>NW_022196914.1:74049462-74078011 GCF_008632895.1 Mastomys coucha | reverse complement strand
CCCCCCCCCCCCCACACACACATCATACCCTTTTGAGCCATTCATGAATGGCTAGCTGTTGGATTTTGACTGTCAAATCCTCCACTGCTAAGTTGCTTGCTGTGCAAGCTGGGAAAAGGCTTTAGGAATCAGGAGAAAGGGAAGCCTCTGAGTTGGGGGCCCAGGGAAACTCAACATCATCAGAGATGCTGGAGTGGAAACCCCTATGCACCATGAAAAACAGTCCCTTGCCATGCTGCCTGTTTTACTTAATATAAGCCTCCAGTGAAACAGACTTCAGACCAGCATGTTCTCTGCTGAGGACAAGCCCTGTGGTAAACCATCCTTTCTTCAAGGACATTTACCCCCAATGAACCACACACTGAAGTAAATATGTTCCAGAAGCTCATGAAGGCATCTGTCTACATGGTAGATATCCTGGACGTGCGGTGATGACGTGCTTCATTCATTCCACATAATTACTTGACTGCCTGCTGTGTTGTTATAGGCTTTGTCCAAGGCCTTGGGGATGTAGCAGATGATGATAAAACTCACCAGACTGTACATCCTAGTATATGGAGAATGGGAATAGGCTCATTAGTGAAAGAAATGGTAATGTTTAGAAGAAAGCAAGTGTTCCAGGGAAAACATGAGGTGGGAAGAGACGGAGGATGAGCAGTGAGGTATGGTTTTGCTATGAGCTGGTCGGGATGGGACTTACGACTTGAGGGCTTTTAGAGAGAGCCTCATGGATAACCAAAGACAGGATGTTGCAGAACATACAGAGCAGAAGCAAAGGTCCTGGGGCAGGAGCATACCTAGCATGGTTGAAGGATAGCAGGGCACGGTGGCTATGTGAGGAAGGGTGGCTATGTGAGGTGGGGTAGCCTTGCAGGGTTGAGTGGGAAGTTAGCCTAGAGGAGAGGGAGGAAAGAGATAGAGAGGATCATAGCTGTCAGGGAATGCTGGACATTTCTCTAAATAAGGTGGGGATCTTTTCCACTGAAGAGTTCAGTGGAAAAGGTTAGGATTTGCTTTGTGGGACCTGAACAATGGCCCACTGTGCCTGCGAAGAAAGGCAGGGAGACTTGCAGAAAGCTTTACATCCTCCGGTGTGGGCATGGCCTATTCCAAGACTGTGGCAGAGGATGTTCAGGGCAGCTGGGTTGAGGCCCTAGGCCAGGACAGTGTATCTCCAGCATATGTTCCTGTGTCTTCTGAGCATCTATCACTGGTGAGCGCCTGCTTTTGAGTGTTGACTTATTTGTAGTCTATTGACTCCCTTTCTCAGTGCATTGTCGATTCCCATGTACTGCCTTCATAAGGTAGCTGGGAAGGTTATCCTATCTAAGTCCTAGAACTGCCTCACTGCTGTCTTTAGGTGTAGTACCCTGACCTAGAAAACTGCCCTCCAAGTCTCTGGGTGCCATATCTACTTTCAGTTTTTGATTGAGTTTCCTGAGAACCTTGCCTCTGGGATCAATTGAGTCTGCCTACTTGTCACAGATGCCAAACTCCAGTTATCCCTGGGATCTCCATTGCAGGTCTGTTCATCGACCCTGGAGACTTTGTAACTGCCTGGTCTCAAGTTAGCCAGTTTGGACAGTCTGAGGATTCTCTTGGGTTCCTTCCCACTGCCCAGGACACAGTCGGTTTCCAAGCTTTCTGTAGCAGGGGGCATTAGCTGTTTGCTTGCTTACCAGGCTGCCATTCCTCCAAACTGACATGTGAGGCTTCTTGTGCCTCTCATAGTACTTTTGGTTCTTTTTTTTTTTTTTCCTCCATTACTTACCTGTAAATGAGCTAGCAAAAACATAGATTCATTTTCTTTTGGATAGGGCCATTTTGGAACCAAGTTTTCCATCAACAAGGACCTTTAAAAATGCTATGCTGCTGGGCTGGAGAGATAGCTCAAGATGGTTAAGATGGCACACTGCTTGCTTTTGGAGAAGACCGTAGTTCATTTCCTAGCACCCGCATTAGATGGCTCACAACTACCTGTCACTCCAGCCCCAGGAGGACCTGAAGTGTCTCGACGTGTACACTCATGTGCACAAGCACACATGCTTATATACATAATTAAAAATAATAAAGTCTTTTAAAAAAATAGTTGTGATGCTTAAACCAATCAAGGCAGTGTCTTGAGGGTGGGCTCAGGCATCAGTGTGCTGCAAAATGCTCTCAAATAATTCTGAATACAATGTCACTTTTCTCAAATAAATATGATCAGAGCCACATCCCACAAACTATTTAGACTACAGCTTAGAAATTCTCTTAGGGTGAGGCCTAATGGAGAGTCAGTCAGGAAATGGATTAGAACAGTGGTTCTGAACTGTAGCATGCAGTTTTACTACCCTACTTTATTCTCTGGGCCTACCAGCCACGGCCTCTGTTCCCTTCAGCGGATGAAAGACACACACACACTAGTTTGTTTTTAATATGCTTTTTAGCTCAATGGTTGTGCATTTCTAAGCCTCCCATGGCTAACGTGCCCTTATCTTCACTCCCGGCTCAACACCTCTAAATATGCCCTCAGCTTAGTTGCATTTCCTGCCTGTTACCCAAGGCCCAGTCTGGGAAATAGCCTATGGCTACCCTACCCAAGATATTACATGGCTGCTGGCTCTCTTTCCCTCTGAACCATGGCAAAACCTTTACTCCTCCTCTACTAGCCGGCCTACTGGAATCTGGAAGTCTCACCTCTGCCACCCAGTCATTGGATACTAGCATCTTTATTGATTGATCAAGAACCAATTGGAGAACAGGACCTTCAGAGGTCACATGCAGATTCCCCATCAAAGCATCAGAACCACCCCCTACACTCAACTTTCCTAATGCTCCAACCCTTTCATTCAGTCCCTCATGTTGTGATGATTCCCTAGCTATAAAAGTATTTCCTTGCTACTTCATAACTGTAATTATATTACTTTATGAATTATAATGTAAATAAGTGCTATGCAGGATATCTGATATGTGACCTCCAAAGGGGACACAAGTCACAAACTGGGAGCCACTAGATTAGAAGAAGAAAAACATTCATTATATAAACTTAAATCTCTGTTCCATTACCAGGACCCAAGGCTGGGAGTGCACTGTGAGTTAATGTGATCTAGTCTATAATCTGTTCTGAGTAGCACAGTCCTGTATTAGTTTGTGTGCATGGGTTAGAAGTGGTGATTTGCTAACTGGGAATGACTTCAATGCATCACAAAATGCTTCTCATCCTTTACTGCATTTGGAGTTTTCATGTCCTAGAAGTAGCCTCAGCCCACCTGGGAAGTAGAGACTTTGGGGAGAGTAGACATGGCCAGGAAGACAGAGATTTCCAGAAGCTGACTCATCTTTTTTTTTTCATGACTCAAGACATTGGAAAAGTCTCTTAACTCTCCCGCAGTGGGAGGTCCTCTCACAAAGGTGGAGGACTGAGTGTCGGGAAGTTTTATGAAGTTAATTATGTGCAGGTCCTTCATGCCATTTTGTAGAATTTCCTGGTCTCCTTGTGCTACCCCACCCATCTCGCCACACTGGACCTCATGCCAAAGGGCCTTTTGTAAGCCATTTCCTCTGCTGTTCTGGCCTTTCAAGTCCTCTTTGTCTGGATAGATCCTGCTCCTCCTTTGGGAGTGGGTTCGGGCATTACCTCCCATTGGCAGCTATCCCTGCCCTGTCTTTCCTGCCTTACTTGGTTAGGTGTCCCTCCCCTTGGACATTTGTCATACTTCATATAGTCTCTTCCCTACTTCCCCCCTTCTCCTCTATTTATTTTGCTTCTTTGCTCTTTATTTTCTAGTGTTTAACAGGGTGCCTGGCAAATTGATTTATGAAAATCAATAGTAGGTAACGACCTTTTTTCACTGTTAGGTTTTAATTGCCATGTAGTTCCAAGCAGAGTGACTTAAAAGCTCAGTAGCCTTCTTCCTCTCCCTCCCTTCTGGTTCAAATTGGTTGGCAAGAAACATCACCCCCCTCTTTTGGGCAAAGTACACAGTCCTGCACATCCATTGTCACAGCACAGTGTTTTACCAGGCTCCAGCAGGTTCCAGGCATCTGCTGTGGCTCAGATGTGACTTAAGTATGCTGGAGGCTCGCTCCCCACTCTGGTGGTGTTGAAGGCGGTAGTACCTGTTAGAGATGAGGCCTAGTAGAAGATTGGGGGTACCATCTCCGAAAAGGCATACTGTCGTTCTTGGGAGCAACTGGTTTTCACGACAGTAGTTGTTAAGAAGAGAATGAGCCTAGCTCTAAATCTTTCTCTGGCTGCCTGTCTCACATGTGATCTCCTCCACATATGTGCTGGCCATTGTGATGTCTGTTATCATCAGGTCCTCCCTGGCAGCTGAACAGATGGGGTGGTCCAAACTTGAACATTCATTCTCTAATAAAAACTGCTTCCTTATGAAACACCTAGCTCAAGTCTTTGTTAGGATGATAGAAAATTAACTGATACAGTTGCTTATAGGTATTGTTGTTGTTACAAAAGATGCTTCACAAACTGAATCACTTAAACTCTTGGAAATGTATTACTGTATAGTTCTGGGTGTCACAAGTCCAAACTAGATAGCCTGCTGGTCCAGATGTCAACAGGATTGCCCCCCCTTTTTTTTGGAGACTGCAAAAAAGGAGGCTCTTTTCCTGCCTTTTCTAGAGTCATGATGATGATTTCACTTCCTGGCTCCAGGCCTCTTCCATCTTGACAGTCCACACTGATTGAGTCTTTTCTATTTTGAATCACTCTGACACGACCCCTCTGTCATCCTTGTCCACATTTAGAAGACCCCTGGGACTACCCCGGGCCCAACAGGTAAATCTAGGAGTCTCTTAGTAAAGGTAACCTTTAGGGCCTATGCAGCCTCTATTGCCTCTTGCCACGAATGTAACAGAGTTACAGATTCTCAGATTTAAGATGTAAACATCTTTGGGGGCAGCTTTATTCAGTTTACCATATCATCTATCTTTGAATGTTTGTCTGATGATCTCTGTAAAATAAATTAACTAGAAATGAACTTGCAGAATCGTGGAAGATTTGCACTGCTCATCTGCCTTCATGGAGGTCTGCAGTTCTGCCACCCATACATGCAAGTCCCGGGCCTGTCACCCTCCAGCCGGAATGTTTTAGTGCGTTGATTCATTGTCAGTTTTACTGTTAAAAGTAATTTAGTACTGTAGAATATGAAAACTAATAAAATCTGACACGTCTATTTCCCTAAAAGCTGATGTAGCACAGATGTACCCAGGATTCAAAAGCCAATTGTGTTTGCCTTTCAAAGGACTGTATTCTGCTTAGGTTAACATTCATATAAGTCCACATGGTCTGAGTACCAACAGTCGGTGATGTACAGAATCAAGGATTAGGGGATACTTAGGATAATTTGTTTGGCTGAGAATACATACTAGGATTTGAATCCATTGATTTATTAATTTATTGATTTGTGCATTCATTTTTAATATACAATTTATAAACACCAGGCATTCTCTAATTTCCAGGAACTTACAAATCATTAAAAGGGCTAAGATACAAATTCCAATACACAGCAAGTGATTGACAGTTGATGATTATATTTGTATAAAATCCACCCATTGCGGCTGTGTACTGTTCTGTTACAGTGGACCACCTTTATTCTGGACATTTTTATGCTTTTAGGTAAATAGCTAGACAATTATGCAATATAAAGCATAGTGACCCCAACTTTTGTCTGAGAACAAACGTTTATCAAATTTGAAAGGGTAGTCTCAAAAATAGACTATCTGAAATAAGCCAATCACACTGTTTTAGCAGGTAACAGGTGCCTAGAACAGTCAAATCCATAGGCACAGAAGATAAGATCACAATTGCCGGGGCTAGAGGACAAAGGAACAGGAACGAATGGCAGATGGGCAGAGATCTTTAGGGTTTTAGTTTTTCCAAAAGGCTGGGTGTCAGTTGAAAAGCAGTGTTAACTCACTTGATGTTACTTAGCTACAGACTCAAAGAGGACTGAGAAAGAAGAAATGTCATAGGTACTACCTTTAAAACCCTTCAAAGTGCTCTCTTCCAAGCAGTCCTGGGAGGAAGTTACTGTAAGCGCTTGAGTGACATGTCTTCTAGACACATCTCTTCCTTGCCTGTGTAGTACTTACCTAAACCTCTCCAGTTAGATATTAATTGATCTATTTGGCAGATGAAGAAGGCTGCATAACTGTCCAGTCATAAACTAGAATTTGAACCCAACTTACTTTTCTCCTGTGTTCTCGTGTTTAATAACTAATTTACATGGAATATCACCCTTCATATTCTCTAAGCCAGAAAGAACCATGTTAAAGTTAAGCTGGTCCTGTTGGTAGGAGCCTGTAACCCAGGTACTTAAGATGTAAGAGATGGGAGGGAGGGTCAGAAGTACAAGGACACCCTTGGCTACATAGTGAGTTTGAGTCCAGCCTGGGATAAATGGACCTTGTCTTAAGAACAACAATAACAAAAAGATGATTTCCAGAGTGGGGCACAGTAATTCACACGTGTCTGACTTCAATAGTCATGAGGCTGAGGTAGGAGAATGGAGGATTGTGAGTTTCAATCAAGTCTGGGCTATATTGTAAGAACTGTTTCAAAACAACAACAGAAACCCTACCAGAACATGAAAAGACTTCCCCTTCCCCCCATACAACACAAACCACCACAAGCATATTAATTCAGAATATAAAAGCCTTGGAAATATCCAGCATCTACAAGTTCATGTTACTAAAAAGAGTTCTTCCTTCCTCCTCTGTTTCTTTCCTCTCTTTCTCCCAGCCCGTCTTGCTGGCAGTGTTAGAGTCCTGCAGGAATCTCAGTCACACAGCCAGGCAACCAGTATCAAGTGACTTGTAATTACACTGTCTCCACCGCAGCTCTTTTGCTCAGAAGGCAAGAGCCGATCTGTTAGAGATCACACAAAGGACATGCCCCAACTGCTTCTCCTCCTCCTCGGGCCTGGATGACATCATATGAGAAGTCATTTCCTGCTTGATTCTTATCTCTAGTGCTCACTAAATTAATAGCCTTACATCCTTTACTCTTGTGTGTAGATTTTGAGAATGGAAGTACAATGACTTCCTATTGAGGTTTATGTTTATGACCTTGAAAGGTCATGTGTTTGGTTGTTTTTTTTCCTCTCTGAGGAGGAAAAACAAAACAAAACAAAAAACAACAAACAAAAAACCAAACAACAACAACAACAAAAACCAGAAATAATAGTTTGGTAGAACATACACTGCTGAAATCTAGTGGCACTATTGCTATTTGCTGATGGATGTGTTTCCGACCCACAAATCTGCTGATTTATACAAGGCCTAACAGCCAGTATAGAAGTTTTACAACAGGTCGAGAAGGGTGGTGGTCATTATAAACTCTGTCGCTATGTGACACTCTGAAGCTAATCACCCTGTACAGGAAGGAGCAATGAAAACAACAGTGTTCCCGCTATATTCCCACATTGCCACCAGAATCCACAGCTGCCCATTCCAGAGGGAAACTGGACATTGAGTAACAAACTGTCAAATTCCTTCAGGGAAATTCAAGTGACTGAGCAAGCTGTAGACTGCAGCCATCACTGAGGGCTGAGGTCGTTATGAAAATCGTTACAGATATTTGTGTTTTGATTACACTGCTCCAGAGTCAAACTGGCTGACCAATCTCACTGGAGACTGATATTCACTACCAAGTTAATTATCACAAATGTTTCCTTTTATGCCCCAGAGGTTTGGAGGTATCATCTTATTGTCAAGTCCTGAGGGAGTGTTCTTTAATGCAACAGAGTGACAGCAATGTTTACTTTATAGGTGTATTTACAGTTTAAGAGTGAAACATTTCAGGGCCTTGGGACTCTTGACTTTAACGTGAGGGTTGTACATCTTTCTTATTCCTATCAACAGGAAGCAGGTATATATGGCTGACAGAAACGGACAGAAGGCAATGAGTTCTAAAATCTGAAGTTGTTTCATTATATCATGATTTTAGAGGGGTAAAGTTAAGAACCTGTTTGGATTGTTCTAGATAGAGTTTTTGTTTTTGTTTTTGTTTTTTTTTTTTTTATGAGAAAAGTTAATACATGGCAAGTAATACTTGGTAAGTTAAGGAAGGGTAAGGGAAAAACAATCACTTTGGTGTTAAGCTACTTTGTTTTGTGACACCCCGCCCCCAATCCCTGCTGAGAACATGGCTTCTAATCCTGTTCAGTCCTCAGACACCCTTGGGGAGGGGTCATGTGGTTCTCTGCTCTTGGATACCAAGAACGAGTTGATTTGCAGAAGGTCAGAATAGGAAGAAGTGAGGGAGCAGTGGGTTTAATGTGGGTAGTGTAACCTCAGAGCCTTTGTTCTTAACAGTGGCTGCATTCCCTTGAGTTTTCTTTGACATATGTTACAAACGTGGAGGCAGAAAATGTAGTAGTTAGACTTAAATGCTTGTGAGTAGGATGGTGATTGGGGGAAAGGGCTTTGGAAGGGCAGACACCTCATCTCTATTGGTATATGCCATCTTGTCTGGCATACGTCCTCAGGCTGGTGACTCTATCTGACCCTACATCTTTTTGTCCAGGTAGAAGTCATTTTTCCATGATCCTGTGTGGATTTTATGTTTTATATTACCCTTTCTCTTTGAAACAGCTTGAGTAATTCATCTTTTCTGAAGCTAAATCAGATTGCTTAGTAGATTATATATATATACATACATATATATATGCACACACATGATTAAATGTCTAATTTGTATGCATGTTTGGTTTTTAAGTTTTCTCATCAACATTCTACAAATTTAAAAATCAACGATCTTATTTACTCATATAAATGTGACATTGATCACTTTCTATTCAGTTATTACTGGATGCTTAAGTTTTGTCATATTTGTACTTGTAGAAATGTGTGATTTTTTGATACAGAATATTAGTTTTTACTTACTGTTGTAGCAAATTACTGCATGCTTCGTGGTTTAAAACATCATATACATATTGCTTTCTAGTTTTATAGGTCAGAGTCAGGACTGGGTCTTACTGGACTAAAATGAAGGTGTTGGTAGGGCTACATTCATACTGCAGGATCCTGGGGAAATTAATCTCCTTCCAGTTTCCAACTGGGCTCATGGACACTTTTCCTCTTCAAAGGCAGCAAGGGCTGATGAAGTGCTTTTCACAGTGCACACCTCTCATCTTGACTCTCCTCAGTTTTTTTTTTTTTTAAAGCTCCTTGGTGATTCTGTTTGGTCTCCTTAGGTAATCCAGGATGAACACCAAATTTCAAACTCACTTGCCTTGCAACCTCAAATCTATGCAACCTAGCTCCCTCTTGCTCTGTAATACAGCATGATCACAGGAATCATAATTTTGGGGACCACTTGGGGGAAGATATCATTCTGCCCCACATGCAGCAATTTTTCTAGAAGTCTATCCAGGAGAAGGAATCAGAGGAAAAGACACAGAGAAGGCTGAAAGGCTACCATGTCAGCTAGAACTCTCAACTTACGTTGCACTTGGGAGTTTAAGAGTTCCCATCTCCCTCATATTATTGGGAGGCACTGAGGGGTACTGATTCTCAGTACCCCCAGGTCTACAAGATTATCCATGCACTATCTTTGTGTGATAGGAAATTCAGAACATGAAACAGTACATGGTGGAAAGTAGGCTTCTTTCTGACCTGTATCCTCCAAGTTCCTCTCCGATGGCTCTGGGTTGTCAGTAGACATGTTCTGTGTACATAGAAGCAAGCACACGTGTGGCTATGTGGCTCCTTTGTTCTGATGGCCTTTTAGGCTTTTACAGTTCATGTGGGAAATACAAAGGCAATTTTGGATCTAGCAGTTCTATGTAAGACTGCAGCAATGAATTAACATTTATTTTGCTTTAGGCATTTTGACTATAGAGAGACTTCATATCTTTTACTTAGAAGACTGGATGCACAGAAGTCTACTTTGTATGGCTGCAGCGTTGCAGTATGTAGAGGCATAACGAAACAGTTCAACTCCAGAAGAGGCATACATGTTTTCATCCTCAGGGTTCAACACTGCGTTTATGTGCTGAAAACTGAATAGTATGCTTTGTGCTAAGAAGACTAGCCACTGCCAGCTGAGAAAATATGTTGGTGTAATATGGAAACGTGCAAAATATAACAGGTGAGCAGATCTCACCACTTTGAATTCACACTTTCACACAGAATAGTATGGTCACTATATTTAATAATCACTTTATGAAACTATAGAGTTCTGAAACTGGTTTTGGAAGATAACAGAAGTGATGGGAAAAAAAACCTATGATGAAATCGATTCCACCCAGCTTTCCTACAGTCAATTAATAAACGGGGTGGGTCTTCCAACATCATTTCAACAATCAAAGATACGTTCCCACATGCATGCCTAGGGACCTGTCTCCCAAGTGATTCTAGATTCTATCAAAGCAGCAATTAACACTAGCAATCACCTGGTCTAACATTTGTGGATGACAGAGTCATGTCTCAGTGTCAAAAGACTGGACACAGAATGGGGAAGATAGCTCAGTGACATGTCTCCTGCAAAAGAGTAAAGATCTGATTGGCTCCTTGGCACCATGTAAAGGTATAGTGTACCCCAGCACTCCAGTGCTGAGTGGTACACAGTGAATTTGGGGGGCTCACTGCCCACCAAGCCTCACTGAAATGGTAAGCTCTAGGTTCAGATAGAGCTTGTCTCAAAAAAAAATGTTGCTGAGCAATAAAGAAAGCCATGTAGATATCAGCCATTGACCTCCACACATGCCCACACAGGCCTGTGTACCTGTGTGTATACATGCCCACATGCGTGCCATACACACACATGCATACACACACACTATTCACTGAGAGTTTTGACAGCTCTGAGTATAAAGTTATATACTGTTTATAGGAATAGAAATTCAGAAGCTATCAGTTTGTTTTGCTTCAAATGTCAACACATAATTTAAATTTATAAACACCTTGCACATTTGCTTGGATATTTCCCTAAGCTATTTTGCTAAAAACAAGAATTGCTAGAATAAAGATAGCTATAAATGATGCCTATTTCAATGTTCTTTGTAACTTCACAGCATTTGATAGTAAAATGAAGCAACATGTAAGCTTGGAATACTATAAAACAATTTTTTAAAAAGTATATAATTTTATGCCAAAAATGTCCATGCTAATATTATACAACATGTTTTAAAGATACACCATCCTGTATATCTAAAACTGTATAAATCTGTTCTGAAAACGGTCATGTGTGATGAAACTGTAGGAATTTGGATTTGTCAGCAGTGGAGTGGGAAAGTTAGGGTCAGGCACAGCAAGGAGCAGCTTTAAGCATGCAATCCATATCTGTTCAAAACTTTACTCACCCAATAAGCTGCACAATGATTATTAAAATTAACCAATAAACATGAATGGTTCAGAGTATATTGGCAGCTTCCTCTGTTCCGTGTGGTCACTCAGAAATACAGATTTCCTCCTCCTCTGTCACAGGGTGTTATCTTCATTTGAAGATCAAGGTTAAGGACCAGTTTCCTGGGAAGGGGAGATTATGAAATGCATGTGCATTGTCTTATGGGTAAGGCAGGAATTGGCATATTTCCTCAGTTTCCATAGAGGACCACACACACACACACACACACGCACACGCACATGCACACACACACACACACACACACACAGAGCTAGACCTTGGTAGAGAGATGCCTGAAAATGGAGGCTCCCCTCCCCCAGAACCCAGCTAGTGACTCATTGTGGAGAGAGGAGAGATGTGGTGTTGGTCAGCTGCTACCTTCTCCTCCCCACCTCGTTTTGCTACAGAAGTAGAAATGTTCCACAGCCATCGCCACAGCTATCTCCACTTCCGGGAAGGGCTTGCCGAGTAGTCTTGGCCTCAGAGGCCACTGAAGCCCACTGGTGACACTCCCCACAGCAACTGCTGTCACTCAGCCACAGTGTGATTCTCTCGTTCTCATCTTTTCTAGGAATTGAGACATCAGTCTACCTCACACTTTTGTTAGGTTTATTAAATCTGTGCTGTCATAACCAATCCTTGCTAGCTTGGGAGCAAAGATAACTTTACTTGTAGGGCTAAATATAGTCATTGGGAGCAGAGGCATGACTTCTGACTTCTGTATGTGTTCTGTCTATATGTGTATATGTGTGTGTTTGTGTGTTTTTGTGTCTGTGCATGTGATTATGTATATATGTCTGTGTGTATGTGCATGTGTAAGCATGTTTGTGTGTGCATGTATATTTATGTGTGTCTGTGCATGTGAGTATGTGTATATGTGTGTATGTGTGTGCAAGTGTGTGTGTGTGTGTGTGTGTGTGTGAAGAAAGGTCTGCTAAGAATCTCAGGAACTGGATATGAGAATCAACATGACATATGTTAAGAGTCAGGGATTTTTTCTGGCCCATAAAAGGCTGGTGAGATGTGCAACATGAAGAAAGGAAAGAGAATGAGCACACATAAAGGTGAAGCAGAGAGACCTGCACCAGGCACAGAGTATGCTTTGAGGCCTGAGAATTGATGCTTTATTCTATGGTTGAAAGAGTGCAGGCCTTGGCTGGAGGGAATTATGATCTCACCTACTCATCTGACAGCCTTAGAAAAGTGAGACCTGGGTACAAAGTACACTTCTAAAAAACAGGGCGCCTGCTCAGCAGACATGGCTAAGGGGTGAGTTTAAGAGCTGGAGTAACTCGTGCCACAGTAGACACTCAGAAAGCTCTCACCTCCACTCAGTGTGGCTCGGAGGATTTCCTGCCTGGTCTCTGGGTTTCCTGCCACCTTCCCAGTACCAACTGTGCCTGGGCTTCTGCTCCACAATGTCCTGTAGAAGTGGGCAGCTACCACTACAGGGGAAGCACTGGCCACATGCCTGGGAACGTCTACCCTGCTTAACAAGGGCTTCCCTCACTGATGCATTATTTGCTTTCAAAGTTTCCGTAGAAACCATGCCTATAATGCTAAACTCAGCCTTGGCCCCATTCAAACACTTTTTTTTTTTTCTGCGAAAGTCACAAGGTTTGGTCCTTTCGGTTTTGCCCTCTTCTTGTGTCCCTGATTTCCCTCTGCTTTAAACGTGTGACCGTTCACTAGGGCCAAGGCCACCTTTGTCATACCAAGGTTTGTGCCTATGCTCTTGGCAGGACTGGATCTGGAGGGAAAAAAGATGTGCTCTGTGACACACTTCCTGTCAGCATCTTTTAGTCACTGGATGACATTAGAACGCACATACCTGACCCTGTGGTGCAGAGGGCCTTCCATTAATCACATAGGGATGCACATACTAGATTTGTCCTGTCACGGGAAAGATGTCCTTCAGAGGCCACCCCTACCTCCTCCTCCATTGTCTTTTCTAAAAGCTTTCCACCCCATGTTGACACTGCCCAGTTCCATGTCCAGAGGAATGGTGGTGAGGCCAGACAACCTTCTTTTCAACCAGGTCACAGCCATCGTTAGAAGACTTTCATTGCTTGCAGATGGAATCACAAACATCATAGTTCACATGGCATCTATTTCTTATTTACTTAAGCAGTATGAACTCACTGTAAAAAGTTCAGAAAACAAAGAAAGATATAAAGGAGAGCATTAACCCTGCCTCATGTCCCAAGTAATCCCTGGTCACTGCTAATACTTCCCATCTGCTAGAGTGTTCCTGTGCACACATACACATCCATACTTTTTAAAAGGTCACTGTGCCATTGGTGGTGCTGGTCAAATTTCAATCCATTGTCTATTTCTACACCAAAGCAGCCTACAACTTAGAACAGTGATAGAGCAACGGTTTCTTATACCATGCGAATCCTGTGTGTGAGAAGTGAGACAAAGAAAGGGGGCACAGAACACAATCACTCCATGAGGTCTGGGGTCTCATTAGGGGAAAATGGCTGGAAATGACTGCAGGGTTACAGATCTGGAGACAACTGGAGGCCGGGGCTTGGATTCCTGGGTTCATTTGCAGCTGCTGGCTATGGTGCCTTCAGATAGCTTCTTCTATGTGATTTTTTTCTTCCTAACCTAGTTGCCTAAAGGGTAGTTGGACTTACATGGTGGTTCAAGGCTCTAGACATGGGTGTCCCTGTGAACAAGGTCAAACTTGTGCGATGCCTCTTGTGTGACCTAACCTTGTATGTTATAAGGTTTGCCTCTGCCATTATATTGATCCCAGTAGTAAGGCGTCAATGTGGACTGGGCATGAATGTTAGTCTCCAGCTGGTGGTGCTCTTTTGGGAGCCTCTGAGAACTCTGAGAGGTGTGAACTGGCTGGAGGAGGCAAGGTCACTGCTGGGGAGTCCCTGGGGGAAGTCCTTATCTCTAGCCCCTTCCTGCTCACATTCTGCCTCCTATCATGACACGAACAGCCAACCTCCACCACATACCCCTATATGTCCCATGACATGCCCAGCTAGAGAAGCCAAGTGACCACAGGTTAACCCCTCTGAACCAGTCTTAGACAGAGCTGAGAGACTTATGATTAGCATGAGACATTATCAACTCTGCAGAGGCAAGGAAGGCTCACAGTTTCCCAGAGACCCCCCTCCCCCATTGTTTCCTCCACAGGGCTTCTTCAGTAAATATTGGCCAACCTGTCACCAGACCCAAACAATTCTCAGACAACATAAAAGCCAATCACCTAGAAGTGCTGTAGGAAAGGATTCTAAATGTTCAAGGTATTAAGGATTTAAAGAATCCTTCATCATGTCTCATAGACTTCTTGCTTAAGGGACTTAGAGAGAATGTAAAAACTTTAGCCTGAAGGAGAATTCCTTACAGTGGTCAATCATTTTAAATATGTGGGGTTGTAGTATTAAAAGGTTAAAAATCTATGCTTTACAGATATAATCCTTCCAGCTCCTCAGGCACACCCCCAAAGAAAACCAAAAAAACAGAGTTTTAAATATCCAAACCTCTTTTCCAAGTGTTAAGAAGTGACTCAGAAATGTCAAAGAATGTCAGAAACACACTCTGTAGTATAGGCCTTATGCCTCTGGGGTTTCTCCTAATGTTTTTCTTGTTTTTGAACTGAACAAGGCCCCTGGTTTTTCCTTCTCTGGGGCAAGTCTCTCTTTCCTTGGCTCCATTTGTGCCTCTTCTATGCAGAAGGAGGGGAAGAGGCAGCCATGGAGCCCCTCCTAGTCCCTTGGGTGGGGAAGTCAGAACAGCCTGCAAGCTCTTCACTCTGCTGCCACTGTGAAAGTGTCTGTAGGAAAAATACAGCAAGCTTGGATCTAAGATACTTGGGCCTAGCTTTGGCCATTTACAAGGGATTATTACCTGCTCCGAAATAACTGTCTAGACAACTGTTGAGAATGTGGTTGAAGGGCATTCTCAGTTCCTCTTTCAGTATGAATAAGCACTGAAGGCTAACTGTTGGACCAGTGGAGGATTTCATGCTTTCTGTGTACTGGGAAGCTTGGGTCCCTGAGACTTCTCTGAGGCTTGTCCTTTTTCTAGGGTGAGTAGAAACAGGTTTTGCATCGGCTGGAGAGCCATCTTGGCCGTTCTCTGAGCTAGCTCTGAGCTTGGATGGGCAGGAGCATTCCGATGCTTCTGTTTCCCACAGGGTGGGAGTACCCTTCCTAGAGACTGAGGGGGGCTCCTTAGCTTCCTGGAGGCTGTGTGCACTACACCTGCACCACGCCCAGCTTTGCTCTTCCACAAATGACAAGCAATTTTTTACTGGGTCCCTACTGTGTGTCAGCTGTGAGAGTAACCAAAAAATAAAGCTGGCAAACAGGAAAGATAGTGTCATAGTCTTTTCTAGAATCGAGTTCTTTCCTTTTGTTACCAGGACTCTGTTTTTTTTTTTTTCTTTTTTAGGTGGAGATGCTGGCAGGAGTGGAGGCGGGTGTTATGGGGGAAAACAAAGGCTATTGGCTCAGCCCTGGGTGATTGATTTACTCGTGAAAATCTCCAGCTTTTCACTGACCATGTGCCAGCTATGAGAATTAATGTCTGGTACCCTGGGGGGCAAACAAGGCTTGCCCTTTGCCTATAAAAATGTAATATATGAGAGTAATAAGATGACAACTTCTTCTTCTTCTTCTTCTTCTTCTTCTTCTTCTTCTTCTTCTTCTTCTTCTTCTTCTTCTTCTACTTCTACTTCTTCCTCCTCCTCTCCCTCCTCCTCCTCCTCCTCTTCCTCCTCTTCTTCCTCCTCTTCCTCCTCCTCCTTCTCTTCCTCCTCCTCTTCCTCCTCTTCTTCTTCCTCCTTCTCCTCCTCCTCTTCTTCTCCTCTTCCTCCTCCTTCATTTGCCTGGAGCACAGACTTGAGATCTGGAGCTATAGCAACTATTTTCTGATAGATAAGAATATGGAGAACGGCCTGAAGGCATCTCACAATGATAGGCTCTAAAGTCTGAAGCCCTCAATCAACAGTAGTCAACTCCCTAACTTCTCATTTGTTGTTTAAGTTACACTTGACCCTTGACCACCAAAAGCTGGCTGCAATCCTCAGCAGTAAATGCATGCTCCTCAAATTCTATACTGAAGTCCTTTACCAGAGGTGTAGTTAGCTGTAGCTCTAGAGTATAGCTCAAACTGACTTGCTTTTGTTTTGTTTTTCCATTCTAGCATGTATGTATGTATGTATGTATGTATGTATGTATGTATGTATGTATGCATTTTCTTTCTCTGTGTGTATGTGTGTGTGTATGTGTGGTGCTCATGTTTGCCTGTGGGGAACACAGGGTTTGTGGGAATCATCCTTAATGTTCTTCCACTTTATTCATTGATGGAATCTCTCAATCAAAACCAGAGCTTGCAGATATCGCTAGTCTTGTTAGCCAGCCTGCTCTAGGATTCCCCTGTCCCTGCCATGCCTACCTGGCTTTTAAATGGTTTCTGTGGATCTGAACTCTGGTCTTCACATTTGCCAGGCAAGAGCTTTAGCCACTTAGCCATATCCCCAGACCCTAAAACTGAACTTTCACCAACAAGACCTGATCTATAATTTATTTGATACATACTCTCACATATATGTATGTGTTACATTTTATTTCACAAAATATTGGTGTTTATAATACTATATAAAATGTTTAAATGCTATTAAGAAAAATGTGAACCCTCTCCCCCTGCCTAATATATATATATATATATATATATATATATATATATATATATATGATACTCTGAAATGAAGCAGTTTGTTTACTCTGGGGCCTGACTATCCCTGTGTTCATGTTTCCTTATGGACCTCCAGAAGAGCAAATGGACCAATGGAAAAAGAAGCAAAGACAATGATAAAGAGATAGATCTGGGATCATGATACCAGTAGGAGGTTAAGATAAGAAACTGGGGCTAAGCCAGGCTTGGTAGCATCAGCCAGGTTTAAAAGCACAAGACTTTAATCCCAGCACCTGGAAGACAGAGGCATGTTGATCTCTGATTTGGAGGCCACCATGTTTCAGGGCAGCCAGGGTTACACAGGGAATTCCTGTCTTGAAACACCAGAAAGAAAAAAAAAAAAAAGGAAAAGAAAAAAATGGTATAAAACTCCTTCAGAAGTGAGATGCCATAGGAGATAGAATTTCAGGGAAACCTGCAAGGCCAACTTTTCCTGCTGGTGACCAGTGTACTATTGATAGAGCTCAGCATGTTCATATATTTTCTGCAACTTCTAACATTGCCTGGGATAGCACCAGGTGAATTTTAGTCAAGTTATGTTAAGATAGCTTGATAGTTAAACAACAAAATGAATATAAAAATAAGGAACCATTCAGTACCCCACCCCAGCCATCCCCCATCATCTTTGTATCTGGTCTCTGGTTTACTTGGAGTTGGCCAGCTGAAAGGAAGATAAGGGTCTAGAAAGTGGGAGTGTAGAATAAGGGACCTGCAGGAGGCTTTTCCAAGTCAGCCCAGCCACACGCGCCATTGTGGATGCTGGCAATCTGAAAAGAAAGTTAATCAAAGATAGGACAGAATCCTCCTGTGATCCCAAGAGGATGCTCCTGGCAAGGTCCTGGGAGGTTTTGACAGTAAAATGCATCTTCTCCCTTTTCAAGGAACTTGTCTTCATGAAAAACAAAGGTTAGTTTCTCAAAGTAAGAACCAAAGGAAAGAAATCTATTTTCCTGAGAAATATAATAGGTGTTTGACTTTCACGATAATCCCAGTGGATCCATAAAGCCTGGCAAAGGTTACAGTGGCTGAAGCATAGAGTTTTTGAGCAAAATGGAGAAAGATGGAAAGAGAATTCTGAGTCAGGCCCATGCCTGATGGGGCTTGTAAAACTGGCCAATAAAACGCAGTTACAGAGCAGCTTTGTAAATAAAGGCCTGCCACAGAAAACAGCCTCTGTCACCTCCCCTCCCATGCTCCAGCTTATGCTGCACCTCAGGTGCTCCTGTAAACTTGTAGCATTTAGCAGAATGCCTTGAAAAGTGTATTTTGATGATACTTTTATGAGCTTTTCCAAAAGAAGGGATTCCTCCCCCTTCTCTGGTTTGTTTTTATTATTATTATTATTATTATTATTATTATTATTTTGTTTTTGTTAGGTGCTTTCTTTTCACAGTTTGATCTTTTACTTGCATTTTTCTGAGTTCCATAACCCTAAGCAGTTCTGATCTTAAATTAGTTTAGTAATTTGATGGCGAGTTAAAACATATACCTTCTATTTAGCTAGACTAGAAATAAATATACATATATACACATATACACATACCACACACACATACATATACACACACACTGCACACATATATTCATATTTTTTCTTTTTAAATGTGCTGATAATACTCATGTATGTCCTTTACTTTGAAATTGTGAAAGGATTTCAACTTTTTTCTGTATCATTTGCAGGGATCCCCTGCAAGATGCATAAGGAGACTTATGCACGGATTACAAACAAAGAATTGGAAAATAGGGCATCTTTTTTATTGCTTTCCCTAAAGACATGCATTGAAAACATCCTGAGTAATAAATAATCTGTCAAAGATAAGTTCAAAAAGAATGAGGAGCAGTCTGACAGCCAGGCTCTGTCCTCCAGAAGTGTTTCTGCCCAGGATGGAAAATTTGGACTATCTCTTCGGTAAATTAAAAACAAACAAACAAAAACTCATGTGTCATAGTAAGAGATAGTTTAGATAGTTTCACCTCTGTTCTTTGGGAACTTTTGAAGAAGCACTGACAATGGTTTTCTTCTGTGATAAAACCATAAACCATGACCAAAAGCAATTCAGAGAGGAAAGGGCTTATTTCAGCTTATGCTTCCAGGTAATAGTCTATCACTGAGGGAAGTCAGAGGAAGACCTTAGACAGGGGCAGGAACCGAAGCAAAACGCATGGAAGGATCCTGCTCACTTGCTTGCTCCTTGTGGCTTGCTCACTTTGCTTTCTCATAGACCCCAGGACCACCTGTACAGGGTGACACCACTTATACTGGGCTGGGCTCTCCCACATCAATCATTAGTCAAAAAAACAAAACAAAACAAAACAAAACAAAAAAACGCCTTGAGCTGGGTATGGTGGTATAAGCCTTTAATTCCAGCACTTGAAATTAAAGCATAGGCTGGTGGATCTCTGTGGGTTCAAGGCCAACCTGGTCTATAACTGGAGTTCCAGGATAGCCAGCGCTGTTCTACAGATAAACCTGATCTCAAACATTAACAACAAACAAACAAACAAACACATAAATAAATAAATTTAAAAATGTGCCTCCAGACAGAGGTAATTACTCAATTGAAATTCATCTTCCCAAATAACTAGCTGTGTCATGTTGAAGAGTGGTAAAGAATGTGAAGCTAGGGCTGGCTTGGGGGTTCCTCAGGAAAAGGTAATACTATAGGAGAGTCTGCTGGAGGAAGCCAGACTGGATGCTAATGCTGAGGATGACTTGGCTTTAATAAGACTGAGAGGAGTAAAGCTGACCCTACAGCAGTAGAAGGTGAGGGCAAGGGCATTGTGGCAAATCAGGTTGAAGAATTCTTCTGGCCAAGCTGTGGTATACCATTGGATTGCATGATAGTCCCCTGTGTTCACTCTGTGTCAGGGATAACATGAACAGATCCTTTATAAATATCGTCGTGTGCCAAACTATATTTGGGAAGATTAATTTGGTCTCACTGTGTGGGAACGATCAGAAAAAGGAAGAAGCTAGCGGTGGGGCAGGCCAAGTTAGGACGCGATTGTCCAGGAAGGGAATGAGTATTTTAGGAATTTTAGTTATTGCTCTGAGGCTAAATATTCCAAGGGAACATACTGCTGAAAGGGAATTTTTAAAAATTGACAAATAACATCTATCTATATCTATCTGTATCTATGTCTTCTATATCTATACCTATATCTATATCTACACCTATATCTATATCTATCTAATCTATATATCAGTGCCTGGATTTCACTTGAGTCTGGATATCTGACCTCTCTGACTTACTTGTTTCTCCCCATGCACCCACCCACAAATTTCCCTTCTCCTCCCTTCGTTTGAGTGCCGGAACTTAGAACTTAGCACTAACCACCAGGCAGCAGAGCAATGGCTAGCAAGTTGAGTTGGCAGCTTATGGTTTCCTGGATCGCTTGTGCAGATAGAGCCTTCCTATACCAATGCTCCTTATGCAAAGCCCCACAGTCAAAGTGGGGGGGGGGCTGTTTTTCTTGAACTTGATGTCTCAGCTAATTGTTGCAATTTTGAAAAAACATCTCATTGCCAGTGTGTGTTTCCATTTAGCTGTGCTAAGACTTGCTGTGGGGGGGGGGCGGCGGGGGACAGACACAGAGGTGTTGGGGGGACAGACACACAGACATCTACACCCATCTGTAGTTGGCACACACTCATCAAACTGAGCTCCGGGTAGTCACAATCAGCCCTTTGCAGAGTGTCATTTGGGGACCTGAGCACCAAACATATTCAGGTTGGATATCAGAGTACGTCTCTTTATCCTGGCCGGGCGCTTCACTCAGAGAATGCCTAGAAGTGGCGAGCGGAGACCTTTGTCATATACAGGTAAGGTAAGACTCAGTGGAAGGATGACAGGATCTGGTTTGCTCTCGTCAGAGCCCCGTGTCTGGACCCTTTCTCCTTTCTTAGATTTCTAACTACCTCTCGGGTGGTGATAGACGACTGCATCCTAAAGAAACGCTGACCCTGCTCGAGCACAAACTGGAAATCATGGGAAGTCCCCTGAGCTTTGCCTGGGGACACGTTCAGTGACAACATGTTTTTAAAATGTTTTCTGTTTATGTAATGTTTGTCTAAATATAGAATCTGTTTGGAATGTGGGAAAGAAAAGAAAAGAAAAAAGACAAAGCTCAACAAGTAACTCATTACCGCTGGCTCTGAAGGAAATCAAGCAACCACAGTAAGCTCATTTCAGGAGGGCTTTCGTAAGTATGTTGTCTCTTCATTATCTCCCTCGTTCTCGAGAGGTTGAACAGGATCAAATCTGTTCGTTACAAAGCTTTTGCTGTGTGGGCACAACCCATATCGTCCTCCTCCCTAACTTCTATGAAGGTTATAGGCAGTACCTGTTGTGGTTTGAATGAGAAAGGTCCCCCACAGGCATGGGAATTTGAACACTAGGTCCTTAGTTGGTGGTGCCATTTGGGGAGGTCTAGGTCTTGATGGAGGAAGGTTGTCACTGGTGGGGGGAGGATGGGCTGTGGGATCATATAGTTCTCCCCGCTTCTGTTTTGCCCTCTCTGCTTTGTGCTTGAGGTGAAGGACGTAAGTGCTTAGCTTGCTGCTCCGGCCGCCATGCTTGTCTATGTGTTGTTATGCTGTCCTCAACATCATCAACTCTAACCCTTGGGTACCACAAGCCAAAAGGAAGTCCTTTTACTATAAGTTGCCTTGGTCACAGTGTTTTATTACAGCCACGGGAAGGCGTCACAGTTCTGTGTCATTTATCCCTCATTTTGCATTGCCTTTCATGGCTCGTCATTACGTGTTTGTCAGACGATGGTGACATATTTTAGAAAGTGGGTTCCCTGATTGTCTTTTTGTGAGCACCCCAGAGGCTGAGTGTATGGATGAGAACTTGATAAACCTCATGGAACGACATTGCGTAGCTACTTGGGGGCTCATTTTAGGAGCCAGACTCACCTCTGGCCTTCATTTTACTGCAGGGTTGGCACAATTCAATGGTTACCACGTAAAAAAGCTGTGCCAGGATGAAATTCCTCACTTGTTAAAAGAGACAAAAGAGCTGGATGGTGGTGGTGGCACATGCCTTTAATGCCAGGACTCAGGAGGCAGAGGCAAGTGGATCTCTAAGTTCAAGGCCAGTCTGTCTACTGCATGAGTTCAAAGACAGCTAGGTCTACACGGAGAAATCCTGTCTCACAAAACCCAACAAAACAACAACAACAATAACAACAACAACAACAACACAGCAGAAGCAATGGCCACAAAAAGAGCCACAAACAGCCATAGCACAAGAAGCAGACATGGGCTTTAGGGCCAGCAAATCTGAGTCCAGGGCTTGCTTTCCCTGGGCACCATTAGACAAGTTGTTTGTTTTTTGTTTATTACCAGAGAGTACCTTTCTGAGTGTATAAAATGGGAATCAAGATGTTATTTAACTTCCAGGGATTTGTTGGCTAAATAAAATAAATTATATAGATCTGTAGGTCCTAGGAGCTCAGTCAGGTATGCAAGGAATGTAATTTCCTTTGTCAACTTTGAATATGCTCCTTGAAAGCTTAGGAGCTGGGATTAGAAGGCCCAGATCCGGTTCCTTGCCTATGGATCTTCTGTGATGTACAGTCAAGAGTTTAACATCAAGGGTGAAGGGTCAAGTTTCAGGTCTTTGGTCCTTGCTGGGTACTCCAGTCTGCCTTAATGCTACTACCAAGACCTGCTGCTGCTAATTCATCATAGATGGGAAGCAGAGCCCTGGCCATTATCAGGGTCACAGTCATGCTGGTCATTTCTAGAGAGAGCTTCCACTAACTGTTTAGGTTTACCTTGCATCAAGAGGAGCCATAAGTCTATGCGTCATCTTAATGCATTTATGGTGATGAATAGGGAGGGAACTTGGACTAAAACATAATCTAATGCGATGATTTTAACGAGGCTTCATGTAGCTGGGGTGTGGTTGTCAGTGTCCATGTAACAGGATTGGTTTCTATCTGCCAAAGACATGGAATGACTGTGAACTCAGAAATAAAAGCAGCAGTGAGGGGCTCTCCTCTCTGTGCATTGAGACTAGCAGCATTTTGAGAATGTGGCGTTTTGGCAAGATGTGTCTCAGCTTTCAAACTGGGAAGTGTGCCTGTTCCAACACCAACTACCAGGAGGGTGGAGACAAAGAGCCCAGCCTCACACTGATGGGTGGTCTTGGAAGAAGACCAAAGCCAGTGAGTGTTTGAAGGCCCATCCTGGGGAGCCCAGAGGAAAGCTTGGGTGTTATTCTAGACTGAATTTTTCAGGCCGACACATACCTTGGACCATGTGGCTGAAGCCTTTGCCATTTGCTCACTGGATGAAATGTAAAAAGAAAGACAAAAATATAACATTGTGATTTGCGAATCTGACAAACTCCCTACCTCTGCTTGGATGGCTGAATGGATCAATAGTGTATCAAGAGAATACTGGGTTGGTAGGGTATGTTGAATGCTCCCCAACTGGCCTGACTCCCTGGCCTTTGAGAACTTGGATAAAGAGCAAGGATTTCCCAGGAATTAGATGCCTTGAAGCTGAGATTGTCTTGCCTGATTTAAGTGGACTTGGTAGAAAAAATGAGACTGAATGACCCATGCAGTGAGGTGGCAGGAGTGCAGGAGCACAGATAGAGGAACTGCCTTTGTTAAGGGTTTCATTCTTATGCAGGAACAACATGGACAGGGCAACTCTTAAAATCAAAACCTTTCATCAAGGTTGGCTTACAGTTCCAGAGGTTTAGTTCATTATCATCATGGTGGGAAGCATGGCAGCCTGCAGATAGACTTGGGGCTGCAGGAGTCTACATCTTGATCTGAAGGCAGCTTAAAAGGACTGGATTCCTTAGGTAGCCAGGAGAAGGCTCTGATTCCACACTGGGTGGAGCTTGAGCATAGGAGCCTTCAAAGCCCACCTACACAGAGATGCACTTCTTCCAACAAGGCCACACCCCCTCCAACAAGGCCACACCTCCTCCAATAAAGTCACACCTCCTAATAATGTCTCTCCTTAAGGGCAATCGCTGAGACACATGAATCTATGGGGGCCAAACCTATTCAGACCACCACAGAAACCATTAAGGAAGCTTCTAATGAAGCACCTGGTGGGCCAGATGCTCCTTCCTGCCCGCCTCTCATGCCGCACAGTGAATAATCCCCTGTAGAATACAGATGTGTTCTTAAGGTCTAAGATAGGTTAGGAAAAGATGAGTCTTCTGAAGGGTGGACCTGTCTGATGCTCCCTCCCTTTCGAGGAGAAAAATGGAGATCAGCTCTCAAGGAAGCAGGATGGGGAACTGGGGTGCACATTATCTTTATTTGGTTTTCCTCTCTAATGGTATCTGGCAATGGCCAAATACAATGCCAGGTTTTAAATGACTCTCTTTCATTGTAATGTCTTGTATGATATCGACTAAATTCTTTACCACCAAATATTTATAAGTACATCCTCAATGAAATGGTGCTCTGGGGAAATAGGGACAGAGGTAGTCCTCAGGGCACAGCTTGTCCTTGTCACCTCTTTGGGAAGCCAGCCTTGAAACGGGGTAAGTCGAAACAGTAGAGATAATATGATGCAGAGGGATGAGGCCAGACTGGTGAGACGTGCACACGTCACACACAGTAGAGGAAGGGTGCCTGGCTGCGTGTCTGCCTCACCACTAAGATGCCTGAGCACCACTGGCAAGCCACTCAGAGGAGGCAGAGCATAATCTGTAATAGGGGTCACAGACCATGTTTCCCCAAGTGAGAAACAGCAGAGGCTGAGATGGATGCCGTGGTTCCAGTCTCCTGTGTACCCAGACACTGCTGGGATACTCTGGGAGTTGGAAATGGGTGTATGTGGGTCGTCTGGTCGTGCTTCTCCTCAGGACATCTACATGCCAGGTAGGAAGGGGAAGGCTGAGCCTGGGTGCCTGGGTTAAGGGCAGAATCAGGTTTGGTTCTGAGCGAAGGCCTCCCTTTTCCCTCTCCATAGCAATCCTTGATGAAGGAGAACGTCCTTCTTTGTTAAAACTGTTTTATTTGATGGCAAATGTTAATGTATACACCTTAGTCAGGATGAACCAAGGATTAAATACCTTTTGTGGGAATGAAAGCCCAGGAAGTGAAGCTTGTTGTGTTTATAAAAAAGATAAAGACAGAAAGAATATGTTCTATGTGTGGTGAGATATGGGGGAAGGGGGTGTCTCAGCGGGCCCATGCAGAGGCATCCCTTCCCCCTGAGGGACCAGCCACATGGTGGTATAGTATAGAATAGAGTTTATTCAGGGCATGGGGAGGGGAGTTAAGAGGATAGTAGAGGCAGAGAAAGGCCGAGAGAGGGAGAGAGTGGAGAAGTAGAGGCCAGCCAGGGCCATGAGCACATGGAGAGGGGGAAGGGAAGGGAGAAGGGAAGAGCCCAAGAGGGCCAGAGAGAAGCAAGAGGGAAGCAAGAGTAAGAGAGGGAGGAGGGGACAAGCAGCTCCTTTTATAGTGGGTCAGGTCTACCTGGCTGTTGCCAGGTAACTGTGGGGGTGGAGTTTAGACAGAATGCTAACAAAGCTCATTGGCTGAAGACTCAGAGGGCCTATCTAGATACCTTATTAGCATGGAGAACTCCAGGTTTTTCTTGTTGTTGTTTGTCATGGTTGTCCCATGAGTGTTGTGGTTACATGTATCAGATCAGGTAGTTTGCCAGGGAGCTGGCTCCATGCCTGCCATTCTTACTTCTGAGATTCCCAGGGTTCTGAGCCTGCTCAACCTTACCAGTTTTTCTGTCTGGTGGCATGGTCCACTTGTCCCACAAAGGAATACTTGCTGAGGGAAAAGATGAGATTTCTGTAAGTTTAGTGACACATTTCTAATCTCTCAGCTTCTGGAGAGATGTCCCCTAACTGCCATCCTGAGATAGCAGAGTTGAAACCTCCTAGGTTGATAGGATGCCCCCTTGGGTTTCCAACTTCTGGTGAAGCAGGCAAGCCAAAGGTCTTGACTCTCTTCATGAACTGCATCTGAAAACTTTTTACCTTGTTGTCATCCTCTTTTGTTTTGCCTACTGTGGTAGTTTGAATGAAGATGGCCCAATAGGTTCATAGGAAGTAGCACTATTTGGAGATGTGGCCTTGATGGAGTAGATGTGGCTTTGTTGAAGGAAGTTTGGCATTAGATGTGGGCTTTGAGATCTCAGAACCTCAAGCCAGATCTAGTGGCTCAAAGTCTCTTCTTGCTGCCCGCCAAACCAGATGTAGAATTCTCAGTTCCTTCTCCAGCACCATGTCTGTCTGCATGCCACCATGCTCCCACCATGATGATGATGGACTAAACCTCTGAAACTGTGAGCCAGTCCAAATTAAATATTTTCCTTTATAAGAATTGCATTGTAGAGAGAATATCTTGTGTATTGAATGGATGCATCACCAGTCAATTAAAAAGCCTATGGCCTATGGCTTAGGCAGGAAATAGAGGTGGGACATATGGGAGAAAGAACAGATTCTGGGATAGATCCAGGCAGAAGATTCACCAGGAAGATGTGAGAAGATGAACCTGAGATAGCAGAGTACCTGAGCACAGGTAACCAGCCACATGGCAGAATGTAGGTTAAAATAAATGAGTTATCTTACATTATGATCTAGTGGGAGAAGAGCCTAGCAATATGGTCAAGGTATTTGTAAACATATTTTCAGTCTAAGTCTTATTTCTGGGAGCATGGGTCTGGGAGGTAGAAACAGGATTAATTTCAAAATTGTATGGCCATGGTGTCTCTTTACGGCAATAGAAACCCTAACTAAGACACGTACCCTAGTTCCCTCAATATTTTTCAACAATTTAAAATCTTTACATTTTAAAAAAATTGGCATATAAACAAGTGGTTAAGTAGACATGTCATTAGAGTATAAATAAATAAACCCTGGCCAAATTGAAGAGAGACAATCTATAACTTATTATTTTGTTCCCTCTGCAATTGAGAATAGCATTTAACCAGAACAAAAGGCTATGCTACCGGATAAATTAATATTTTTATCTTCTGTAGGCTGAAAACTGTCAACAATTCTTGAAAGGCAAGAAACAAAGCAAAATCAAAACCCTTCATGTTCCATTGTTATGTGGTACCTAACCCCATGTACTGTATCCTACATGGCCTTCTTGTTGGGTTTGCCAACATTCCTGCTCCTAACTGGACACATTGAACTAGAGCCACTGTTGCTCTCAGAGCCTGCTGCTGTTCTTCAGTTCAAGCAGGGATCACTGTAGTTTTGAACACAATACCAAATGCAAGTAAGCAATGGGAGTCATTGCTGACTTTTTCTATGACCTGTGGTAGGGCTTCCAGTTGACCCTCTATCCACTCTCCTACTTTGTACATACTCACAATTCTCCCAAGAATTTTCTGGGCATGTGGCCATTGAGGACACAGTGTGAACTCCCATGGCTTCCTTGCAGTTATGCGTGGCCATCTGGTGACATTCTGGCCACTGGATTATGAACAGATGTGATGAGTCCATCTTCTAGGTTGTATCTGTAAAAGGGAAAGTGCCCTGCTCCCTGTCTCTTTTCATAAAAACAGGGAAGGGTTGCAAGAAAGCTGT
This sequence comes from Mastomys coucha, assembly GCF_008632895.1. Taxonomy (NCBI): domain Eukaryota; kingdom Metazoa; phylum Chordata; class Mammalia; order Rodentia; family Muridae; genus Mastomys; species Mastomys coucha. The sequence goes on along the minus strand of NW_022196914.1, from coordinate 74,050,393 downwards.
CCTCTAGTGAAATTGGCCAGGAAGATCAAGAAAAACTTGGTTTCTGGTGCCAGTGCCCAGGGGCAGAAGTTCTCAGATGTTTCTCTTGCACAGCACAGTAAGTATCTGGAATGAGGCATTCTCACATTGCCTCCAGGCCAAAAGCAATGCATAAAAATTATGTTTTTTAAGTAGTTGTGTTCAAACATGTTTTTTAAAAAATATTCTAATCACCTCAAAACTATTGGAAAACTAATACAAATAAATTGAAAGTAAAAATATTGATGTCCATTCCTTAATTACCACATCACTTGTGAGTGGGGTGTGTGCACCCATTGAGTACCATACAACTTCTGAGACCATAGATTCACCCTGGACAACACTCCTGATGTTTGCTCTCATCTTGTCAGGGTGTCCATCAAACAGAGCTTTGCACATGCATGAAGTACCATGAAAAAGAAGATCATAAAAACCTAAAGCTTAAACTCCAAGTTGCCTGAAGCGATAGTCCCTTCAGCATCTGGCAAATGTCAAGTATCACAGTGTCCTTTCCAAATTTCTTCAATATTTAGCAGTTACTCTTGCACCCTGTGGTGCACTTGGGCATTGTAGGGAGCCATTGCCATAGGGCAAACTACACCACCTGGGGACTGCTTATTCCTCTTGAGAGAAAAAACAACTTTTGTTTATTTTTTAAATTTATTTTATTAATATTATTTATTATTAAAATATGCAGATTTTAAATAACTTCTCTTGTCTTTATGCCACTGTAACTTAAAATCTGTAAGGGCAGACGTTGACCCTACTTCGTAGATAGTTCAAGCTCTTTTTTTTTTTAAAAAAACTTTTATTGCATTATGATGAGAAGAGTTACATGATTTCAATTATCTGAATTTGTTAACATTTAAAAACATATTTTAATTAAATAGAATTGAATCACATTCTTGTTCTC
>NW_022196914.1:74027832-74048654 GCF_008632895.1 Mastomys coucha | reverse complement strand
GGTGCTATTTATGTCTTTCTTAAGGTCCTGTATCATCATCATGATAAGTGATTTTATATCTGAATCTTCAGTTTCTGGTGTGATGGTGTGTCCAGGACTTGCTATGGTGGGAGAATTGGGTTCTGATGATGGCAAGTGACCTTAGTTTGTGTTGTTTATTTTCTTACTCTTGCCCTCCCTACCCCCCCTCCCCCGCCATATGGTTAAGTCTAGTGCTACCTGCCTTTGCTAAATTGGACTGGAGCCTGTCCTTCCTGTGATCCTGGTTGTGTCAGAACTCCTCAGGGTCAAGCTGTCTCTGGGATCCTGTGGTTCTGGGATCCTGGGATCCTGGGCTTGTTAGATCACCTGGGAGTGTGTCTTTCTCTGTGTTGTGGGACTGGCTGCAGAGCTTGTGCCCAAGGTCTGCTAAAAACACTAACCCAGACAGACCTGAAGGAACCCAAGTCACTGGGCTGGCGGAGTTCCTGTGTGCCTGGTCCCACTAGTCCCAGTTACTCCCAGTGTTGGGACAGGTGTTGGTTCCTGCTCACCTCTGATCCTGGGTGTGTCAGAGCGCATGGGAGTGGAGCTTCCTCTGCGTGTTGTGGGACTGGCTAAGGAGCTTGTGCCCAAGGTCTGCTCTGGACCCCAGCCCAGACAGACCAGCAGTTCAAGCTCTTTTAAAAGGAGTAAAATTATAACCAGAGGGCTAAGAGTATAGCTCATTGGTAGAATGCTTGCCTAGTAGGCATGAGTCCTGGGTTCAATCCCTAGCACCTTATGAACTGGGTATGGAGGTGCATGCCTGCAATCCAAGTACTCTGGAGATAAAAACAGAACTAAGTTCAAATTCATCCTTGGTTACTTAGCAGATCTGAGGCCAGCTTGTGCTATTTGAGACTGGAAGAAATGACTAAATTGCTTCACTTGAACGTCCCTCAAGCCTATGGTTATCCCCTACCTCCTCCCTTGAAGTTACTCTTTACCCTTTGGCCTTGAACATCCCTCTAAACTGTTTCCTTTTTCTTCTGGGTCTTTCGTTCCATTTGCCATTTTACTAGCTGCTGGGATCTACTTCCCTCCATGACTCTAGATACCTGCCCTTCCAGAATGATGCCTTCACCTCAGTGGGACCTTGTTGAACGGCTATAGGTACTTTCATGGAAAACAGAACGAGTAGTTTGGAAACCCTTTAAGAGTAATCACCAATAAGACCACACCTCCTAATCCTTCTCAAACAGTCTGGTAACTGGGAAACAAACATTCAAATATTGAGCCTCTGGGGCCATTCTCATTCAAGCCATCAAGTCTGTTTCATCTAAAGATTTTCATGCTCTGATAATTCTTCTTTGAATTTGAAATGTGTCTCTTTGCACTGCTCAGGTAAATGAAGGCTTTTGTGGAACCAGAGTTCATAATCACCAACCTTCATCACCCAAGTGGTGATATAAGCTCTCGCCTACTGTCCCAGTGACATTCCTGCCTGCCTGCTGCTGTGCTCTCCACCAGGACGATCAAGGACTATTGGCCCTCTGAAATTGCAAGCAAGCCCCCATTCAATGATGCTTCTGTAGGATACCTTAGTAATGGTATCTCTTCATAATAATGCAATAGCAACTAAGAAGTTGGTCCTGGGGTATTGTGACAGGCTTGAAAATGCTTGGCAGAATGTGGACTTTGATTAGTTAAGGGGTTGGGTGATATAAATGGGGCTCCATGGGCCACTCTACTAGGAGCGTGGGGGACTTTAGTGCTGAGATCAAAGTGGACTGTAGAGGTCCAGCTCAGGAGGTCTCTAAGAGAAGAACGTGGCAGCTGCAATAGAAGCCATTCTTGTGATAATTTTGGCAAAGAAAGTGACTGCTTTCTGCCCTTGTCCAAATCATCTTTCAGAGGCTAAGTTGCAGAGTTTTGGACTAACCTCGATGACAGAGGAGATTTTAAGACAACCTAGTATTGACTGTGCCATGTGGTTACTAATGGCCATTCTTATGCAGACCTACAATGAAAATGAACAAGAGGCCAATAAAGAAATACAGTGTGTACAATTCGAGGGGAAAAAGAACATCAGGGAATGTAATGTTGGAGCCAAGACTTTGCTCAAAGAGATGAGAATTTAAGGAATTTTCTTATTCCTTAAATAAGAATTTAAGGAATTTAGTTCCTTAAATGGAATAAAGGGAGGTGTGCCCTTAGGGTAAGACCCCTCCCAGCTAAGCTTCCAACTTGTGAAAGGCAAATCTTTTCAACAAAAGAAACCATCTGGCTTTATCAAGAAGGATTCAGACACAGAGTTTGTGGAAACTTCCTCTGCTGTTAAGGAGGAGGCTAAGGCCAGGGGTATGGCAAGGGAGTTCCTTCAAGGAGTCCTGGAAAAGCCATTGCATGAAAGCTATAAAAGTGAAGCCTGGATTGCAATGGAACCCCCAAGATGTTCGAGATGCCAGTGCCTTAGGATACCTGCCAAGGAGAGCTGCAAACAGGGTGAATCAGCCTATGAAGAAATGTGTTGTAGTCAGAAAAGCTGGAAGGAGTGGAAGACACGAGGAGCCATTTAATAAGCCCTTTATCATCAAGCATAGAGATATGGAGTCTGGAGTTTGTCTACTGGCTTTCAGTCTTCCTTTGGTCCAGTATTTCCTTACTATGTCCCCTTTTTCTCCTTTTTGGAATAGGAATGTATATTCTCTGCCATTGTGCTAATTGATTTTACAGAGGATTAAGACATTACCTTGAGTCTCAGAAATGACTTTGAACTCTGGAACAGTGGTTGAGACTGTGATAGACTATAGGGACTCTTGAAGTTGGACTGAATGCAGTTTGCATTATGATATGGCTATAAGTCTAGGGTCAGGGAGTAGGACAGGGTGGTTTGAATAGGAATTTGGGAAGGGTTAGGAAGTATATAATCTTACTGAAGGAGGGCCACTGGGGCTGGGCTTTGATTTGAAGTTTCAAAAGCCCATGCCAGTCCCAGTCTCTCTCTCTCTCTCTCTCTCTCTCTCTCTCTCTCTCTGTCTCTCTGCTTCACATCTGCTAGCCGCATGTCTGCTACCTGCCACTGTGCTTCCCACCACCATGTTGGCAATGGAATCACCCTCTGAAATTGTAAACAAGACCCCAATCAAATGCTTCTTCTATGGGTCACCTTGGTCATGGTATTGCATCACAGCAATAGAACAGTTATTAAGACACAGACACTTGAAAACAAGCTCTCAAGAAGGCCAACATCTTCAAGCTTAGAAACAATATTCTTTTCTCCCCAAGTCACGCTGTCTAAGGGAAGACCTTGGTCTTCCTGTTTGGCTCAGAGGAGCAAAACATGCCCATTCAGTGGAATCTCCCACTAAACTAATGCAGCTCTCCTAGATGGATGCCCCTCCAGATAGGCTCTCTCCAGTTCTTAAGGCAAATCACAGTGACCCCTATGTTTGTTGGAGGTCCAGTAGACCTGGTCTTTTCTGGTTGGCTTCTTTGTGTATGCTAAGAAATTCAATGAGATAGCAACACATTCCCATGGATTCTGGCTGTTAATACCCAAACATGTGACTTGGGTGTGTGAGTATCTGTGCAGGCTCTAGTTAGAAGCAGGGCAATTCTAGTGACTAAAGCAGTTGAGAACCTCCCTCTGATTCTATTGGATCCTCCAGTTTTCACCTGTAAAACTAAAGAGTGAACCTTTTCCCTCCTTTCCTTATCCCACCTGAGCTGCCTTCGCCTTGCTAGACTGTCCTCAGCAGGATAAGAGAAGACAGAGAGCTATTCACCTGGAGGTGGACAAGTCAACTCCCTTCACTTAGTCAATGAACAACCTGCTCTGTCTTGTATACACATCTTCCCTGAATCCTGGTCCTTGGTTGTCATTGGTCAACTTGGACTAAGAGCCAATTTCATTGGTAAAATGACCAAGGTGGTACGTATAGAGCTCAATCAATAAAAGATGGCCAAGTTAATTTATGAGCAGTTAATAATTCAACCTTCAATCTGCTCTGGGAAGGATTTTGGTTGCTAGAATTGTAATTTACTTTATACCATCAATGCTTTGTTCCTTTAGTCTGCACAGGAGAGATCTTCCTTCACTGATCCTGGAGGTTGGAGTGCAAAGAAATCACAAAAAGATTTTAAAGGGTCTGCTTGCAACTTGGATTTAAGGATTTCCTGAAACATGGATTTTTTTTTTTTAACATAAAAACTAACCATGGTCAACTTTAATACTATTTAGGTTAGAATACATTTCTATGCCAAACTTTGTGGGTCCTTCCAACTAATCTCCAAATGTGTAAATGGTCTTGCCTCTCTACCATAATTCACCTTATAATTGGAAATTCTATTCATACATAAGTTATACCTGTGTAATTTCAATAGAGGAAGACAGTCAATGAGACAAAGAGTCCATAAGTGAGTCCCTCTGTGGTAGATTTTGAATACAGATGTACCTAAATCCTTACTTAACACCTTGGCTCCATTCTGTCATAGGGTTTCCAATATTTTCCTTTTAACTTCTGTCTATTCACTCTAAAATCACATTTTATTCTTCTATCTGTTGCTTTACATCATTTAACACCACTATTTCACAATCTATCAAGGTCTATGACAGCATACAAGACACAGTGTTCTGTCTTATTTTGATGATTGGGAAAGAAAAGCCTGAAATGCCGATGAGATGCACAAGCAGACTGGCCACACTTCTGGGCTTCTTTGAAATCAAGGTTATTCTTGGGATACAGCCCAGTTGGGTACTCAAAGGTGTCTCCAAGAATTACGTCCTCTTAACTCCTGAAGATAAGTGGGTCAGTTCTTCAACTTGGCAAATTAGCTACCTTGGGGGACTAAACAGTCATAATAAAAGCTCTGGCTGAAACTTCATGACATAGGCTGAATTACAAGCCAACTTTATGCCAGTGAAATATTTATCCCTGTCTTGTATTTGTTGGCAGCACATAGCACTGAGATCACAGCAAATTCAATAACAAATCTTACAAGGCAGCTTGAAGCAAGCAAAAAAATATTGGCTCATGGAACAGGCAGCAAGAGGCTGCCAGACTAACCACTGGCATGAGGGGCTGGTGCTCGTTTCTCAGGCTGGGACGGGCAGTGGGTGGGGAGACAGGAAGCACCCCAGTACTTGCGTCTGTCTAGAAGGAATTGTTCTTTGTAGTGAGACAGGGCTTTACCCAGCAGAGTGTCCCACCCTGCCTGCTCAAGACACAAAATTGTGAAAATAAACCATAGTCCCTGAATGTGCAGAGAAGAGCTGGGGCACACTCAAATAGTCTTAGAAGGAGAGCAGATGGGGAAAGGGTTGTTTGTGACTTAACCCAGAAGAATGGAGTTACTCACAGCCACAGGCATCTGTTTTCCTTCTGAAGTGGATGTTATCGACTTTGTTTTCCATTCCAGAAAGCACAATAGACTTTGGGGCTTTGGGGTGTAGTTCAGTTAATAGAGTACTTGCCTAACATGGATTTGATCTGAAGCCCTGGGTTTGATTTCTAATGGTGCATAAAGTAGGTGTGGTGCTACATGCCTATAGTCTTAGGACTGGGGATGTGGAGGCAGGGGGATCAGAAGTTGAGCTACTTAGCAAGTCCAGAGCCAGCACAGGATGTAAGAGACTCTATCTTACAAAACCAAACCAAACCAAACCAAACCAAACCAAACACTAGGACAACAAAAATATTGCAACAGACCCTCTGTTCTCTTGAACTGTTTCTACCCTTCCACTCATCTACTTTACCAGCAAGCATCCTAACAACAAATATAGACATGGATTTACTCAAGGATGTAGTGGCATGATAGCATTCCCTAGAGGTCCAAGCCTTCCTTCCTTTCCTGCCTCTCATATCTTATCCTGGTACTAGACTGGCTCTAGAGTCAGACTGAGTGACAACTGCCAGATGGAAAGAAGTCCCTTCTCATGGCAGTGGTGCCAATAGCACTGTTAAGGGAGCCAGCCATTCCAGAATCTTGCCTTGTTCTGTCCCACCCCACTAAAGTCAAATACCTGTGAAAAAGAGGATAAAATCATTCACTCTCTCTAAGGTGTTTCTTATGATGGGCTGGAGAGATGCTTAGTGCTCATGCAGGGTACCTGACTTAAGTTCTCAGTACTCACATGGGGCAGCTCACTTCATGCTCTAGAGGACCCAGTGCATCTGGTCTGCAGGCACCTGTACTCATATGCACATACCCACACATAGACATGCATATATGCCTCAGATTAAAAATAAGACAAGTCTTTTAAATGTAATTTCATTCCTCCCTGAATGGTTCAGTGATAACGTCTTCTTTGGGGGACAGATTTGTTGTACCTTTACCAAAATAGCCTGAAGGCAGGAAAAGAGCAACCCTTACAGAGGAAAAGGATCTAGAAGTGGAAGAAAGTGGAAGGAAACTGAGAGTTCATTTGACTCAGGGCCCACCTGTTTAGCTAGTTTGATTGCTAGGTACCCACTTGAAGACAATGACCAATAAAGAGCTTCTTTACTCAGTGGGAGCCTGTTCAACTATTAATGGCATGACTCAAGAACAAAGAAGTGAAGTGCCCTCTCTTCAGTCTTCCCTCAATTAATTTCTGGGCAGTGTGTCCTGGGATATTAGTGAGTAGCTGGGGCCAGTGACCAGAAAGTTTCTAGACTAGATGCAGGTGAATAGATTGTTCCATTTGTCCATCCATCCATCCATCCATCCATCCATCCATCCTTCCATGGTGATTTGAATGAGAAATGTCCCCCATAGACTTAGTTATTTGAATACTTGACCCCCAGTTGGTGGTATAAAGGTTTAGGAAGTGTGTTAGTTAGGGTTTTATTGCTGTGAAGAGGCATCATGGCCATGGTAACTCTTATAAAGGTAACTATTTAACTGGGGACAGCTTTCAGTTTCAGAGGTTTACTCCATTATCATTATGGTAGAAAACATGGCAGCATCCAGGCAGGCATGGTGTTGGAGATGGAGCTGAAAGATCTACATCTTGATCTGCAGGAAACCAGGAGAGATTGTGTTTTACACTGGGTGGAGCTCAAGCATCCATGAGACCTCAAAGCCCTCACCAATAGTGCACACTTTCTTCCAATAAGGCCACACATACTCTAACAAGGCCACACCTCCTAATAGTGCCACTCCTATGGGCTGAACATTCACACATATAAGTCTTTGGGGGACATGCCTTTTCAAATCACCGCAGGAGGTATGGCCTTCTGGACAAAGTGTGCCAGTGGGAGCGAGCTTTGAGAGTAGCTTTGTTCCATGTCTGGTTCTCTCTCAGCTTCCTCCTCCCGTTACCATGCCTGCCACTTGATGCCAGGCCTCCCTGCCATGATGGCCTCTTGTTTCTCTTAAACTGTAAGCCAAAATAAACACTTTCTTTCATACGTCAGATTTGGTCATGGTGTTGTATCGCAGCAACAGAAATGTTCACCACCTGTACTGGCTGGTTTTGTGTATCAACTTGACACAGGATGGAGTTATCACAGAGAATGGAGCTTCAGTTGGGGAAGTGCCTCCATGAGACCTAGCTGTGGGGCATTTTCTCAATTGCCCCTTGTTGGGTGGTGCCATCCCTGGGCTGGAAGTCTTGGGTTCTATAAGAGAGCAGGCTGAGCAAGCCAGGAGAAGCAAGCCAGCAAGGAATATCTCTCCATAGCCTCTGCATCAGCTCCTGCTTCCTGACCTGCTTGAGTTCCAGTCTTGACTTCCTTTGGTGATCAACAGCAGTGTGGAAGTGTAAGCTCAATAAACCCTTTCCTCCCCAACTTGCTTCTTGGTCATGATGTTTGTGCAGGAATAGAAACCCTGACTAAGACACCACCCATCTCATCTCTCTGCTGATGTGTTTTATCACCTCTCTTCATCTCTGCATAGTAATAGCTTGAAACTGGTCATGGTGGGACTGCACATACCATGAAAATGATATTGATGACAACCATTGCAACTAAAGGCTTGATTATGAAGATCTGAATATTAAACAGTTACCAGCATATCGCCAAGCTTGTTGATCTACTTCTTCTGACTATCTATCCATTTCCCATTCATCTATCTATCTACTTACTTCTCTGGTTATACATTTACACATATGAATTAGGCATCCTGGATGTCCCACACATTCTGATGCTCTTCACATTTCACTCTGGTACCTGAATATCTGCAAGACTCTAGCTGTGAGAGAACACGATAATGGTTTTATCAATTCCTTTATGACATCCCAGGAGGTGTTTCTGTCCTAGTCCTGAGACTATAAACTATTTGTATGCTGGCACATGGAGTAGCCCAGCCTGCACAGGAGAGTCCTGGTCAATTTTCCTGATCTTCACATTAGATTAACTTTGCTCCAAGACAAGTGGTACTCAGAAGCAGTGTAAAAAGCTAGGGGTGGGTTGGGGTACAACTATCGTGGTCTGGGGAGAAGGGAGGTCAGCCCACATTCCTCCTTAGTTAGCTTCCCTCTCTCCCTTTGGCTCTTCTTCACTCATTTTGCCTGCTCTACCGCACTGCTCTACCTTGATTATGTTGGCTCAGCTCTTTTCTCATTTCTTATTCACATGCTGTACTCCATGAGGTAATAAGAATATCATGTGACTGAGAAAAATCACAAGCTTTTTTTTTTTTTTTTAAATTACATCGTAAGCTGAGAATTTGGTGATGTGGGGGGTGTGGCTTGAAGGCATGTCTAGAGTTTCCCACAATTCTCTATTCTTTCTGTTGGTCTGTTTGCGAAATTTCCGAAACCAGAGTTTCCTTTTGATAGGCAGAACTCTCACACAGCCTTGTCACACCCAGGCGTTAGATAGAATTTCTTAACCAAGGAAAGTCCCTACAGAAATCATTACTATATAGAGATGGTTATCATGTAAGGCCTAGTCCTGGGAGTGATTAAGTCTTTGAAAGTTTTGAAATGTAGGAAATGTAGGATTTAAGGGAGACTGCGTTCTGTAATCAAACACTGAGGAAGAAAAGCTGCCTGTTTGGAGATTGCTCAGGTAGCTGAATGTGGCAGCTGGAACTGTGTGGAGGGTGGGGGTGGGGGTCCTTAGTGAGGAAATGGCTGAAGAATGGTGAGGATTGCTAGAAAAGTGAATGACAGGTGTCAAGCTACATGTGGTCTGGCCGCCATTTGGTCCTTGCCTATCTTAGGATTCTAAGAGATTCTTCTCATTCACCTTGCCTCAAACCTTGCTAGCTGAAATAGTATTTTGAAGGAATGCTTTCCATATTGTTAAAGGAAACTAATAGAGAGAAAAGTCATGGAAACTGTGTCGGGTACCATTGGGCATGTTTTATCTGTTCGCCATCTTCATTCAGCCACCAATTACTACTGCACTTAATCAATAGGTAATGTGTATATAATTTATCATGTATTAGGGTGAGAAACACTATTATGAGGTATATAAAGATTATATACACACACACATATGTGTATATATATGTATATGTATATACATATACATATATATACATATGAGTACATTGTAGCTGTACAGATGGTTGTGAACCTTCATGTGGTTGTTGGGAATTGAATTTAGGACCTTTGCTTGCTCCAGTTGGCCCTACTTGCTCCTGTCAGTCCCGCTCACTCAGGCCCAAAGATTCATTTTATTATTATAAATAATGGGCCCAAAGATTAATTTTATTATTATAAATAAGCACACTGTAGCTGTCTTCAGACACACCAGAAGAGGGTGTCAGAGCTCATTACGGGTGGTTGTGGGCCACCATGTGGTTGCTGGGATTTGAACTCAGAACTTTCAGAAGAGCAGTTGGTACTCTTATCCGCTGAGCCATCTCACCAGCCTGTGAGGTATATATAATCCCAACTATTAGACTCAATGCAGTTTGGAAATCATTTAAAAATCACATTCTAACCTTAGGACTACTGGCCTGAAATTTTAAGTAGACATGAGAAATCAGAATTTAGAATTTATCTGAACTCAGGGTACAAATTCAAATTTTTTTTCACTCAGACCCAGACAACATATTTCAATACCTGCCCAGAGGCAGATGATGTAATTAATTTAGCAGGTTTTCTAGCTGGATAGCCTTCTTTCAGCATTGCTTCTAGAAAATTCTAGACACCCAAAACCAACAGGAAAAGAGACAAACAGGCCCAGGAGGGATTATAACTGGACTGTGGGTTTCATGAGCATTTTCCTTTGACTACTAAACACCCAGAGTTCATTGTCTCTCCTACTGAACATTGTTAACACCAAGCAACCAAACTACAAAGGAGGTGCAGTCTGTTTGGCACAAGAACTGAGTACTTCGAATGTGTCAAGTGCTGGGTTTACACAGGTGAATGGGACCTTTGTCTGCCCTCCAGGAATTAATAGTCTATTTAAGGAAACAAATGTAAAAATGAAGGGACATTAACAATGCTTAAAGACCTACTTTATCCCTTCACCTAAGAACTTTTTGAGTCTTTATTTGGGGCCCAACATTGCTTTTAAGTGCTGGGGATTTAGGAAAGAAGACAGATGTGGCACCTTCTCATGAATGTCCCATTCCAGTGGAACAAACACATTATAAGAGAACTGGGCATGGCTGGAGAGATGGCTCAGAGGTTAAGAGCACTTCCTCTCCTTTCTGAGGACCTGAGTTCAGTTCCCAGCTGTGTGTGTCAGTGTTATATTGCTGTGAAGAGACACCGCGACTATGGAAACTTTTATAGAAGAAAGCATTTAATTGCGGCTTGCTTATATTTTCAGAGGTTTGGCTCTTTGTCATGGCGGGGAACATGACAGCAGGCAGGCAGACATGGTGCTAGAGAAAGTAGCTGAGAGTTTTACAGCTGGGTCTACAGGCAGCAGGAAGAGGGAGAGAGAGTCTGGGAGTGGAACGGGCTTTTTGAAAAGTCAAAGAGCACCCCCAGTAACACACTTCCTCCAACAAGGCCACACCTCCGAAACCTTTCAAATAGTGCCACTCTCTGGTGACCAAGTATTCTAATCTGTGAGCCTGTGGAGGGTGTTCTCATTCAAACCAACACACCAACACAGCCCACAACCACAAGTAAATCCAGCTCTAGGGGATCCAATGCCTCTGTCCTCCAAGGATACCTCCACCAATGTGTGCACAGTCACACACATACCCACGCACACAAATAAAAATAGATAATAAACACCCCTCTCACACACACCACGCTGACATGATGTGTTCTTAATAAGTTAAACATAGAACCACATTAGGCTCCAGCCACTGCATTTCCAGGAATAGAACCAAAAGATGCAAAGCAGGGATTCCAAGTGGAAGCCGTGCACTGATGTTTATAGCAGCAGCATTAGGCAGGGTAGCTAAAAGGCAGAAACCACTGTCTATTAATTAACACATGAACCAGTAAGTAAAATGTCATATGTTTATGCGATGGAATGCTGTGGCATTGACTTAAAAAGGTAGAACTGGAGATGAAGGCCAAGGCCTCACACATGCTAGGCAATGCTGGCCACAGAGCTGCACCCACAGCCCATTTGGTAAATTTCATCTTGATGCAGAGTCACATTAAATTGCTCAGCATGGCATTGACTTTACCATCTTTTAACCTTGGCTCCCTGGGTAACTGGGATAGCAGGTGTGCATCACCACTTCCCTCATTGACAAGCTCTTTATCAAGCTTTCCCCCAAACCATATGTAATTTGTAAGCAACACACTGACCTTGTGGCAACCCCTGCATCTTTTTCAGACTTCCCATTTTAATTAGACATCCATGTATGCGTGTGTGCGTGCCCATGTATTATGCTCTAGATCAGTTGCCACTGTGTAGGTTTGTGTATCATAGGATGACAGTGAGGATCTTAAGTTGCCTGTTCACAAGCCCTCCTACCCCCTGCACCACCCTCCCATCCCATCCCTGTTCTATAGCAACTGCTAACAAATGTGTCTTCCATTTCTAAAACCTTGTCCTTACAAAGTATTCCACAAATGGATGCATACAGTTTATCCTTCTTAGGAATGCTGCTGTGCTCACTAGAGCCAGCAGAGCCCAGCTCTATGGTCTGCTTTTGCTAAGAGTTTTGCAGTCTCGCTCTTCTCTTTCTCTTTTGTCCTTATATAGGGAAGCTGATGAGGAAGCCCAGGTTCTCCTTCCTCAACCACATGAGCCCCGACTCCATCCCTAACCACAATAATAAAAAAAAAATCCAAAGCTATTTCCTTTTCCCCACTTTCAAGCCGTTTGGGGGTTTCCTTGAGAAGCCTGTCCAACTCTCTGCTGAGAACTTCATTACGTGAGCCATAAACCTTCCTCTTCCTTCCTGAGAGAACGGGGTACCACCAAACATGGTTATTTGAGCTAGCCTTTATGTGGGACATGTCCCTACTTTAGAAGGGCTGCTGCAGGTAGCCTAGCTCCCCGAATTGTCATCTAAGCTTGCTGCACATTTCAGTTGCTGAGTGGATTCCATGTTAGGTTAAACCATTTGCCTGTGGAAAGACATGGTCTTTCTTCTTTTATGGTTTTTAGCTTTTGCAATCAAAGCGGTTGAGAGCTTCAAGCAGTTTGTTGTTGTTTTGTTTTTATAAGCGCATAGGGATAAACAGAGAAGAGCACAAGTCCTCTATCACACAGTGCCTTTTTAAAAAAATTACATTGTCTGTTTGTTTGTTTATTGATGAATTGATTGTGTGGGGAATCAGAGGATAGGACGACTTGGAAGAGTCATCCCTCTCCTTCCACCATGTGGGTCCCAAGGACTGAACTCAGGTTGTCAGGCTTGTTTGTTTATTGATGAATTGATTGTGTGGGGAATCAGAGGAGAGGACGACTTGGAAGAGTCATCCCTCTCCTTCCACCATGTGGGTCCCAAGGACTGAAACCAGGTTGTCAGGCTTAGCAGTAAGTGTCTTTGCCTTCAGAGCCATCTTAATGGACTAGTGTGTCTTTTTAAATACATGTATTTTAATCACAACCCTGTTTTCCAGGACAGCACTGTCTCATGTCCCTTTTGGTGACAGATGAGGGACTTGCCTCTCTGTATTCTCACCAGCATCTGGGTTGTGTTCTGTCTCTAGTTCAGTCTGTCTGAAGGCACATGTAATATCTCAGTTTAAGCCATCTTCCTCCAATGACTGATGGGGTTGAACACTTCTTCGTGTGCTTATTTGTCCTCTGTGTGTCTTCTTTGGGAAACTATCTTCATATTTTGAACCATGTTTTCTTTTCTCCCCTCCATGCAACTTTTTTTTTCTCTCAAGCGCTGGACACTGAACCTAGAGCTCATGCATGCTAAGTAAGCATCCAATCACTGAGCTGAATTGTCAGCTGGAGCCACGGCTGTGACCTGTTCAGGAATTGCCAGTGCTCACTAGAACGCGGAAACAGTCTACACTGTTTAGTCTACTAAATTCCCCTTGCTTGCTATGAAGTTGGTGTGGAAGTAAACTTATTGAAGAAGGAGAAATTACTGGTATATGTGTGCAGATGTACTTGTTTATGAATGCAGCACACAATGTATACTTGCATGAGTGTAGTAGATATTAATCTTAGTTCCCTTTATTCAAGTGTGCAAAGATAATGGCATTTCTTTATTAAGTTCATCTGAATGACACTTCTAAGCTAATGGGAAATTTAGACTCAGCCATTGGTGTCTACTTTCTGTCCTCGTATTTGTATAACAGCCCTTGAGTCTTATTGAGTCCTGTGGCTTTTAAAGGAGGTCACTCTAGTCACCCAATGTAGGTCCACATTGTTTTTCATTAAAGCACTAGCCAGTGGTTAGAGCCCATGTGCTTCAGGTACTGGGCAGCTCAGCTGTAAATTCCCCATTCTTAAGAGAAGAGCACCTTGAGGGGAGTTAGGAGGAGCCCATTTCTCTGTAACCAATAGCCTGTGAACTCTTACTGAATTCTCAGTGCATTGGAACCTATTGTCTTTATAGTAACAGATTGTAGCAGACCAATCCAAAATGACAACCAGAAATTATATGTGGCTATTGGGTTATTGAATTGTGGCTAGTACCAAAAGGAATTTAGCTTTATTTTCCTTTTGGGATAGGCTTTTACTATTGTACTGACTGGGTCTGTGTGTCAACTTGACACAAGCTGGAATTATCACAGAGAAAGGAGCTTCAGGTGAGGAAATGCCTCCATGAGATCCAGCTGTAAGGCATTTTCTCAATTAGTGATCAAAGAGGGAGGGATGGGGTCATCCCTGGGCTGGTAGTCTTGGGTTCTATAAGAGAGCAAGCTGATCAAGCCAAAGGAAGCAAGCCAGTAAATAGCATCCCTCCATGGCCTCTGCATCAACTCCTGCTTCCTGACCTCCTTGAGTTCAGTCCTGACTTCCTATGGTGATGAACAGCAGTGTGAAAGTGTAAACTGAATAAACCTTTTCTTCCCCAACTTGCTTCTTGGTCATGATGTTTGTGCAGGAATAGAAACCCTGACTAAGACAACTATGTATAGGTCAGCCTGTAACTCGCTATGTAGATCAGGCCTGCTTCATAGAAACTCACCTGCCACGGCCTCCCAAGTGCTGGGATTAAAAGCGTGCTCCCCAGTGCTTGGCTAGGGATTGATGTTTTAATTGCACTTAATTAATTTGAGGTTTAATAGCAACTATTGTAATGAGCAGTACAACTCAGGGTGGGGACTGCCACATAACTGTTCATAGATGTTCCTTCTCTTTTGGTTCTCTGGTCACCTAGAAGACATCTCTCTTCCTTTATTGAAATACTTTTAATTTCTTAAGATAGGAATTATCTCTATGATGATATTAATTCTCAAAGACTAAGATTCTCAAATCTATTGTTTGCTGCATTCTGCCTAACTACTTAAATGTCAAGGCATTGGCTACCTCCATTAAACTGAGGAAAAAAAGGAAAAAGAAAAGAAACAAGCACCAGTTAATATTTTACAACATTGCCACATTACAGTGACATAGTATTAGTGTATACCAACTCCAACTTTCATCTACAGTGACAATAGTACTCTGTGCTTTACCAAAAACATTGAATAGCTTACTATGGCTGAATATCCTGCTTCCTTGCTCTGGAAGCAGTCAGGAAAAGCTCAAGCAAGTGATTCAGTGGGAAATGAGGGTGGGTCACAGTTTGTTCTGTTGGATGCTCTACAGGGCAATGGAATGTTATTTACAAACATTGCTTATGTCTTAGCCAAGAGCGTAAGGGGTTCTGATAGTTTTTTTCTTGGATGTTTTCAAGCATGCATAGAAGAATATCCAAAGGAGTTTACGGTTTCAAGCATGCGGTTACCCTGGTATATTATCAGAGTATATTAATTAGGAAATGCTTTACTAGTTAGCTCTTCGTCTACCAATAGAAGAACTCGACCTTCGAGGCATATTAGCATTCTAAATTGTAGAGTGGGCTATGGACAAACATTAATAGAGGAAAACTAATCCCTTGCTAGACTGATCTCAGTACTTCATCAGCTACCTTATCAGATACACAAACAACTTCTCCATTGTCTGGTCTTTTCTTTGGAGAACAATGATTGAATTAACAGCTGTTGTGGTTGATTTCCAGGCCACCTCTACTCTAATCCAGAATGAAATGGATGAATTATTGGAATCATCCTTTATACATCTGGCTCCTTCAGCTTCAGCCTTTCTTTAGTCTTCTCCTACTTGATAATGGCCCCACAATCTTCTTTTGCTTTCTGGGCATTGAGAAGTCTATCAGTCTTAGCCTGCTTCTCTCCTCTTGATTACAATTGCTTCCCCAGGAGAGAGATGTTATAAGTAAATGCATCTCAGTTGGTTTGTAATGTCTTTCGGCTACCATTTGCTCATCCTTTAGGTAGTCTTAAATCAAATGCCTTGGCCTTCCCAGTGGAAGGCACCACTCCTATGTTCCTTTCTAGACTTAGAGACAATTACCATTCCCTGACCTATGCCTTGAATCCTTCAGTCCAAAACCCTGGGTGGTTGCCCTCTGGTTTCCCTGCAGATTTCAGTGTAGCCCACTGTTATTTTCTAGTTATTCTTAGTAACTTAATTTAGATTATTTCAGGTTTCTGAGATTTTACTTTTAGAAGATGATATTTTGTTTTAATTTTTATGTACTTTTAAAGGGTATACTAATTCTACAAAACAGCTTGGGATTTTTTAGACATTTTTATGGACACAAAGATACATTCCGATCATACTCCTCCCCTCTGCATTACTCTCTTACTCCAGACTCCTCCTCTCTGGTTCCTTTCCATTTTTTAAATAGTCCCTTCCTATTTTCATGCCTTTCTTTCATTTTTAAATCTAGGTTACATGTATGAAAAAAAATGGGACATAAGTTTCTCTGAGTCTTGCTTATTCCACTTAACATAAATGATTTCCATCGTCTATCTTCTTGAAAATGATGTAATTTTGTTTTTATTTATGGATGAATAACACTACTATTGTATATACATACCACATTTTCTTTATCCACTCATCTGTTGGTAGGTAGGATGATTCCATATCTTGGCTAATGAGAATAATGTAATAAACACAGACAAGTAGGATCTCTGAGGTATGCTGACCTAGATCCCTTAGGAAATATACCCAGGAGTGCTATACCTGGATCATGATTGCTGTGGTTAGTGCTGCAAACTTGACAAATCTAGAGTCTCTTGGGAGGGAGACTTAATTTGAGTGTGCCTAGAGGGTGTTATCTTGATTATCTTAATTGATGTGGGAAGATATTGTCCACTGTGGGTGTTACCAGTTCCTGGGCAGAGAATCTTGAAGTGTACATAAGAGTGAAGAAATCGAAGTGAGCCCTTGCATATATGTGTTAATTCACTTCCCACTGCTCTTGACTATGGATATAATGTACCTGGCTGCTTTAAGTTCCTGCTGTGTTGACTTCCCCACAATGATGGGCTGTACCCTGGAATTGTGAGCCAAATAAATCCTTTCTCTCTTAAGCTGCTTTTGTCAGGGGTTTTATCACAGCAATCAGAAGTGAAACTAAAGCAGAAATCTTCACAGAAGAGACTCTTTGACTCTTGGCTTAATAATTCCTCCATGGCTGTCATTTGCATAGGCCACCTCTGCCTCAAGTCAGTTTGAGACCTGCTAGAGTGGGTATTTGTGGCATCACTGTAGGTGGCAGGCACCTATGAGACAGAGTTTGAGTGTTGAAACACCAGCCTTTTGGAGGATTGAACATAGCACACCAGAAGTCAGAAAACATGATCCATGACTGTCATAGCTCTCAGGGTGCTGCCACTCTCCAGAGCCCATATCAATATGAGCAGTCCCCACAGAACGTAACCATAAATCCACACCATGAATGTCCATGAAGACCTCATTTCCTAACTGTGGAAACTGAAGCTGGTCCACATGTTCTGGCTTGGAGTGTTTGTGTCGAATGCAAACTCCTCACGACGTTCAAGCCCCTTACAGTGGCACCTGATCTTATAGGACCCAGGTGTCTGTATGGTTGACAAGTTTTCTAAATGGATTTTTAGCTAGTTACTAACAAACTAATTGGGGAAGGGGCGCAGATAAAAAAAAATCTGCTATTATGTAACTATTCACACTGATTATAAAACACATTTCAACTGCAGAAACACGGAAACACTGTGGAAATGTAGCATCACATTTTTTATAGAAAACATACTCAGAATTTAGCCAGTCCCTAGCTGTCCTAAGGGGGAATGTGGGGATCTCTTTCTGTTCTGGGATGAGCCAATCTAATAGCTGTCTGGTAGAAGAGTCTTTCCAGGGCCCTCCAAATGACATTGTGCTGGTTTTTATCTCTCAGTCTCAGATGTAAGTAATCCCCTTTTCCCAAGTTCCTTAGAGACTGACATGATCTCTTCATATTGAGAGCTAAATATGGAGTCTTAGAATGAGTATAGAGTACTCCCCCAAAGCGCCCTACTAAGAAATTCAGCAGCAAGGACAAACCTCAGCACTTAGCCCCTGCTCTCCATCAATGAACTCCCAGGGTCACAGGATTCCTTCCCACCCTCCCACTCTGAGCCTTCCCATGGATGAATCCCTGATCCAGACAATTGCTTTCCTTTGTGTCACATAAAGGCCCCATGAACACAGCCATGTGAAGTCTCCAGTACAGAGAAATTTGTCACTAGTGGCTCTTCTAGCTTCCATTCAGTTCCTTGGGGGAAAATAGCAAGGAAAACAGGATTTTTGTTATGTTTCTAGAAAATATTTCTTTGAAAGAACATCACACGTCCCAAAGCCACTCATTTCCTTGTCCCTTCTTATCATCCCTCTACCCTCGAAACCCTCCCCCAGAAAGAAAATAAGAAACAAAAACCACCAACAACAACAAAAACAAAACATTAAAAAACATCTCATCGTGGAAGCTGTAGTGTGTGTGCCCCACAGTATACCCTTTTGTCCACACATCTTTACTTGCACATGTTCATTGCAGTGAGTCACTGGTCTGCTTCAAGGTCTCTGGGTTCTCTTGGATATCTTGTTGTTCCCCTGTATTGTGGAGATCCTGCAGCAGGATCCCTTTCACATACTCTAGCAATTCCTGGATGAGGTAGATGTTGGGGTGGGCCAACTCAAAACCCTGGATCTTGGCCTGGGTGGTAGCTGAGTTGATCAACCCAGCAGCTCTCCTACACCCACAATACAAAAGTGAGCTCTCCAGTACTGCCCTGGCTCACTCACCCAATGCTCCAGCTGTCAAGGGGCAGGGTAAGCTTTCCCTTGCTCATATCCTCGTAGCCCACTCCCTTGTGCTTCCACCACCAGGGCCAGGTCTACTGTGCTGCCCAGGTGAGGTGCAGAGTCTCCTCTCCTGAGTGTTGGGTGTTGCAGTTAGTGAGAAGGTGGGGCCAGCTCTCCGAAATGCCACAGCCAGTGAGGGGCAGGGCCAGCTTGTCACAGCCTTTGGATATCAACATGGTCCCAGATGGCAACCCAGACCAGAGATGTCCACATGGTCTTTGTGGAAATATGAGCCATGGACATCAACCTAGATCCTTGTCGCTGCATGACCATGGACCCAGACATGGTCCTCAGCAGTAGCATGGTCTCAGGTGGCAGTGCAGGCTACTCACAACAGGCTTTCCCTCCCCACCCTTAAATCTCCAGCTCCATGTGTCTTCATAATACTCAAGCTGCTCCATGTCTCTTTTTCTCCCATCTGACCACCATGTATTTGGGCATTGGAGTGGCTCTAGCTATGGGTGGGCCAAGTGGCTGCTGGGCCTCTGGGTCTTTCCCAACTTGCACCTCGTCATTTTGTCACAGTGAACTTTTTCACAGGCAAAACCATCCATGATTCCAGTTCTTTTATAATTCCACCCAGTCCCTGGCTTCCTGAAGATGTCCCTCGAATACAAAGACTCTTGGGGCAGAGGTTTCAGGGACACAGAAAAATGGGGTTCCCTCTCTCTGAAATTCTAGTTAAGGACACAAAAGTTTATCACAAACTAGCCCATGACACCTCACAGGAAAACTCAGAAGACATTGGTTCACATCCTGTTTTACTATTCATAGCTGTGACCCCAGTTGGGTTGAGTCTACCTTGAGAGAAAATGGCAGACAAGAGACCTCACTCAGGGAAGTGGAGGATCATGGATAGCACCTCAGGGTTAGTATCTGGATCCAGGTGAAGATAGCAATGGGAGAAACTATGTTCATTGTGGCAGGCAGTATCAGAGGACTGCTGGCTGGATTGTTATCCTTGGGATAATTTCTTAACCCTTCTTTACCTCTTACTGAGTATGTCATGTTCCACTTCACCTGCCGAGACAAGTTGCTTTCTCTGGCTATTCAAATAGGATCATGAGTACTGCTTCTTCCCACAAAGCTGAAAATAAAATAATGCAAAACACTTGGTACTAGTGGACATTGAATAAACGAGCAGCTTCCCTCTGGCATAGAGTGTATGAATGTAAGCATACAGAGAGAAGGGAGGTCACTTGTAACAGGAATGAGAACTTTGAATGTTTAGAATTTGTACTGCTTCTCCAAGAGATTAACTCATACCATCATATATATATTAAGGATAATAGGTAAAAGGACATACATGTTAGCGGCTATCAAAGGACATAACATTTTATGTAGCTCCCTCTATAAACAAAGCATATGAATTCAAAATCAATGTAGAAAGAGTAAAACATCTCTCTCTTTTTTAAAGATTTATTTATTATTATAAATAAATGCACTGTAGTTGACTTCAGATGCATCAGAAGAGGGCGTCAGATCTCATTATGGGTGGTTGTGAGCCACCATGTGGTTGCTGGAATTTGAACTCAAGGACCTTCGGAAGAGCAGAGAGACCCACTGAGGCATCTCCCCAGCCTGTGAGACATCTCTTAATTTGCAACTTGTTGACCTACTGCCAATCATGGTGCACACTCTAACCCTGAGTAGTGAAAGGGCTCAGGCCCAGACAAGTTTCAGTTCATTGGGCCATGATGACAAATGACCTCAAACCTTCCAAGAAAAACATATGAAGAGGAAGCAGAGTCGAAAGGCCACCCCAAAGGTGATGTAATTGTCTATAATGCTGTTGTTTAGGTAGGTGATTTTTAATGTCAGCCATTAAAATTAAACCAACTCGCATGTGACAAGTGCTTTATGTGTTGAGGTGCAATAGACTTTGTATAACCTACTTGTGATTTCTGTTTTTCTAGATAAAGAACAGAAGAAAAAAATGTCCTTCATTTTTCCTCATCTGTTTCATAGAGTAACATACTTTTGGTCAGGGAAGCAGTTGTCACAGTCGATGGGTTGGCCAAGGTGTATTCACTGAGTAAGATGCGCAAGACCAACAGAAACTAACATGGAAGCTGCCCAGAGAGAGAATGGACTTCAGCCAGCAGTCCCAGCTGGCTTTATGGGAAATGAGTCAAGGGAATAAATATACCAGTAGCATTTTTCTTTTCTTCTGGCCAAATCCATCCAGAAGGAAGCGGGGGG
>NW_022196914.1:74014330-74027822 GCF_008632895.1 Mastomys coucha | reverse complement strand
GGGGGGGGGGGGCGGCAGCCCATTGCTGTGGCTCATCCTCCCAGACAGAGAGCAATGCAGACAGACAGTCGGAGAACAAAGAGCAGACATCTGACATGAGAACAGACATGTTCTGCCCAGATGAGAGGCTAGGAGTACCAGCTGCATACTTCTGCCACCACGGAGCAGCCTGCTACCATGCCTTCCCCTGCATAAGGGACTGTATCCCCTCAAACTGGGCTCCACAGTTAAGAAATTGCCTTGAATATCAGAAGACACATTGGAATTTTTAAGTGATGGGACAATTTTTAACAAATGACACAGTGGGGATTTTAACTCTGTTAAAGAGCATGGACTCTTGAAGTTGAACTGAGTGTATTTGCATCCTAAGGTAGCTTTGAGCCTGTGGGGCTTGAGAGTGGAATGTTATGGTTTGAATGTGAGATGTCCTGTTAAGGTTCCTGCGCTTAAACACTTTGGTCCCGACACAGGTGGCTCTTTTGTGGAAAGCTGTGGAGCCCTTAAGAGGTGAAGGCTAATCAGAAAAGGGAACACTGGGCACAAGCCTTGAGATTGTATAACCAACCCTACTTCCTGTCCATTTTAGGCTTCCTATTCTGTAATGATGTGAGGTGAAGTGTCCCGGCTGCACACTTCTCCTACCATGGAGATGCCGGAAGCCATGCCTTTCTCAATAAATAAATAGGCTATGTCTCCTGAAACGGTAAGTCAAAATTAAGCTCTTCTACTTCTTAGAAACAAACAACAATAATAACACCCCGAGGTAGAGGATCAGGAAGGTAGGAGAAGAGGCAGCCTTGGCCCAGCTGTGCACACCTGTGACCCCAGCACTTGAGAGGCTGTGAGACATCATCACAGGGCTGCATAGTGAGTTCTAGGCAAGTCAGGGGCCACACAGTGAAACTGTCTTTTAAAAAGCTAGAAGTAGCTTAATGTATTACTGCCTCGGCAAACATAACAAAATAACACAAACTGTGTTGCTTTACAAATAGACATTTTTTTTTCCAGTGTTCTGCAAGTTAGAAGAGCAAGACCCAGGCATCACAGGTTTGGTTTGCCTTCCTCACTGTATCTGCAAGTGGGTATTCCTCTATGAGTATGCACCCCTGTGACCCAGTCAGACCGAATTGGAGCCTCACCCTTTTTTATTACCTCATTGGATTAAAATTACCTTTTCCAAGGTCCTCGCTCCTGAGACAGTCACATTGGAATTTGGAAAGAGGCTGTACCATTCTGTCCATAGTAAAAGTTGGCTGGACACTTTACACCACAATGAGCCCTTAAAATCACTGCAGCACGGAGGTAACTGGAGTAGCCCAGAGAAATCCACAAAGCCCCCCTTATTTTATTCGATGGCTGCAACAATATTTCAC
This sequence comes from Mastomys coucha, assembly GCF_008632895.1. NCBI lineage: Eukaryota > Metazoa > Chordata > Mammalia > Rodentia > Muridae > Mastomys > Mastomys coucha. The sequence continues at coordinate 74,026,449 of NW_022196914.1, read as the reverse complement.
TGAATCTCCTCTTCCTGGCATTGCATGTTTATTTCTGCCTATCTGTCTCCAGGGACCCTGAGACCCAGACTCTGAACTTGGTCATTGATTCACAGACACCATATCCAGAGAACCTCTAACCTGAACCTTTGTTCAGTGCAGTGAGTAACTGTGTTCTTTCCAGCATCATAAAGTCACAGTCACTTTTTTTAATCTGAGGAGTTGGATTTCTATCATTTGTGGCTAGCCCTAAGTAGAGGTAGAAGGCATTTATTTGTGGAAATTTTGATCTAGTGACATAGTCGTGGGAAAACATTTTTAAATGTCATTCTTAGTTGAGACTTAAGCCTACTTTTTAAAAATAGCTGTTAGTTCTCATCTGTAGTAAATGAGTCCACCCCTGGATAGTTCTATGGTAGCAGGGAAAGGGACATAGCATCCTGTGTTAAGGATCACCAATCAATCATTATGGGACTTAACAGGGTCAATTAAGAAGAAATCAAGAACAATGTAATTATTCACAAAAAAGAGAAAAAAGATGTGGAATGCTCACCAGCTGTCCAGGTATCAGAGAAGGGTTAATAACTGAGCCCTCTGGCTTCTCATTAAGCCATCCTCCTCATCCCCAATGAGATGGGTGGGCTGAAGCCAGGAAGCTTGGGAGACAGGAGCTGCTTAGTGTGGCCTGTAATAAAATGCCTCAAACATGTTGCCTCAGAGGCTGTAGACAGCTACTGTGCTAAATTATTCATCCTGACTTTTACTGGGTACCTTCCTCCCATTTCAATTACTTGGGATTTTTATAGAAAATTGCCTGTGGGAATTTGACCCCTCCAACTGCCTGGTAATAATCTGGCTTGAATAGCAAACACAGCATGGGTTAGTTCTGGGGTAAGCCAGAGCATTCTCAGAAGGATTTGAGAGGGGCTGCTCTGGGCTGCACAGACAGCTAGAAATTTGCTTCCAAAAAAAAAAAAAAAAAAAAATGATGGTATTCGTGAGAATTTGGGCTATTTATGTCATAGTGGGAAAAATTAGAAATGTCACTCATACCAAGATTTGAAGCCAGTTTGTTTAAAATAGCAGCTTTTATATAAATACATTTACCATCAACTGGTGGGTGTATGAAGGCACTGTTGAACATCAAAATATAAATAAATATCTTTTGAAGGAGGGTGTTAGAACTTATGCATATAACTTGTGATTCTCTAGCTTGAGCCACCAAAGTGCTAGAATGGCTGATGTAGAAGTCATGCTGTGTATATGCATAAAGGTTAGATGCCCATCAGATACGTTCTCTGTTCAAGGTACCATGTCCTATTTACCTGCATTATTTCATATAATGTTGACAATCATTCGGGAAGTGGGCATTTACATGAACCCAAATTTTCAAATAAGAAAACAGGTTCTAAGGGAATAGATGACTCTGGAAATTCACAACTTGTAAATGGTGATTTTATTTCACAGTCAGAGTCTTCATTGCAACTACAATAGTTGATTTAGTTTTAACGTATTTGACATTAAGAGAGAGAGGGAGACAGAGAGAGAAAGAGAGAGATAGAGATGTGTGTGTGTGTGTGTGTGAGAGAGAGAGAGAGAGAGAGAGAGAGAGAGAGAGGAAGAAGGAGGAGGAGGAGGAGGAGGAGGAGGAGGAGGAGGAGGAGGAGGAGAACTTCCAGGAGTTGGTTTATTCTTTCCATCTTGTGGGTCCTAGGGATTGAACTCAGGTTATCAAGCTTGGCAGCAGGTACCTTTACCAGCTGACCATTTGTCTGGTGCCTGCAGATATAGTACTTTGAAGTTAAGCTATGTCTGAAGGAGATAGGAATAAATAAATACATGCCCAAGCTATAATTAGAATTTTTTTAAAGAATTATTTATTTTATGTATATGAATAGTACACTGTAGCTGTTTTCAGACACACCAGAAGAGGGCATTGGGGCCCATTACAGATGGTTGTGAGACACCATGTGGTTGCTGGGAATTGAACTCAGGACTCTTAATTGAGTCAGTACTCTTAACCACTAAGCCATCTCTCCACCCCCTATAATTAGAATCTTGAATGTCCCCTAAAGGACTTAGTGTTAAAGTCTTAGTCCCTAGTCTGTGACACTGTTGGAAGGCAGAGGATTCTTTACATGGCAGGACCTCCTACAAGTTAGAAAATTGAGGACATGCCCTTGAAAGAGATGTTGGGACTCCAGCCACTTCTCTCTCTTTGCTTCTTCGGACATCAGGAAGTTCATGTTGCCCCATAATGTCTTCCCTGTCATGATGTACTTGCCTCACATCAACAGGGGCGGTTACTCACATGAACCAAAATAAACCTCTGACACTATGAACTAAAATTTTTAAAATGAGTATTTCAGGTATTTTGTTATAGTTCTGCGAAGCTGATTAACACGACTTGTTGACATCCCATTGCCAATGCAAATAATTTCCTTTGTTAATATCAGTGAAATCCACAAACATAAGAGCATTGCTTTTGCTTCTCCTCCAACATTATGTTTTACACTATGGTCTCAGACTTGTTTAATTTCTATCTCGAGAATCTTTTCCTGATAGGTGACCTGGGGCTATCTAAACCAAGGCTTAGGGTTACATTCCCTTGTTTCCAGGCATGTTCGGTGGCCAGTGGGGCAACAAGATTCATCCAGAAGGCATGAAGAATCCTTTGCTCACACTTAGACCAAAGATAAAGGCCAACATCTGAGGGAGATGGAGAAGAGTTCTTGGGCATTGTTCCTTTTTTTCAAAATACGCCCTAGAACACATGCCATCCACTGTGGAGATGAGGTATTGAAACTACTATGGGCACCTTTGTGTGGCTCTCTGGAATAGATAGCTGTGGTGTCACTCCTCACTGCTGTACTTCACTGAGGGCATGCCTGGGATGAGAAGTCAGCATGGCTCTGAGAAATGCAGGCAGGGAAGGACAGGTGGCCCAGCTCAGTGAGGCAACAGTTGGTCTCTAAGGTGACAAGGAAGGACCTAGAAGGGACCACATGGAAGTGACAAGAAAAGATGGTGCTCTTTGCTCACAGAGTATCATCTGGGTTCCCACACTCAGTTACACAGCCAGGAGCTCCTCAAGAGGTTAGAGGGATCCTGGGAGGCATCTTAAGACTCCAAAATATGACTGTGATCAGGAGTTTAAGCCAGATAAATACTGTCATATTTCCATCACTGAACTTTTGATGCCCTGGGGAAACACGGACAAATCTAAATGAAGGGGGAGAAATTACCTCATTTTTAGCTTTTGAAGATTTGGAGGAGAAATATGCAAAGGCCAGTAGGGTTCCCTCTAACCTGAGCCTGGAGGTGGGGCTTTCAGAGCCTTAGTTCCTCCAGATCTCCTCAGAGGTAACATTCTTCCGCCCCAGGCCTGCAACATTCAGTCAGAACTAACTACTTAGCGTATGAACAAAACAGAAAGATCCTTTTAGCTGAGTTATGAGTGAGCAGATCTTTAGAAATGTCCCCGATTCACTGTGAAGAGTGTGGCTAAAGAGGACCACAGTCTCATAGAAGATCACAGGTAGCCAGGATCCCATGGAGGAGCTGTTAATCCGAAGACACCTTAACTAAATCCACACGGACCGCTCAGCATTCCTCTAAGTCAAACCAACCAGAAGATAAAGAACCCAACTGCTAGTTGGTTCTACCCATCAAATGCTATACTATAGAGTAGCTACGTAGACTAGCATATTCTCCGAGGTCCTCAGTAATAGTATTCACAGGGATCACGTTTCTTGATTTCCAAGTTATTTCCTACTGCTCTGATTTATGGCTCTTCATCGTTCATTTGGCGAAACTTGGGCTCCAGTGGATTGTTGCTAGCAACCCACAGTCTTGCGACTTACTTGAACTCTTGCTTTTTTTAGGGAGGAAATACTTCACGGAGTCTTGTTTTTCCACAAGCCAGACATGATAAACGGATACAGCAGAAGTGAACAAAACAGAAATCCATGCCTCACTTCTGTACACCCTGGAACACCCAGATCCATGTAGTCTACATGTTCCTTAGTTTACTACTTCAGGAATATTTTGAAGAGATTTTTTTCTTCATAACCTCAAGACCAATGTTTTAAAATTGAACTGCAAATGTATTATGCTGCGGCAAGAGATTCATGGATATTTCAACCTCTTCTTAGGCTGTTCAATTTCCTGTTTCATTGATCAGAGAGACCATCAATGTTCTTACAGGAATTACAAGGTTTTTCTAGTAATAGGATCTAACAATCTAAAGCAGGTAGAATAGTTCCTCTTGATCTTAGTCTGAGAGAATGCCCCCTGTCAGGAGGTAAACAGAAGACAAAACCACTGTCTGAATTGGATTCTCACCCCTTATGGCCCATTTATGGATTTTACAATGCTAGAGGTCCACAGGAAACTTGAAGTAGGCTTTACAGAAAGCAGAGACATGGCTGTAATTAGGCTTTAGTCCCAAGAGAGTTTAGCTTGTACATTATGTGAATACAGCCCTGAGTTAAACTCCTAGGCTGGAAAGGAGTGTGAGTTGGGGTTTTAGTTTCCAAATGTCCCCTCAAGTGCTCCTGTTTTCATGAAATAATTGAACCCACAGTGGCCACCAGCTGCATAGGATAGATTTTTCATTCTGTGTGGCATGTCCATGAGCAAGTTTTCATATACACACAGTCTAGGGCCTGAAGAAGTCTGATTATCGATCATTTCAGCAAGATCCCATTGAGTTCTATTGCCTAACTATAAACAAACAAATGAATCAACAGCAGCCATGTATTAGCCATTGAGTCAGAGATGAATTTCATGGGCAGGGTATAAAGGACATGTGCCAGTGTCTTCCCCTGAACATTGTGTCATCTTTATGTTTGCTGTGGAATTGTGACATTGGAAAACTGGTGCATCCTTAAGGTACTCCAAGGAAAGGAACTCATGAGTGGTTTGACAAGGGACCATCAGTGTTTCTTACCTTCTCTCTACCTGTTTTCTATTTAGACATCACTGCCTTAGTCTGGCTGTCATTACTGGCTATATCTGGGTTTCCAATCCCTTCTCTAAGCAGCTGCTCCAGGGAAAATGAAAGCATAGGTCTGAAGGTGTTCTTTTCCTGCAGGTGCCCATATTGGTCCCTGCCCAATCTTCTTGCTCAGTGAGTCTGGCAGCAGAGATGCCTCACAGTTTTCAGAATAAGCCAGGCATCTAACAGCTAATGGCTCTGTGGGGGAGGCCCAAGAGATAATTGATGTTGACAGGAAAGAGCTAGCTCAGGGGGTGTTGAAGAGAGAGAGCTAGCTCAAAGGCTGTTGCAAAGCAGGTATTCATAGTCCCCTGCCCCCGCCCCCTCTCTTTCATGCTACTCTTTTGCATCTTTCCCTCAGCCTGCTCTCCCTCTGCTCTGGTGGCTATCTATCTACTTAGGTGGATGAGTAGATGAGGATTATGTCTCTTCCTGAGTTGGTCCCTTGTGGCTATACCCTGAGTTGACTTCCTCAGCACATCTGGGTTGCCTACACTGAAGACTTTCTGAACTTGGAGGAGCATCCAGTCTACAGTGTCCAACATGGCTCCTGGGGCTTAGTCATTGCTTCTTCAATGGTGGTAGTTTGCCTGAGCCCCTTTTCACATTCTACCACTCTCAGATACTCACTTGAAAGTTGTTTTGTTGTTGTTGTTTTTGTTTTTTTTGCCACCCCCAACCCCAGACTTGATATTGGCTCTTGGGAAAGTCTGTTCACAGGTAGTACCTTGGTGTTCTTCTCTCTCAGGCAGTCATCATATGTATTTATGACTATAAATTCATACCTTCTATCCTGCAACAGATTTTACAAGGTGGTGAGCAAGAGATGCTTTAGATGCACATTTAAAAGTCAAATTAAAATTCCAGCTTCCACTTTTCCATCCTCCTGGATTTTGATGCTGTTTGTATACAGAATAAAAAAGAATTTAAAGAGAGTTGAAACAGATGACATTTATGTCTTAGTTGGGGTTTTTATCGCTATGGTGATAGAGCACCATGACCAAAAGCAACTTGGCAAAGAAAGGGCTTATTTCAGCTTGCATCTTGTAATCTGTGATTCAAGGATAGGAAATCAAGGCAGAAACCTAGATGTGGGAACTGATTACAGAGGCCATGGAAGAGTGCTGCTTACTGACTTGCTCCTTATGGCATGTTTTCTTATACACTCAACGACCATCTGCCTAGGGGAAGTACCACCACATCAGTTATTAATTGAGAAAATACCCCACTGGCTTGCCAAAAGGTCAATCTGATGGGAGAGTTTTTCTCAACTGAGGTTCTCTCTTCACAAATGACTAGCTTGTGTCAAGTTGACAAAAGAATCAACCAGTATAATTTAGAACAATTTAATAAACCAAGGGACAATTGGATTCTACTCATGTTCAAATTAGTCATGGCATGATTATTATGAGCCATTTGGTGGGTTTCTACTTTTGCCTCTAAGGAACCTCTTTCCTATTGAAGCCAGGGAGTCATCCATTTAAATCATGGATTAAGGATTTGTTATATATTCTCCACAGTAAAGAACATATTGCTTTGCTCTCTGATTACCGAAGATTTGGCTCTCTCTGAAGAGTTTTTAAGCACTTCATTCCCCTCATAAAGTAGAGCTAAAATGTTAGTACAAGTGAGATAATTATTGAAAGTGAGATCTAGGATAGAATAGCCCCAAGATCACTACCAGCTGAGAGTGACCCTCATGTTACGGAAAATTAGACTGCCTTTTAAGACCAAGTGAGCTGGCATTTACTAAACTCCTATCATATTAAATATTTTACAAGTGTTATTTCACTGAATCCTTAAGGAAATGCCCGAAGTTGAGGTATATATTCACATTATAAGCACAAAGAGGACACTGAAGCCCAGGGAAGTAGAATCCAGGACTAAGCAGCCAGAGTGAAGTGCAGAGAATGACTTCAAGTTCTTGCTTCATCTTTTCTCCATAGGACACTAGGAAACATGGAATAGCCATATGAGGAATTATCTCTGCAAATGGATGGCTTGACAGATATGCCCCTAACTTTGTTGGGGTCCATGCCCCAAAGCCTGTTCCACATGAGAAGATTGATGGAAGAGATTGTATTACCTTTCCCTCCCAAGGCAAATTTGTACAACCTGTATGTGATAGCGTTGGGTCTCAGCAATAGGATACTATTGGTTGCTATGTCTTGGGAAGATGAGAACAGAGAGGGAGAGGCCTTAGATGACCTTCAGGAGAGTCTTCCTGGAGCTTCTCATCCTGAGAAATGGCCCTGTATCTCACTTGTCAGGAAAAAACTCCTGCTATTTCTGCTATGGATCTATCAATTCCCTGAAAGCAGAGTTCAGCTTCTAAGTTATCCTTGGATTTAGGACCTTATAGACTCTGGGAAGACATCTCAGCAACATTTTGTACAGGAAGCAGGGCTCAGACTACATTTTTGCTGCTGAACAGTCAATGTTGATTGTCTGGTTTCTAAGACATTTAGTGATCATGGGCAAAGAATTCTATCACCTACAAAGGCAAAAATTATTTTGAGAAAGCTATAGAAATCCAAGGCAAAACAAAACAACATTTTTCCCTAAGGAAATCTGAACTTAGCTTTTGATGAAAATAAGGCTATTTCAATGACATCATTGTTTGTCTCTTCTTGCTATCTCTTTTGGAGATAGCTCTGGGTTTATCTCCAGCCAAAACTAACAGCTGGACCTCTTTTGAGAATTTAAAAAGCTGTGCTTTTATTTAGTCTTGAGAAATCTCCTGAAAAGGGGGTTTCATGAGGACTTTGTTGGGCACCCGGGCCTAGTGTAGGAAAACAAATCCAGGATGACTTTCTGGATAATCTGTTATCAAAGGGTCAAAGTTCATATCACTGAGACAGGATATTGTTCCACTGACTGTTTCACTTAGAACTCCCTTAGCAAGGCTCCACATGCAGTAACCTGTTAATTGCTTTTTACCTTTCTTTCTGCCAATAAATAAATTCTAGGCAGTGGAGCACACACAACTGAGCTCATGCTCCTTCACACAGAGCTATCAAGTGTGTGACTTCTACTGAGCACCTATTATGTGGAAGCCTTTATTCTGGATGACACTGGTAAACATCACAAGGTTGAAAAGACCTTCTGCTTTTCCAGATGAGTTTAGGGAGATGCCAGCACATGCAAACATCTAAGTAACCACTTTTAACTGAAGGATCCACTAGAAGAGCTGGAGTAGGCATATAGCTCAGTGGAGTGCTTTCCTGGCATGCACAAGGCCATGTATTGATCCTCACCACTGCATAAACCAGGCATGGTGATGCACGTGTTGGATGATGATACCTTGTAGTCTCAACATTTGGGAGGTGGACACAGGAGGATCAAAAATTTAAAGTCTTCTTCAACTGAATCACTAGTTCTAGGATAGCCTGGGCTATATGAGACCCTGTCTCAAAAAAACAACCTTAACAAAAATATCTGTAAAAGCAAATTTAGAGACAGCTTTTGTAAGGCAGTCAGGAGAAAGAATCTTAGATGAAAGGGATTGGAATTGTAAACAAAATTATTGGCAAGAATTCCCTAACTAGATGTGAGATCCAAAGAATAAGCATGATTAATTTATACATGTGATTGGGACAATAACCACATTAACCATAGCCATTGTGCTTGAACTCATTGTATTCAAAACTCATGATGAAATTTTATCCTGATGCGGGACGTGAGACTTACCTTATTAACAACTAAATGGGGGCTTTTAAGACATGATTAGATTATGAGGGTTTTGCTCTCAAGAATGGATTAATTTGTTAATAAATATATACATATATAAAACAAATGAGTTAGCTTGAGGATGAGTATTATAATATTGAGTTTTGCTCTATCTCTTGTGTGTGTTCTCAAGTAGTGCCCCACACCATCAGTACTCTACACAGTCCCCCGTAGAAAGGAAACCATCACTGACAAAGCTCCTAGACCCTAGATCCCCTGCCTCTAGAACCATGAGCTGAATAAACCTTTCTCCCTTATAAATCACCTAGTCTGTGGCCTTGAGCTATAAAAACAGAGCATGGATTAAGAGGCATTCATTGTTCATGAGTGCTATTGTCTGGACAGTTCAGCTCTACTATCAGGCCTGAATAGGCCCAGAACAGATTCTACTGTACATTGAACCTCACTGACAAAGAGATCCTTCTTGCCCCCTTTCCTTCCATCTTTCTGCTGCATAGAAATGAATTGAATAGGGATTCTAAAGAGACTGGCATGTCCTTGCACCTGCTAAAAGATTGATTTCTAAAGTGACTGAGAGATTGCTATTGGTCCTAGAAAGATACTAGCCACTGGTCCAATGTGTACTCACTCCCTGGATCCCCTTTTTCTTGTGGGGTCCTGTGCTCAAACTCTGGCTCCTCCTCTACCACTCGGGCCATGTTATGCTTAGTGTGGTTTCCCTGAGATGTAGAGGTCCAGCCAGTGGATCCAGACAAAATAATGTCCTTGGCAGAGATTGTCCTTTCCAGCCAAGGCGGAGCTCTGGGAAACAGAGGAAGTCTAGCAGATAACTGGCTTCCTCTGAAGGAACTAGGGGAGTTTTTATTGACCACAGTGAATTGTTGGCACCAGCAGGGGATGGAAATCAGACCTGAGTCTCCACTTGACTGTGTACCCTGGCAGGCTAGACAAGGACAAACCACACCAGGCAATGTTGGTAAAAGGAGCAGGGGGCTGTGGAGTCCCCATCTGTATAGACTTTCTAGAAAGCCAGTTGAAGCCAAGAAGGCAGTTGAGCCACACATATAGGGAACTATGGACTCCACATCAGAGAGGTCTGCTTTAAGTTCAGGTATGAACAGGGGGGCTGGTACAGGCCTCTTTGAAATTCATCAATTTCAGAACATCTCTCACTTCTCATCAGAGAAAACTTTCCTTGCAGTAAAATGACAATTGACCCAGAGATTACCCCATAGTGTGCAGAGAATAAAAGACTATGGAGTACTCAGTTCTAAATAGGACATTCATATCACACACACACACACACACACACACACACACACACACACACACACACCCCAAGGCTTATGGATCTTTGTGGAAGAAAGAGTAAAAAGATTGTAAGAGCCAGACGTGACCGGTTTTCCAGAAATAGCAGTAGGTGTGCATATGAACTAGTATTGATTGTGATAGACAACTTGCAGCCATCTGTCTGTTTCAAAATGGACTCTCCTGGTCAATACACACCCCGAGAAACTGATTTTATAGAATATGGAGTCACTTTGAGTACAGCATGCATAGCCTGTTCTCAACAGAGTCTTTCCCATTAAACCAAATGCTCAATGGTTGGATAGTCTGGCTGGCTAGTGACTTTTGGATTACCTTTCTCCATGACACCCTCTTTCCCCACCAGACCCAGGGTTACAGATGTGTACCACCATGCCCAGTCTTTAGATTTTTAAAAAAGATTTATTTTATTTATTATATGTAAGTACACTGTAGCTGTCTTCAGACACCAGAAGAGGGAATCAGGTCTTGTTACAGATGGTTGTGAGCCACCATGTGGTCACTGGGAGTTGAACTTAGGACCTCTGAAAGAGCAGTCAGTGCTCTTAACTGCTGAGCCATCTCTCCAGCCCCAGCTTTTCATTTTTTAAATGTGCATTTGCGATATAAACTCAGGTGCTCATGCTCACGTGGCAGGTGATTTACCAAGCCATCTCCCCTGATACTGCTATTTTTTTTTAAACTGAAATTTTCAATTTTAAAGCAGCCCCAAACCGTTCTTACAATAATTTATTTCTGATTGTTGTGTTCAGAGCACCCTTTCCCTCCTTACTAGTTGACATAAACACAGCTTGTGTTTCCTAAATTCTCAAAAGATATTTGTGTTGACCTGGAGTGGGCATTTGGTACAGAATATCACCACAATCGTGCAGATGGCAGTTGTCATTCTTAGTTATTGTTGATCTACTAATAGTAACAATCGAGCATTATCCCATTACAAGAAGGACTTTTACATCTGTTATCTCAGAGATCTTAGTGCTGAATGTGAAGTAGATTCAAGTCTAGGCAATCCAGAGAGTGGTTCCTTGATTTGCATGAGAGAGAGCCTGCAGGATTGAGTGGCTACTTTTGGGTCTAAGGTCAGTGGTTACTTGTTCCTTTTTGACTATGTTAGGGCCCCAAAAAACTTGAGACAAGTCTCACTCAGTACCTGTGGCTCCTCCCACACTTCTCATCCTGCCCCCTACCCTAAACCACTCCCCCCCATGGGCTGGCTTCAGCTTCTCTTCTCCCAGTTTCTCTTTCCTATATGAACTCTGCCATTTTGGCTTCATGCCTTCTTGGTCTTCATTTGTTCTCATGGCCTCTTGGCTCCTGGTCCCCTCTCTTGCCTGCCTCTTCTCTTTCCCTATCATTCCTCACTATCCCCATGGCCTGCTCCAGTCTGGATTCTTCCAGATGTCTTGGGCTGTACTCTCCCTCATATCCACAACAAACCTTCTCAACCATACTTCATTATTTTTTTCCACTCAGACTGTGCCCCTGACCCCAGGGGTCATCCATTTCCAAGCTACCCACCATTCCCTGCCTGCCCTGGAAGACCCCCTGATTCTCTCTCTGGAGTTCATCATGGGCAAAATGTTGGTTTTGTTTTTCTTTCTTATCTTTAGCAGACTTCAACTTGAAAATGCCAGTTTTGTGGTAAAAAGGGAAAATAAAAGAAAATGTATCCAGTTATAACAAACCACTAGAAAAGAAACCATCTTTCTGTGGCACTTCTTGGCTCTCTGCAAGTTCAATGTCAGAGTCTTCTGCCCTGGGTAACATTCCCTGTGGTTCTCTTTCTTTGCTACTTGTCTGGTTTATTAAGGTGACCTTGTCACACTGGTCTAGGTAGGCCAGTCAACTACCAACTCTTTTAAGAAATTGAAAATGACTTCATTAATGGATGGAGTGGGATACAGAGCAAATGCTGTGGTGCTCAGCCCAGATATCCTCATATCCCAGACAACCCACAAACCACAAGAAACTCAAGAAGAAGGAAGACCAAAGTGTGGACATTTCATTCCTTCTTAAAAGGGGGAACAAAATACCCACAGAAGGAGTTGCAGAGACTTACTATGGAACAGAGACTGAAGGAAGGACAAGCCAGCCTGATATAGCTATCTCCTGAGAGGCTCTGACA
>NW_022196914.1:74008565-74013850 GCF_008632895.1 Mastomys coucha | reverse complement strand
TTTTTTGAGGGGAAACTGGGAAAGGAGAAATCATATGACATGTATATAAAGAAAATATCTAATAAAACACACACACACACACACACACACACACAAGAAATTATGGGAGATGAAGTACTGGTCTGGGTCTCCCTAGGAATAGCCCTTGGCTAAAGACCTCTACTTCACTCAAGGTCATGTCCTGCCTCCAGACAGCTTATATCCAATGATTGTTATAAGTGCAAAGTGGTGGGGTGGAAAACTTAAATCCTTACCTGTTTGGGAGCAGATGTATGGGATCCATTGCTGTCTCTGTTGCTACGGCTTATTCCCTAGATTGACGCTGATTCCTTCACCTCCTTGTAGATACTTCCTAGTGAGCCTCCTTCATGTCATGCTTGGCTTTTGTGACTGTCTCCCAAGCTCTATCTGGTAAATGGCAGACACGGTTGACTCAAGGGTCTATGAATACTGAACATACACTTGGCTATCCACTATAAGAAGTTCTTAACAATGTTTGAACCCTTGCTGCCACATTCTCATCTTACTCTGGGCCCTACGATGGTGTCTCTAGTACCAGTGACAGCACTCAGGATGAAACTCACCTGGAACATCACAGGCAGGAAAGAGTTGCTATCCCTTGGGTCCCACAGGAGTGAGTGCTCTGATTCAGCAGCCATAGGAATCAGTCATAGGAAAGCACAGTGCTCTCCATCCACGCCTGACTGCCTGAGTCAAATGCCAGCTCTGTAGTAGGGGCTTAGCTGGGTGGCTCAGTCCTCTTGACTTCTTGACTTCTGGCCTAAGGAACACCCAGACGTAGCCCTGCTTAGCTTCAGAAGTTTTCCAGGATGGCTCATTCAGGATCACAGGGTCCTCCCACCATCCTTTCCCCAGCAGACACACTCAGAGGCCACCCTGAACGGGATAAGAGCTTTCACTTGTTAACATTCAAACTGAAACAATGCTCGCCTGCCAGATAATTAGGCACATGACATTTTGATGAGGTCTTCTTAGTACAGCCATTTTAACAATAGAACATTTTGTCATGAAAAGTTAAGTTTGGCAATAAAACTTTCAGTGTGTGTGTGTGTGTGTGTGTGTGTGTGTGTGTGTGTGTGTGTAGGAGGTTGGGGGTGGGGAACTCTTGATAAAACACAAAACTGAACACTTATCACGTTTTCCCCTAAGCATTTGACAAAGCAACAAGGACACAGGCACACAATTTACACTAAACCATAATCAGTCAATGTCTTCCCCATGCCCCTCTGATTTTGTTCTCAACCACAATTTTTTTTCAGTATAGTATTAAATTAATTAAATGTTAAGGGTTTCAATGATGCATACAATGTATTTTGATATTTACCTTTGTTCCTCCTCATAACTCCTCCCAGACCCAGTCCCCAAGCCCCCTCCAAACTTTATGACTCCCACCTCAATAACTCACTGAGTTCAATTTTTGTTGCCTATCTACTCCCCCGCCTACCTCCCTTTCTAATGCAGTTACACTCAAGAGTCCACCCTGAACCGGATGAGACGTGTGGATGTGTCCATTCAGTGGAGCATAGTTGATCTACTAGGAGCCGTATTCTTAAAAAAATTCAATTCTCCCTACTCTAGTAGCCATCAACTGTTCATGACTCCTCAGCTGGAGGTGGAAGCTAGAGAGTCCCTGCCCCTCCCCCATGCTGGAATCCAACCACAATTCTGACTTGTAGGCTTATATCATGTGTCAATAAGCTCTCAGTCACATGCAGAAATACCTGATAAAGTCAAACAATATGGAGGAAAGATTTATCTTGGTTCATGGTTTCAGAGATTTCCACTCATCATCGGTTGGCTCCATTGCTTTTGGATCTGTGCTGAGGCAGCGTGGTGTAAGGAGCACAAGGTAGAAGAAATGATTCACCTTATGGTAATGGGAAACAAAGAGAAAAGAGGTGGTTAGGGTCTTACTATCTTTTGCAAGGACATGTCTACAATGATTTAACTCTTTCTTAATAAGAAACACCTCTTACAGGTTCTCCCACCTGACAGTACTTAGGGATGGGGAACAAGCCTTCAAGATGTGGCCTTTGGGGGAGATTTAAGACCCAGATAATGCTACATCCAAAATTGTATTTAAAAAATAGTAATTGTTGAGTTGGAGAGATGGCTCAGTGGTTAAGAGCACTGACTGCTCTTCCAAAGGTCCTGAGTTCAAATTCCAGCAACCCTATGGTGGCTCACAACCATCTGACTCCCTCTTCTGGAATGTTTGAAGACAGCTACAGTGTACTTACATATAATAAATAAATAAATCTTAAAAAAAATTAGTAATTGTTGCTTACTAATACCTAAGGGGAATACATTTAAAAAGACAATGGAGTCTATTTTCAATTGGTAGAAATAATTGCTAACATCTATAATAAACCCTCTACAACTATAAACTCAGCCTTCACAGAGGCACAGAGAGGCTAAGTGAATGTGACTTTGTTACATAAATACATGGGCTCCAAATCAATCAGTCTGTGTTCTTTTTTAACCACTACACCATCTGTCCGTGTGTCCTGGCTGAATACACTATGGATATATTACATATTATCTGAAGCCTACAATTGGAGGTAGGCTAATGAAAAGAAATAGCCAACTATACACACTGATCAAAGGTCCTCACCAACATATTCACCTGGAATCCAGTGTGAAATACTGGACATGTAGCATTCAGAAATAAGCATTTGTTCTACCTGGAAAAGAATATGAGCAGAACATCTAAGAGAAAGAATCATCACAGAAGTGCTTGCCCATCTGAGAACTGAGATGAGAATTCTGAACCCAAAAAAGAACATAAAACAGAACCATTGGCTCCTTTCAAAGTTCAGTTTCTCATGGGCTTCTTATGGTTAATCACAAATGAAATATCATCTATAAAGCTTTTATACAATTGAATAACTGTTCATGTCAGAATTTACTTTCACCAAGTGTCCCTTGAGGTTGGAAGAATGGGTTTTCAGATATTTTATTAGTGCTGAATTTCTTGAAGGAAACTTTCTAATAATATAGACCTCTCCAGATAATATCAACATTGGGGGCCAGAGGAAGGGTCAGGTAGACTAGCTTCAGTGACAGGTGGTAAGATGGGGAAAGATGGACAATGTAATAAGAACAGCATGTGATCTCTAACATACTTCAATACAAATAATAGTTAAAGAGAAAGTTTGTTAACTTTAATAATCTAAAAATGGCCTGTGATTTTTGCCCTTTCTAAAGAGTCACAAGCTAGTTAAACTTAGATCCTAGCAGAAGATGGAGACCCCTGTGTCCAAGACAGTGATGTTGTCCCCCCATCACAGCAGAGCATGTAGCCCAAGCTTCATATTCCCATCTATCTCCATTGCCCCTCAAGTCTCACAGGTGGTGTGACATTCCCAGTAGATGCTGTGCTTGGAGATGTGTTTGCCACACAGCTGAGAGATGCCAAGGTTCAAAAACTGAAATATTTTTAATGAGCAGCCAACAGACTTGCTATCTTTGTCCTGGGGGAAGCATTATCTTTTTTTTTTTTTTTTTTTTTTTTTTTTTTTACTCGACAGTACTTTCATCACAAGAAGCATTATCTTAATTGACTAACCAGTTGCTGTGTTAGTCTGGCATGGTGATTCCTTTGTGAGGGGATGGGGGATGTCCTTAGAATTAATCTGCCCAAACAAGGAACCTTTTGGTTTCTTCCATAGAGAGACTTCAAGTGCTAGCAGTGAGGCCATCAAAGACTGCCTCCAGAGGCCATTCTGTTAAAATGTCTAGAAAGGGTAATGCTGAAGCAAGAACTGTGGACTTCCCAAGAGTCACTGGGAGCAAAAAGAATATAGAGTATAGTTCTCTAGGGAAGGGACCTCACTGCTTGTCCTTAGGGCTGCTTCTGTCTCCCTAGGACCTTGCCCAGGGCCAATGTCCTAGGAGTACTCGCTGATGATAGTGAGGAAGAAGGAAAGAACCAGAGACAGCCTCAGATGCTTCTGTGGTAACAGCAGGGACTTAGCCAGAATGGCACCAATGTAAAAGGAGCCAGATAAGAGGCAAGGAAAGCTGTTATTGTCTTCCTGTTAGCTTCCTCTCCATTGTAGATCATGGGTGAGCTGTTGCTCACTTAATAGGCTGGTTATATATGCATGGATTTCTACAGTGTCCACAAATCCTACTGTCCCAGAGCCAGCTATTTGTCCCAGTTAGCCTGCTCTTGGAACCCCTGTAAAGGGTTTCCACAGAATTCAATGTGAGATAGTTGCTTTCTACATGATCCTGATGAAATTCCCAAGATCTTCATTTAATAATTTATTAAATGAAGTAAAATGGTCTGGGGGCTGGAGAGATGATGGTTCAGTGGCTGGCTGTTCTTCCAGAGGTCCTGAGTTCAATTCCCAGCAACTACATGGCGGCTCACAACCATCTGTAATGGGATCTGATGCCCTCTTCTGGCATGCAGGTGTACATGCAGATAGAACACTCATATACATGAAATAAAAATAAAAATAAATCTGTCATAAAAAAAAATGGTCTGTCTGAAGTTCCAGAGATGAATTTTTTTCTATTGTTGTTTGTTGTTGTTACTATTATTACAGTGTTTTGGCTGTAAATTTCCTTTTGTGATGTCTAAGGTCATTCTGGGAGAAGAATGAGATTTGCAGTAACTTGTCTTGCTGTTTTCTGAGAAAGAACTGAAAAAAAGACAAGGGCAGGCTATGACATTATGGCATGCTATAGTTTAGCAGCAGGGTCCTGTAAACCCCTCAGTTATTTAGAATAAGACTACTTTCATCCTACTGCTAAAGTTGGGGTGGAGAGTTAGCTAGCAACACCATATGAGGAGAGTCGAGTTAGCATTTTTATTCTCCTACCAAGTCATAAGAAAGATTATAAGCAGTGGATGTATAAATATATTTGTTCCCTTTCTTTGCTGTTGAACCCAGACATCTGGAAGAAAGCCTGGCAAATAATACAAGCTTAATAACTAACTTCTGAATGAATGAAACACCTGCATCTCGTTTATGAAGTTAGGGTCTGTAGGGATGTCTTAGGGGTTTACTGCTGTGAACAGACACCATGACCAAGGCAACTCTTCTTATAAGAACAACATTTGACTGGGGCTTCCTTACAGGTTCAGGGGTTCAGCAAATTATCATCAAGTCAGGGACATGGTAGCATGCAGGCAGGCATGGTGCAGGAGAGTTGAAGGTTCTCCATCTTCCTAGGAGAAGACTGGTGATGGGTTTTGAGTCGCGGCAGAAAGCGTCTGCAGACACCAGGCCCAAGCAGTTTCATGTGTAAGA
>NW_022196914.1:73988283-74000338 GCF_008632895.1 Mastomys coucha | reverse complement strand
TTGTCCTGGCGACAGGTCTGTGGACCCGCCCACATATCTGCTGCAGGCAGGTTCTTGATGCTAACAACTGGCTCTCACATGATTAGGAGGAGGGTCTCATTGCCCACCCCCACAGTGACACACTCCCTCCAATAGGCCACACCTACTCCAACAAGGCCACAACTCCTAGTAGTGCCACTCCCTTGGCCAAGCATATTCAAATCACCATACGGGTCAAAGGAAGCCAGGTATCCCCTGCTTTTAGATTTCTAAACTCAGTTTGTGGCAGGGTGTTTGTAGGTACTGCAGGCCGGCCTTGACCTCTCCATCCTCCTGCCTGTTCCTCCTAAGTGCTGAGATTATGATTTGCTTCTCATCAATGTATACTCTTGCTAGGCCAACATTTTTTGGAGGGATGAGTCAAACACAAAAGCCAAGTTCTAGATCCAACTCAATACTCAAACCCCAATCTACTTTGCAGAAGTATTGTTGCTGTTAGTATAGTGAAGGGAGTCCCAGTGTGTTTAAAGACAGGGTTTTTTTTTTTCAATATTCAAAATATATTGCCTGTGTGCAAAAGACTCTGGATTCAATTCCAAGAATATTCCTGCCAGAGAAGGAGAGAAAGAGAGAGAGAAAGAGAGAGAGGGAGAAAGAGAGAAAGAGAGAGAGAAAGAAGGAGAGAAAGAGAGAGAGAAAGCTGAGAGAATATGGTTATTATATTTTTAGTATCCAGTGATCACTTTTTGTCATGTTAACTCAAGTAAAAATTTAATTATGTTTTAATATCAATTTACATTTAATAGACTAGAACTCTACTTTAAGGCTTGAAAAATAGTAATAAATATATATTAAAAACACTATTTATTTTTATACTTAACAATGTATATTCATGGTTATTTCTTTCCACACCAAAATCTGGTAGTTAAATTAATACTAATAGATCATATTGGCTTGCTTCTCAAAGCTACTTTAAGGGGGGTTGGAGAGATAGCTTAGTGGCTAGTATGGCTGTTCTAGAAGACCCAGGCTTGGATCCCAGCGCCCACATGACAAAGCATACCCTTCTGTGGCTCCAGTTCCAGGGATCTCATCCCCTCCTCGGTCCTCCATAGGCACTAGGTGTGCATGTAGTGCATATACATACATACAAACAACACACTCACATAAAATATAAGAACAAGCTACATTAGGTTAATTTACTTTCCAGGAATGAAGTCCTAAGTGAGGACTGACTATTTTGAAGGGCTAAATAAACCGCCCACAAGCTGCTTTGTGACTTCAGATGGAAAATTTGGAGGAATAGATTCCTTGAGATGAGAGATGAAGGACACCAATGACTGCCTTGCTCTCGGCTAATGTTTCAAACTGGCACATCCTCCACCTTCTACCTCTGAACTCAAGATCCATGGAGGAGATGCCAGGGAGCATCCTGCCTGAACTTTCTATCATCACCTGTGAGTCATCGACAAGGCTATGATATTTATCTCTCCAGAAGCCTCCCTCTCAGCAGTGTGGATTGCTTCTTGTCCTCTTCCTGTTCCCTGGAAGTGCTGGGCAAAGATCCAATTGCTCATGCTCAGATCAAAGCGCTGGGTTGGATTCTTTATCTTGAATAGCGATACCGCTGCTCAAGAGTGAACTGACTGGCACCAAGACAGGAAGACTTCTGGACTCATTTCCTTATTTATATACCATAACCTCAGGGACAATAATTTGGAGGCTATGGCAATCTCCTTGATGCAGAATCTTGGCTAGGGTGACAGTAACTGTTTCCCTCACATCAGAGAACCCAAAGATACAAACAGTACGACGAATGCCATTCAAAAAGCAGCAACAAGGTAAGATGAACTGGTTCTCTTAACTGTCAGGTTTTAGAACCAAGAGCAATGATGGCTTCAGGCAAGAGGAAAAGTGAGGAAGCCAGCAATACAGACTTGTGATATTGACAGCTAGCCTCTCCTGCATAGGTAGGATAACTGCTGCATATTTGGAGTGGGGCATGGTCCAAAGGGCAAGGCTTGACTAACAGGGAACCTACGATTATCTCATGTGACTCACAGTACAGAGCACTAAAACGTCTACCTGGTTCCTTTTCTGCCCTTATTATTTACCAAGTGAGCCTCAATCCCCTGTTGCCAACTGGAAAAGCCACATTTCCAATTCTTCCGCAAGGGAGATGACTACAATGAGATGTAACTGAAGGTTATTGGGTGGCAGCCCATGACTGCTCCTTTAGGAGGGATTGATTTAGCTAGACACCTGTTTAACTAGGTGCTTCCTCGGCTGCCGACTGTGATACGGAAATGGTAATAGCCACCATCTGAGACAGGAGGAAGTCTAGGGACTTCAAATCATACTCAGAATAGCAAAGCAGAAAGATGGAGGAACCTGAGCCGATGGTGATGTGGAAGAACCTTCCCAACAGCCAATAACCAAAGCTTCCAATGTATCATCCCTGGATTATGGATGGCTCATAAGGAAAGCAAAGGCAACATGCTCTCTTAGTTTTCCAGCTCCATCAGTTGACTTAAGTTTCTGGAGACACAGCTACATCCTGTCTGGTCCAAGCCACTGTTTGTAGACCAAAGAGCACTGGGGAAGGACTGTGTTAGAAGGAAGCTTCCTGGGCCCCTCTGCAGAGCAGTTAAATGAGAACCTGTTCTTTCAGAAGCTCTCCCTGTGATCTGCATGCTCTTTAATGGTTTCAAAAAAAACTAGTATTGATGTGATTAGGTTTTTGTTTATAAAATTGCTAATGGGCAAGATGGCTCAGCAGCTAAAAGTGCTAGACATGAAAACCTGACCACTCGAATTGATTCTCAGAACCCATGTACACATGGGAAGAGAGAACTCACATCACAAAATTTTCCTCCAGTGCCACACAGGTGTCACAGCATGGCCGCACCGCTACCCCCCCACCCAAGAATAACAAAATGTTAAAAATTTAAAAATTGCTCACTGCTATGTCCTAGGGAGAAATATACTCTGTTAATACTAAAGCATGGAACAGATCACACAGTCCTAAATTAGGATAACAAAGGTGAGCTGAGTTCTTCAGATTAAAGAGAATGAAGTTAAAGTACTCACCCTGTGAGCTAAGCCACTCCCCGCCTACCACTCTCCCAGGAGATGCTCAGTACAGGGAGAAGAGGAGAATTTAAACATTTAGTCTCAGGGAGGAATGGAAGCAGAAGTGGATTGCATTACCGTTCACATTTTAAAGGGATATGCCCAGGTGTTTTGGAAACAACAACATTGGAGGGTAGGATATGAAAGGAGTCTATGCATTTCTTCCTAGACTGGGGCATGGACAGAGAAAACTTAGCAGGAAAGACATCACTTAAGACATTATGGATTCCCCTGTTTTTCCTCCCGGCTTTAAGAATACACGGTATGCACTCTCTGATAAGTGGTTATTAGCCCAGAAGTTTGGAATACAGGAAGAACAACCCACATTCCACAAGGAACTCAAGAAGAAGGAAGACCAAAAGGTGGACATTTCATTCCTTCTTAAAAGGGGGAACCAAATACCCACGGAAGGAGTTGCAGAGACTAACTATGGAGCAGAGACTGAAGGAAGGGCAAGCCAGCCTAAATATAGCTATCTCCTGAGAGGCTCTGACAGTACCTGACTAACACAGATGTAGGCTCACAGCCATCCATCAAACTGAGTACAGGGTCCCCAGTGAAGGAGTTGGAGAAAGGACCAACGCAGCTGAGGGGTTTGTAGCCCCTTAGGACGAACAACAATATGAACTAACTAGTACCCTCAGAGCTCCTAGGGTCTCAACCACCAACCAAGGACTGCACATGGAGGTGTCTGATTGTTCTGGCAGTATGTGTATAGTAGAGGATTGCAAATTCAATCATCAATAGGAGGAGAGGAGCTCGGCCCTGTGAAAGTTCTGTGCCCCAGTGTAGGGGAATGCCAGGGCCAGAAAGTGGGAGAGGGCGGGGTGGCAGGCATGGGGAAGTGGGAGGCAACAGGGGTTTGTTTTTGTTGTTTTTGTTTGTTTCTTTGATTTTTGGAGGGGAAACTGGGAATGGAGAAATTTACATGTAAATAAATAAATAAAAAAAAAGAATACAGAGGTGGCTGGGCAGTGGTGGCGCACGACTTTAATCCCAGCACTTGGGAGGCAGAGGCAGGCGGATTTCTGAGTTCGAGGCCAGCCTGATCTACAGAGTGAGTTCCAGGACAGCCAGGGCTACGCAGAGAAATCCTATCTCGAAAAACCACAAAACAACAATAACAACAAAAAACCAAAAAGAAAAACCAAGAATATAGAGGTCATCACACACAGGTTAAATGCAGTTTGCTGGCCTTCCCAGCTGATGTGCATATTTTAAGACTCAACGCTTAGAACACAGTGTCTTTGCCTTCTGCCATCTTTAGTTTCTTGCTCCTCAGTCTGAATTCAGGGGATCCATTTGGCAGATGATGGAAGTGGAAAAGTTCATGCTCAGGTCAAATGTTCATTGTACATGCTCAGTTCGAGTGTTCATTGCGCATACTCAGCTCTAGCGTTCTTTGATTGCTAGTATCTTATATAACACTTACTTTGTCAGCACTAGGTTCTGATGCCATCCTTGATCAGGAACTGTCTTGTCATCAAATAACCCAACATTGGAAATCTTTCTGACAGAGTTTTAGAATAAATAATTTTTTTCTCTCTTTATGTTTCTACTTGATATTCTTTGGCTCATTATGTGATTAAAAATGAAATAATATCTTTGGATGCTTGTGGTTTGGCTGGCTGGCTGGGAAATGGTTTTCTGGCAGTTATTAATGATTTTTTTCTCTTTCCATTTAAATAACATTTACTGGATTTGGTACTTGAACGAAAATGCCAAATTAAGATGTAGGAGAGAGAATAAACAAACTGTGCATGTTGAAACATCGGGAGGCTTTTTTTTTTTTTTTTTAATCTGTTACTGTTGGGCACAGAAAAACTGTTTTAAACAGAAGCCAAATTTCTAATACTCTCTATAAGAGATGTGTCTTTAACAGTCTTTTGTTGTTTTTAGAACTGTTTGAGAGAGGGTCATAGGTAGTACAGGTTGGCCTCAAACTTACTATATAACCTCAAATTCTTGGCTCCACATTGGAGTGTGGGGAGCACCTCCTCTATCTTTGATCTTCATCTTTATTCCCCATCCCGGATGCTCTTCTGAAATGTACATATTCTTCTAGGAACTAACGTTCTCCTTCTGTACAAGATGAAGACAGTCTGCTGGTGAATACTATCATAGAAGTGAAACAGATGAAGCTGTCAGTTTCTCAGCCAGTGCCCACTGTTTCTTGTTGCCCAGAGAGAACCGCAGGCGGGTGGGGCAGAGGGGGTGGTGGAGGGAGGGGGAGAAGGAGAGGCTTCAAGCTTTTAAGTATTTTACTCTCTTCTAAAGAACATAACAAGTTATTCAACACCCAAGCAGCCCTAACTGGAGGGTCTTGCCAAGTACAACATACCGCATAGAAATCAAAAAAGCTTTCCAACTACTACTGAATCTCGAGGCAGAAGAAACGATGTAGCAAACACAGTCTCCTGTCCCTGCCTGCAGCCAAGATGTGTGTCCCAAAAGTTCTTCAGTTCATATTTCCTTGTAAGGATCACAATTCTCACCATCCAGAATGTGATACTTGGCTCTAACCAAAGGGAGAGGAAGTGCCCTCCCCCAAGCAGGAGCAGAAATCTAAACACAGAACAAGACCACAACTTGTTTCCAGTCAGCCTCCTGCTGTGAGGCCTCCAAACTATTGCTTGCTACTTCCTCCAGCAGGCATGGACTGGTGGTTGGAAGAATTATAAAAGGCTGAGGAGCATCTTCCCCAAGATGCCTTTAAGGAGGGTCTCAAGAGCAGTGAGTCATCTGCTGGAGTCACTGACTTGATTCACTGAGCCAGAGCTTGCTTCATCTGATGTGAACATTCCGACACACAGCTTGTTTATAAACTATGCCTTCAAAGAACACACTCATATTTAACAGTGCAGTTCTCAGAACTACTGTGAATTTACACTTTTGTTTATTAAGTAATTGTCTTATAAATACCCAGTGTTAGATCTAACAGTTTTGAGGCAGAAACCAGACAGGGTAGCTATTTTTTCTTTCTTTTCCTTAATTTTTTTCAATACAATCTGAACTGAGTTTCCCCTCCCTTCACTTCTTCTAGTCTTCCCTCTCTCCCTCCCTTCTCCCCCAGATCCACTCCTCCTGTTTCCCTTTAGAAAAGAGCAGGCCTCCCAAGGATATCAACTGAATATGAGATAACAAGATACAATAAGTCTAGGAACAAACCCTCATATCAAGGCTGGACAAGGCAACCAAGTAGGAGGAAAAGGGTCCCAAGAGCAGGTGGAAGAGTCAGAGACACCCCCATACCCACTGTTGGATCTCCCACAAAAGCACCATGCTAACAACCTTAATATATATGCAGAGGACCTGGGGCAGACCCATTCAGGCTCCATGTTTGCTGCTTCAGTCTCTCTGAGCCCCTAAGACCCAGACAGGATTAGTAACAATGGAAGTTCTAAGGGGGACTCATGAATCTCTCTAGGGAGGGGAACTAGAACATATTTTTGGGTAGACTCAGGGCTGGTGGGAATGGGAGCATGAGGAATCAGGTAGGGGGAGGAATAGAAGGAGAGAGTATGGAGAGAGACTACTGAAATTGGAGGGTATTTGGGGGTGGTGATGTGGAGACCTAGTGCAGTAGAGAGATGATAGCTCCTAATGGCCTGGGATTCAAGTCCCACCCTCCCCTTCTTTCACCTAATGGTAGTTCCACCAATGGCTGCCTTGCACATGACGTACAGTAGGGGTGCAGAGGAAGTGTGAGCTCCTGTCTGTAGAGGAATGTTGCAGCCAGCACATTCAGTGTCCCTCTATAAACCAGAGAGAGGGCATTTGTTCTCAGTATGCTGACCCTATGAATGGAGAGTGAGTCAGAGACCCCCACATTAACCTCCTGATCTGAGCGGTTATGTTTAAGAGGCAACGCTTGGACTCTGTGTGGAGAGATACGCAGGTGTTTGTTTAGAGCAGCAATTTTCTCTCTCTCTTTTTTCCAAATTAATCATTTCCTCCTATAAATATTTTATTTATTTGCGTTTAGAAGTTGCAGTTTTAGTACTATTAACAGAAAATACATAACAAAGACTTCCTAAAAGTGAAAAATAAATTATAAATGTTGGAAAAGTTGGCCTCATTAGCATATTTACAGACTTTTACTAAATACATACTCCTTTAGAAATCACTTATGACGTTTTCAGGCTTTATCACCCCAAGTCTCTGAGTAGTGAGCACATCAGCTCTCTACTGTTTACACCCAAAAGGGAATGCTATATCACTTGGAAGTGAGACCCTTCAAGCCCCAGCCTCTTCAGAGAGCAGCAATTCTCAATCTGTGGGTTTCAATCCCTTTGGGGTCCTACATATCAGCCATTCTTTATATCATATATTTACTTGATTCATAGCAGTAACAAAGTCACAGTTGTGAAGTAGCAATGAAATAATTTTATGGGTGGGGTTCACCACAACATGAGGAGCTGGATTAAAAGGTCACAGCATTATGTCGGTTGAGGAGCACTGATTTAGAGGACTGGGAGGACCAGAGCAATCTAGAATGAAAGGAATATGTATATATATATATATATATATATATACATATATATATATATACACACACATATATATATATATATATATATATATATCCCAGTACATTCTGGAAACAAGAAGCAGTTGGAGTATGGGAAAGGACTTCATCTTGAAGGTTGTAGGGTAATACTGAGAATGGCTGAAAACCCAAACAAGAAAGTCATGTGAATTAGACAGCCACATTCCTCATTACTATGATTTGAATGCTCGTATCCCTCTAAATTTCCTCTATTGAAACTTAACACGTGATGGTTGTACTAAGAGATGGACTCCTGAGAAGTGATTAGAAGATGAATCTTGAGTGAGCTGGCTCCTGCTTGTTTCCATACTATGAACAGATTAATACGCCCGTCTTATGGCTGCATCAACATGTACTGCACGGTTTAAATAAGGGTAACCTAAGTATTAATAGTCCTGATGTTAGGAAATAGAAGTCTGAATCCTTCAACAAGACCTAAGGTTAGAGAGACAAAGACAGAAGCCAAGCAAAATCAACAGAACTGGAGACTGACTTGATTATAGGGGATAATCAAGAGGGGGGTGCCAAGGATGAATGGTAAAGGACCTGCCAGCGATGAGTGACACCCATGTTTCTTTGGGTCCTAAGTGAATGCTTAATGCTTTTTAATTAAAATGGAAGTAGGAGGAAGAGAAGCTTAGTGAGGAGAAGCTTAGAGAAGGATTCTGTGTGCTCACTGACTAATGGCTGCCATTTATTTTGGTATGGTTCTAGTGGCAGGCAAGGCATGGGAGCTGTTCATTCCCAGTTTAATGACATGGCAGACTTAAGAACTTCTACCCAGGTCAAACTCCGAACTAATGCCACCTGCTTTAACACTGCACGGAGAGAAACATTTGTTCAAAGCTATGTACTTGTTTGGAGAAAACAGCTTAAGGCATTTTTTTTTTTTTTAATGACTCAGCGTGGAGACTTTTAAACCAGTGTGTGTAGAAGAGACAGGATATTGCATCTATCCATATATCTATTAGCCAAATTATTAAGTCTTAGTCAAACTTTTTTCTTCTACATATACCCCCTAAAAAATATTTCCCCTTGTTTCTCTGATTATTGGAACACATGCAAAGTAAGCTTTTTATTTTGGAATGGCTATAAATTCAAAGAATTCTTGGGAAAATAATGCAGAATTTCAGACATCCGGAAAATTTCTCTTGGCTTCACATTCAATCCCCTGACTATTAACATTAAATACGGTGTGTTTGTAACAATGAAAGAATCAATATTGATATTAAAGTTTAACTAAGTCCACACTACACCATATTTTCCTATATTTCCTGTTTCGTTGGCCAACTGGGGCTGTATTTCATGCTGCATTTTAAAGTCCTTATGGGCTTAGCAATAAAACTCTCCATTTCAGCCACTGTCTTTGTAAGCTTTTCCACTCTGAAAAGCCTTTACCAGATCAAATGTTCATGTTATGCTCACCGCCCACCCCCACTCCCCCTCACCCACCCTGTCTCCTTTGCTCTAACTTGAGGAGAGGATGTCAGAGCATCTGTTCACAGCAGCTTGAGAATGGAATATTGCCACACTAGCATACTCTTGGGGGCACTCTCTAGATTCTCTTTAGAATGCCATTTTGGAATCAATGTTAGGACAAACTACTGAGTGTAATTTGGGACAATCTGTAAAGCAGAGAATTCAAGAAAAGGCCAATACATCTTTGTAAATGCATTTGTGAGCCCGCTGCTCCAACTGAATAAGACAAAACTAATGGCTTCCAGGGCGTGGGGTTAATTTCCACCCTGACTGCTCATAATGCCAAGGCTCTGTGACTTGGCAGCTCGGTGGACTTTACTCATCTTTAGTGTGGTCAGTTTACCCCGACCAAGAGGTCACCTCACGGGTGCCATGAGTTCTTTGTTGTCACAGGAAGCCAGCTCTCCAGGCCCATTTCTCAACACTCCTTATAGCTCTGCATTGTATCTGACGCAATGCCTGCTTCCACCCAGCCAGTCTAAGTGCACCAGGGCCTGGCTGGGAGCCAACATGGCGTCACTGCCCATTAATAGAAGTTGATGGAGCTCAGAGAAATGCTTTAGGTCTGGCAATGGTCCACTTCCCCCTATACTTTGTCTGCCTAAGGCAAATTTATGGAAAAATCAATTTAGGCATGCTTATTTTTTAAACCAGTTTGTGCTAATTTGGGCATTGATATTTTTTTTTCTAGCTACTGTTGGCTTTAAAAATACTTTGTGACGAATCTTGTTTTTCCCCATTTATACAGTGTCTGTAGACACTGCTTCTTTCCCAAAATGATTTGAGGTGATGCATTTGCAAAAACACATTTATTATTAGCATCTGAGCTGCTCCTGCTTTCCCTCAAAATGTCCTCCACTAATGTAATATAGTAGATGAATCATGAGTTTACTTATCTACCATATTCCCCTTTAGTCGATAAAGAATATGTACATGGTACATGAAGACTCATAACATACAGTTAAGCAGCCTGCAAATGAGAAACATAATAGGCAGTAACATGAAGTGCAATTGCACAGTGCCTACACACATATCCTCATTGGGTTTCACATTAACAAATGAGTCTTAGGAAAATCAGGAAGAACAGGGAAACGAGACCATCTGGGCAAACCACAGTGACAATTCTCTAATTTGTAGCCACTGTTTTTCAGATGTCCAAGTCAGAAAATATCGAAAGCACAGTATAGTGAACATTGTCAATAATAATTCTCATCGGAGCCTGGCGAGCTAAATTTACCTGACCTAAGTTAACAGGTTGAAATCCTAACCCTCTAGTACCTCAAAAAAAATGTGATTTGGGGATTAAGGGTCCTTAAAGAGTAATTAAGTGAAAATGATCGCTAGGCTTAGACACTAATCCAATCTGATTTGTGCCCTTATATGAAGTGACTAAGATACAGATGGGCAGAAGCAAAACTGTGTTGAAGCAAAGAAGCCAAAGAGGGAGGCCTGGAAGGAAGACAGTCCACTGACACCCCAGTATTGGACTTTGAAGCTGCAGAAAGACTAGGAAACCATTCTGTGTTTGCAGCCTTCTGGGACCTTTGTTATGACAGCTCCAGCAAACCAACAGAGACACAAACATGTTTCCTAAGGCCCATCTCTAACAATATCCTTCTCTGCAGGCTGATGACATAGCCCTAGGCTAACTAGAATCCCAGACCCCCTTGCCTAGCCCCCCCCCCCCCATAGTTTGGCAACTCATGTGTGCCTATGTGAACTTGCCACACTGACCCACCATTCACCAGCCTGGAGACAGAGGCCCCAATCCTGGCAGGCTTTGTATGCCCATAGGGTTTTTCTACCTGGAACAGGGAGGGCTTGGCTTTAGAAAGTTTTGCCTCTTAGCAGCAGAAGTTAGCTGGTGTTAACCTTACTGTCAGTCAGTGGCTGTATTTTCCCAGTCAGAAACAATTGGAATGTATAAGAAGGGAAAGTTGGAGAGGGTCTAATATCCCTCCAGTTGCTTCGTTCATTTAACCAAACAGTTCAAACACACATTCTACTGAATTCCATCCGTATCCCTGCTTCCCTGGCCACTGAATTGTTTCTCCCCCTTTGCTGATCCCACCACCAGTACCCCTTCCTTCGTAGCCTTATCCACAGCATTCAGATGACTGTGATTTACAACTGGAGGAACACATTGCATTTCCTTACATCTTCCCATTCTCCCCTCCCTCCAGTGAAGCATCTCTTGGTCTTCCTAATGCTACGGATGTTTAATATGGTTCTTCACGTTGTGGTGATCACCAACCACAAGATTATTTTTGTTGCTACTTCATAACTGTAAGTCTGCTACTGTTATGAACTATAATGTAAATATCTGTGTTTTCCAGTGGTCTTAGGCAATCCCTGTGTAAAGGTTGGTTGACCCTCAAAGGGGTTGCGATGCACATATTGAGACCCACCGATCAATTCGCCCCGAGTCACTGGCAGGCCCCTTAAACCAAGGTTGTCACAGAATGACAAAGATAAAGTCAAGGGTTAAGCACACTCCTTTCTGAGCTTTTTCTACAGAAAAAATAGGCAATAGCCAAATATGAACGATGAGCAGCCCAGCACTATTCCTTGCTCAGCTTGTTGGAGTCAGTCTTTCCAGGAAATGATCCTGCAGATCCAGGTCCTTCCCTCTTCCCCTAGAAGAGGGCATGGCTCCAGTATCATCTTTCACAAACTATTTCAAAGACTGTGGAAAAGTAAAATTAAGTAAATAAGTAAAAGGAAACTTGAAAGTCATTTTATTTCCTCAACTAGGTTTCCTGTCTTCCCTTGTACAGGTGAGATTGCAAAACCAAATTTAAATATTTCAAGCATCTATTACATTTTCCTGTCCAGGGAATCTTCTTTCCTTCTTTCCTTTATTAGAAATGGGACAGTTTTTTTCTTTTTCTTATTTTATTAGTACTATTTTTTTTT
>NW_022196914.1:73977584-73988273 GCF_008632895.1 Mastomys coucha | reverse complement strand
TTCTCAGGGTTTCTCTGTGTAGCCATGAATATCCTGGAACTCATTCTATAGACCTCAAACTCAGAGATCCGCCTGCCTCTGCCTCCCAAGTGCTGGGATTGAAGGCGTGCACCACACTTCTGTCAGGTTTGACAATTTGATTTTTTTGTCTAAACAAAACCTAAACCAAAACAACAACAACAAAACAAACAGACAAAAAAAACCCACCCTCTTCTTCTAATGCAGCATGTCTGTGGGTAATGTCCATTCACTTGTACACTCTTGCTGTGTTCAATAGAAGGTATTTCTTCCATCCAGGAAACCCCTTTCCTCTATTTACTACTAAATAGCAGATAGGATATTGTCTGTCCGATTTCATATGAAAGTTATCTCTTAGAAAAGATGCTCATAGATTTTCATGTAACTGGCTTACATTTTCATTTTTGTTGATTTCATACTTCTTCCAGGACAGGGTATAAAACAAAACAAAGCAACCCACTACCTGTGTGAGAAGTCTTCCAGCTTTAAATTAAGAATACCCTACTCAGGGATTTCTCAAATACTTCTTAATAATATATTCACATTAAACATTGTTAATATATATCATTTCTTAGTCTGACAATGCTATGGTGAAAGACCTTGTACTTAGAAAAAATGGGATATTTTCCATATGTACATCTGTAGGATGTGTGCATGTGTGTATGTGAGTACATGAATACACAGGTGTGTGTGTGTGTGTGTGTGTGTGTGTGTGTGTGTAAACAGATTGTCTTCAGTCACTTGAGTTTGGAAGAAGTATTATCCTTTAAGTGAGAAGCCTCTACCAATCTAGGCTTAATGTAGGCATTAGAAGCATCATTTTCTAATCTACAGAGTAGGAATTAAAATACCTACTTTGTAGTTTAGTTAGCTGGATGTCAGTGTTGTATATAAATGACTAGTACCTGGCATATTGTGAACATTTAAGAAATTGCATTGTTACCCAATTTACTATGATTGGTTATTTTTAACTTTTAATGCCCTGTGTCTTAGTCAGGGTTTCTATTTCTGCACAAACATCATGACCAAGAAGCAAGTTGGGGAGGAAAGGGTTTATTTGGCTTACTTCCACATTGCTGTTAATCACCAAAGGAAGTCAGGAGCTGATGCAGCAGGCAATGGAGGGATGTTCTTTACTGGCTTGCTCCAGGCCTGCTCCCTTATAGAACCCAAGACTTCCAGCCCAGGGATGGCACCACCCACAAGGGGCAATTGAGAAAATGCCCCACAGCTGGATCTCATGGAGGCACTTCCCCAACTGAAGCTCCCTTCTCTGTGATAACTCCAGCCTGTGTCAAGTTGACACACAAAACTAGCCAGTACACCCTGTGTGCTTATAATTTCCCCTTCATTTATTTCTCTCTCTCTCTCTCTCTCTCTCTCTCTCTCTCTCTCTCTCTCTCTCTCTCTCTCTCTCTCTCTTTCTCTCTCATACACCTAATTGCTATTTAGGGTGACATAAAACAGGTCTAATGGCACATTTCTGAAGTAGCACATATAAAAGTAATTGTGTACAAAATTGTTACTCACAGGATGTAACCACTGTAAACAACTTTTACCATTTAAGAGGCCAAGGTTTTCAATATAGGCACTGTGTTTTGACGTCTTTCAGCCAAAGAGCATCTGAATAAGCTGGAAACCATTATTTTTCTCAGGGAAAGAAACCACAAGTCATGGGGAGCCCTGAGGAAACCTCTAAGAAAGAGGAGGTTCAGAAGGACAGAGGCTTGCGGTCAGCGATGTGGGGAGAGGTGAAGGAAACAAGGTTTTTGTCTGGGCTAGGTGCTGCCAGGGATGTGAACCAGGTGTCTAAGTAAAGCTTACCTAGGAGAGGGGGAGGCTGCGGTTCGAACTGGCAACGAGACAGAACTCTCTCAGATTACAAGAAGGGATGTTTGGTCATTTTTTTGTGGTCTGGACCATGTTCAGACTTTCACCTGTGAGCAGACATGAGTGCTCTTGTTGACTTCATTTGTTATGGTCAACAGAAAAACCCTTGGCTCATCTGTCATTTTAGGAACTTGTTTATGTAAAACACAAGACCATAGACTGCCTCCCAGAGCCAGGCTAGTTCCCAGTGACAGTGAGACCTAGTCGGGAGTGCCAGTCAGATTCCAGAAGCCAACCTGCTTCTCTCACTCCCACTTAGGTGCTGACTATGAGGTCATCACTGGAAATCTTGGCTTTAGGAACACATCAGTTAATTTGCTCTTAAAGATATGGAACCACTGCTGTAATCCTTAGCCTTAAAGCCATGCCGCATCTGCTAGGTTCACGTAACTCCTCTGAGCCCCAAAGCTTGGCTTTCACCACTTCAGTGACCAGAGCAGATAGACTTGAGATGATTCTGCCCTTGAATAGCCCTACGCCACCATGACTACTGTTTTAGTCTGTTGGTGCTGCTACAGCAGAAGGTCCAGAAGATTGGGTCATTTACAAAGAAAATAAACTTATTTCTCATAGAGTACCAGCATCTATCCAGGATCTTCTCTCTGTGCCATTCTGTGATAGGAGGCAGAGAGACAAGAAAAGAGAAGGGAGAAAAAGATGAGGAAAGGAGGGGAGAGGAAAGGAGGGGAGGGGAGGAGAAGGGAGCAGAATCATGGGCTTAGTGCCTCCAGAGTCTACAGTAGGAAGCCTGCTAGCAGAGAGAGGTCAGAATGGACACTGAGTTCTAGGACAGACTATTCATTACGAGCCCCAAGCAGAATCCAAGGGAACCAGATCTCAGCCTGCTCTGGTCATTAATTTGCTATATGAAGTAAAAAAAAAAGAAAAAAAAAGAAAAAAAAGAAAAAAAGCACTACGAGCATATGGTATTGGTCATAGAGGCCAAGTGAATCCGGTTGATATCCAAGTTTCTTTCTGATCCTGGAATATTATAACTGTTACTGATTTATTAATTTTTTCTTAAATATATTTGTTTTAAAAGCATTCACATAAGGATTTTCATTAATACACAGAGTAAAAAATAATACTTTCAAAGACCCCCTAGTTATCATTTTCTCAGTTTTTGTCAACCTTCCACACTAATGGTGCTGACTTGTATAATCAATATGTAGAAACAACACCCAAGGCTAGGTCTCAAACATTTTCTGTTTCTATCTTTTTATGTTGTGACTTTGTTTTGAGACAGAATCTTGCTAGATAGCCTATAGTCGACTTGAACTCACTATGTAGCTCAAGCTAGCCTCACATTCTCTATCCCCCGTCTTTGAAAGTATTGGGATAAAAGGCATTTACCACCATAACTAGGTGCAGCTTCTGTTTTTGCTTCATTGGATTACTTACTGCCATAAAGCCAGCTATTGTGTCAAGGACATGCACAAAGGACCAAGGTCATATACCAGCAGCAAAACACCAAACTATAAGCAATACAATGCCACTTCAGAGGTGAATAGCTTAGATATATCTCTAGTCAAATCTCATGTTAGATATTAGACTTCCTTTACTGTAAACAAAACAAAACAAAAACACCCAACACAATTGACTTAATAAGTAGAAAGGTTTATTTCCTCACAGTTTCAGAGGATTCAATCAGTTGCCTAGCCATGGTAAAGGCTATGGTGAGACATTATACCATGGAAGTAGCCCAAGACTTTGTGCTCACAGCAGCTGGGAAATGATAGAGAGACAGAGGAGGGACCAGTGTCTCAGGACTCCTTATAAAGCCATACCTTTAATAGTCTAACTTCCTTCTGTTGGGCTGAAACTCCTAAAGAATGTATTGCTTCCCATTGTTGTCTTCGACGTATGGTCATTTCATATGAAACTCTGAGGCAAAGCCACTCACGTCATCCACACTTGGATTTCTGGCTCACAGAAACTGCATCTGATTATAAACAGTTAACATGCTCTAGACTAAGTTTAAGGGAAAAAAATGTCATGTTGGGTCAGGAAACTCATGCATGCCTTAGTTAGCATGCAAAACAGTGTGTGGATTTCATCTGCTTCTCCTCTGATCTACAGCTGGGAGACTTTGAGATTGAATCTACACATATTGGAAGTCATCAGGATGTGCATAAATCAGAATTAAAACTAAGTACTTCTGAGAATGAAAAAGAAAAAAAAAGGAAAACTTCATGATAATGAGCTGACAAGAAAAGGCCTTATTGCTAGTGTATTAAACAGTGCATGTTTTCTCATACAGAGTTCCAAGCCACTTGGCCTGGTTGCCAATAGGCCTGCAGTCAGAGAGTACAAGATGTTTATCACAAGGCAAATATATGCTTTGAAAATAGCATGAACGTAAACCTAATGTGTAATGTGAGTCTACTGGCATCTGGGTGAAGGGATAGGGCTAACCTGCTATACAACAAGCATTCATATATGTTCCTGAAGTTTCCTGCTCATAGATAACTTTGGGCTCTACTCTAAAAGTTTAAGGTTTTATGCTAATTTCTTGCATATTATGTTGGCTTAAAATTTCATGTAAAGAAGAATGCTTTAAGAAAACTCACCATTAAGCACAGTGTTGAAGACTTGGTCCCAGTTCAGCCGAGTTCACAGGTGGGATGTTTGGGAGGTGACTGGATCCTCAGAGTGTTGACCTTCTGAATGCCTTGATTCCTTCATGGATTCAGAACACAGCAGTATGTTGGTACTGGAGGTGGGGCCCATTTAGAACAAGTAGGTCATTGTGGGTGTGTCCTTGAACGGTACTGGGACCTGAGCTCTTTCCTATTATTTTCTTTGCTTCCTGTCTGCCACAGATGGATTGGGTGGTATTTCTCCATCACACTCTCCTGCCAGGTTATATTGTACAATATTGCCAATATGGTACTGCAGGCCTATTGGCAACCAGGCCAAGTGGCCACAGACTGAAACCACAAGCCAAAACAGCTCTTTTCTCTTTTAAGTAGATTTCCCTCAGATTCTTTGTCATGAATTAACACATTCTTTCTCATGAACTCTTATTGGTGTTCTTTTCTGGATCCTGCACCCCGAGCTTGTAAGAACACAGCTTACAGAGTACCAGTCTTCCACTCAGTGTGAAAAATGAGAGGGCATAAATTTCGGAGAATATATTAAGTAGAAGTCTGGATTGTGAGTCTCATAAACCTAATAAGAATCAGGTTTAGTGAAAAGATGAATTTACTGGATGGTTATTACAGCTTGCTGGAATTCAAGTCAGAGCCAAGTTCAGATGCAGCTGAGGTCTTTTCAGACACAGAGGGAGCCCAGAGCTGGAGAGCGACCAGCTAGTTCTCTGTCTCCCAGGCTGGCCTCTGCAGATCTGGGTGCTAGCCTTGTCATGTGGCTGACTGCCTTTCTTCTGGTTGGGAACATCGTTGTTGGCAGTTCCTGTGATTTATGCTTTCAGTTGAAGTCATTAGAGATCTTCTCTTTGCTCTCAGATATTGGTTGCCAGCGAACTCTAACTAGGGGAGGGTGACATGTTGTTCAAAATGGCTGCTTCTTCAGAAGTTGAGGAGGGAGGATGAAAAAGAGGGTGGATTGGGAAGATAGACCAATTTGTGCCATGCCTTAGATTCCCAGGGCTGACTTCACAAAGTACCACAAATTAGTAGTTTAAATGTTGGAAGACATTATCTCTTGATTCTTGGAGCTGAATGTTCAAGATCAAGGTGTCGGCAGAATTTCTTCCTGCTGAAGGTTGAGTCCATTCCCAGCTTCCCTCCTGATTTCTAGTAGCTTAATAGCAACTTCTAGCTATCCTTGGCTAGGAGAAGCCTCGCCAACCCTGCACCTTCATCTTTCCATCCCGTTTTTTCTAGTCTGTGTCTACATTTCACCCTTATATAAAGACATCACATTAGCCATTTTAGAGTAAGGACCCACCATAGTATGACCTCATCTTAAATGAACTGATTATATCAGCAGTTACCCTACTCCCAAATAAGGTCACATTCTGAGGTCCAGGAAGCCGGGGGATGCTCAACATGTAAATTGTGAGGAGGGGGCACTCTATTCATCCTGTGCTTTTTGGGTAGGGGAGGTGCTTTGTGTACAATATAACTGAGCTCAAAGAAAGGAAGCAGAAAGCAGGGACAAGAGTTTCAAAGCTTGAATTATGACTCTCTGCACGTTACACGCTTTCTCTTCCAAGAAAGAAAAGTAAGTCACAAACCTGAATTTAGCAAAATAAGTGGGGATTTTTTTTTTTAAAGGTAGGATAGGTGAGGAATTACGAGACACAGAGTGATATAAACACAGGATGCTGCTGGCTCTGATGGGTGATGCAGCACAGCCACCTGCAAGCACAGTCCTACTTGTTTCCCTTCAGCTCACTTCCCATGCAACCATCCATTTGAAGGTCTCTCATTTGCCTAAGACTGGCGCCTAGTCGATATGAATGGAAATCAGCAGAGCAAAAAGCTCATCTTCCTGTGCTGTCCAGGGAACCTTAGCAAGAAACGGGAGCAGAGGGAGTTTGGTTAGAGTGGGATAGTTCAGAACAGTGTTTGACTTCTGCTGTGACCTTCAAGGGGTGCGGGCTGCTGTTGGAAGTCTGAGAGTGACAATGAGATTATGCCCCTTGTTCTGCCTGAGCCCCTGGAGAATTAAAAATCCACAGGTGCCCTGCTGCCTTTTGGAGAAAAGCAAAAGTATAGCAAGGGACTTCTGTAGCCCTAAATGACAAAGGAGACCCCTGGGATCCCTGCAGCCTGTCAGGTCCTTGCATCACCCAACCTTAGGGGACAACAGAGGGTCTCTGCCAAAGCCATGCCTCTGAGTGAGCACATAGGATATGTGCTCCCTATGGGATATATTACCCCTATGATAATAGGGACCTCCCGTGGATCCAAATCCCTAATCTGTCATCAACTGATTTCCATCAGGAGAGACTGATATGGCCTCCAATTGAACTGACTTTGGTACTTGACATACCATAAATTGACATGATAAATATTTCCATCATCTAATTGGAAAATCAGGACAGCAGAATCTCTCTGACCAGAGAATTCGATGACAAAACTGAATGTGGAAAGACAAAAATATTCTTTTTCTGTTATTCCTTTCATTTAATTTCATGGCTTAGGCTGTGTACGTGTGTTTTATTTTGTTTAACAAATCAGAGGGTTGTATTAGTTCCATTCCCCTTCTACAGAGAGGAAGACTGAGGCCCAGAGAAGTTGAGAAACTTGATCTCAAAACCAAGTTGGAGTGAATCATATACAGCATGCTATTAGAGCTTAACAAAGCTGTCCCCAGACAAAGCAAGCAAGTCTGTTTCATATTGAAGCTTATAGTCCACACATCATAGACACTCTCTCTCTAAGTTCAGACTACTGCTGGTGAAGAAAGTTGGGTTTCAGCTTGCATTCTCCTCTATAAGAGAGTGTTAATTATTAACTTAAACCAAAACTAAAACTAAAACCAAACCAAACCAAACCAATCCAATCCAAACCAAACCAAACCAAACCAAACCAATCCAAACCAAACCAAACCAAACCAAACCAGCCATCTCCAAGGCCAGGGCATACCAGAACAAACAGAAGAACTTCCTCCTGGTTGTGTGTTTGTGGGATGGTCCTTTAAGTAGAGACACATCATTGTCTCAGAGAACAGAGGCCAGATGGACATCTGCTTTGTTTAAGAGTGAGAAGGGGAATACCTGGAGCAGGGACTGTTCCCAACTCTGTTGCCTGCCTGTGGATCCTGTTCCCCTAACTGGGCTGTCTTGCCCAGTCTCAGTGGGAGAGCATGTGCCTTTTCCTGCAATAACTTGGTGTGTCTGAGTTGGTGCCCTGCGGTGTCCTCCCGCTTTTCAGAGGAAAAGAGGGGTGCATAAGGATGGGGGCTGTGTGAGAGGGAGACTAGGAAGAGAAGGAGCTGCAACTGGGATGAATTGCAGTGAATAAATAATAAAGTAGATAAATAAAGTGAATAAATAAATAATAAATGGAAAAACATAAAATAAAATACCTTAGACCCGTGACTTTTCAAAGCCCAATTTTGTATGAATTTGATAAAAATCTTAATTTAATCCCATATTTTGAGATATTAGATTCTGTGAAGGACCAGCCACATGTGTTCAGAGAATCACGTCTTCATGCCCTCCGAAAAGTAAAGGCAGTCGCTACATTGTAAAGTCTGAAAAACAAAACAAAACAAAAAAAATGCCCATGTTACAGGTCTCAAAAGCACGGTCCACCCCTTTGCTGGTAGTTTGTAGTAACAGATTC
The DNA here is from genome assembly GCF_008632895.1 of Mastomys coucha. Classification (NCBI taxonomy): domain Eukaryota; kingdom Metazoa; phylum Chordata; class Mammalia; order Rodentia; family Muridae; genus Mastomys; species Mastomys coucha. Next base: position 73,980,105 of record NW_022196914.1, on the reverse strand, counting down.
AAATTATGTCATTTACAACGTATTTCCTTACAGAAATTCCATGGCAGGGTGTGGGGGAATTGACTGTTCAAATGAGATTTACTGAGATAACAGATTCAAGCGTTCTGTTCTTCGGCTACAAGAGGCATGTGGGCACTGGTTCAAATTTTCCAAGTTCTTTGGTGATCTCAGATGATGTGATAAGGAAAGTCTGAGTCTGAGAGACAAAGCACAGTGTGGCTGAATCTCTCTCTCTCTCTCTCTCTCTCTCTCTCTCTCTCTCTCTCTCTCACACACACACACACACACACACACACACACACACACACACACACACACACAATGTCTTGCTTCTGCCTGGACACAGTGCAGTAACTTAGTAACTTTCCTCTTTCAACACAGGCATGGAAGCACAGGGAAACCCTGAGGTCTGCAGTTCTCCAGAGGGGGCTCTTTAAAACGCTGACTCGCTGCCACGGAAGGGGCTCAGGACACTGAGCAAAGAGAAAAGGGTGAGTCATACAATACCGTGGGCAGTGTAAAGCCATTTGCCAGAGAAAAAGAGATCAGACAGATACATGTATTATGACTCAATGTGAGGCAACACTATATTGTATCACAAAGGAGGGCAACCCTGGAAAGACCCAAGAGAAGTACTCAACAATTGCTCCTTTGTAAAGAATAAGCTGGGGGTGATTTTTTTTTTTAAATATATATGGATGCATTTAAGTCATCATGCTTACATTATATATTAAAGATATTAGGGATATTAAAATAAACAAATACAGTTAAGCAACTACATAGTTTATCTAGTGGGAAGGGGCCAACTTACCCACTAACACAATAACTGGCCCAGCATTCTCAGGGGCAAGTTGATGTCTCGCCTAGGCTGGTACAGCTCCGAGAGCATGGGAACAGCTGTTATTCCCAGCACTGTGCTAACATATTATACACATAGAAAGTGCTATAGGCTGTGGTGCAGGCCAGGGTGTGCCAGTAAACATTTAGGTTCCTGCAAACTGAGGACATCATCAGATAAAGAAGTTTTTTTTGTTGTTGTTTTTGGTTTTTTTTTTTTTTTTTTTTTTTTTTTTTTTTTTTTTTTTTTTTTTTTTGGTTTGAGATAATCAATGCTTCAAAGCAAAAAACTTGATCTTGCTGGCCTGAAAAATTAGATTAATTTTTGCTTTACAATTGAATTCATTTTTCATTTTAGAAACTACCTACTCATGTGAAAAGAGTCTGTTTTCTGGAGACTCTGAAAGACCCTCCCTCCAGAGTCCTTTCCTTTCTCATGTTCTACCTTCTTATCCTCACTCAGCTGTCCTGCCCCGATAAAGAAAGGCTTGTGTGATTTTCAGAATCAATGCTTATGGATTTCAATATCCAATTCAAAGACAGGTACTTCCAACAAAACATTTCAAAGGTATTAAAAATTAGACCCAATGTATTTTTTTGTTTGTTTGTTTTTATGGAGTATATATTTTTGAAAACTTTGACTAAGTGTCAGGGATTAGCTAAAAGTCATTTTTTTCTATGATCAAGAATGGAACAAATACGTTGTGTGACTTAGGACGTTTTACTTCTGACATGTGATAGGTCCATAATGCCAACCTCCTTTCCAAATTCTAGAAAGCTAGATTCCAGAGATGTGGCCTTATTTCCAAATCTCTGTGCCCGTGAAAGTGCTATGCTCATTTGTCATTCTTGTTCATCCTGCTGCATGGCTGCCAGAGTTCATCGAGTGGGACTAAGACAAGCAGAATCATGGCCCCCAAAGGTGTCCACATCCTGATCCTTAGAACCCCTAAATAAATTGCGTCACCTCATAAGGAGTTACAGGCACTGTTACTGACTGCAGGCCAGATTTAGGTAACCACCTCCTGCCTCAGTATTTTGTAGACAGTGTTCTCTATCACTTTCTGATTGGTTAAAATAAAAACCCTATTGCCTGCAGCAATAGGCAGAGTAGTAAGGTGGAACTTCCAGAGAGGAATAGGAACACTGGGAGTGAGACAGGCATCAGAAATTCAGCTAGCTGGATATGGAGGAAGAAGCAGGCTGAGGAGGAAGGAGAGGTAGCTATGAGCTAGTGAGAAACAATGCCTAGCTATAAGGCCAAAGCTTATAAATAAACATAGTTTTCATGTCATTATCTGGGAACTGGGGCAGGCATAAAATATTCCCAATGTTTACAACTTCCAACAATGAGACAGACTATCCTGAAAAGTCCACATGAAAGCAAATATCCAAGGATAAATTTTATAAAGACTAGAAAGAAGCAAAGCAATGAGCGATGATGCTGGAAAGCAGAGTGGTTGTTGTGTTTTATAAAAAGATAGAGAAGAGCCAGGGGTATGCTTGGTGGAGGTGCAGTATGGTGTGGGGGAAGGGGGTGCCTCTGTTTGCTCATGCCGGAGCATCCCTTCTCCCCAAGGGACCAGCCACAGTATAGAAAAGAACAGAGTTTATTCAGGGCATGGAGAAGGGAGTTGAGGGAGTAAAGACAGAGAAAGGCAGAGAGAGAGAGAGAGGGGGGGGG
>NW_022196914.1:73966342-73977522 GCF_008632895.1 Mastomys coucha | reverse complement strand
GAGAGAGAGAGAGAGAGAGAGAGAATGAGTAGAAGCCAACCATAAGCACATGGGGGTGGGGCAGGGGAATGGGGAGCGAGGGGCAAGAGGGTAAGAGCAAGAGGAGAAGAGAGCATGAGAGCAAGTAGCCCCTTTTATAGTGAGTCAGGCACACCTGGCTGTTGCCAGGTAACTGGGTTGGAGCCTAGACAAAATGCCATCAGTGGTGCTTTTAGGTTGATGTCGGGACCAGAGTGAGGACAAGAGGCGGCTATGGAGTGCTGCTAACTCCATGGGTGTGGTCTCTTAGTCAAAGCTCTTTGTCCTCATCCTGTTTGTGCCTTTTCCTATAATTTGGAACTTAAGAATGCATTGGCTTACTCTTAAATGTCCTCCACTTGTTTGTTTGTTTTTAATAAAAACAAGGTTAGATGCCCAAACCTTAGCCATGCCCCATCAACACTAATGTAAAGATCGGGGCATGAGCATGTCCGTGTGATTAGGAAGAGGTGCTACAAAACAAAAATCTTCTTAAATCACCTGTAAAACCAAATATGGATGCAGCATGGCACCATGGACCTGGAGTACAGAGTCATATGCAAGGAGATCTCTTTATTGTAGGGACATGTCTGTCTGATAAGGAAATAAACCTATTTGACAGAATAAAAAAATTCCCTCAGACAAAAAATATGATGGAAAAAAAAAAAGGCAGCATTATCCTCAATTCTGAGGGCCCAAGAGAAAAGGGCTAGGAGGTTTAAGAGAAAGCTTTCCCCGCACTGAGGAAGATTAAATAGTCACATTCTTCTCTGTAACCAGAACATTTACTAAGGCAATCCCAGCTGCTTCCAACAGATATGTTAGGTGGCTTTGCCAGAAAGAGGCAGGATAGAGTAATAATGAAAGCAGCTATGATTAAAAAAGTATCCTGACAAAGCTGTGTGGATGACAAGAGGGACAGAGACTGGCTCCTACCATAAGATCTACGCACACCCTAAAGAGCTACTTCTCCTGAGCGCCCGGAATTCTCGATGCTCTGGTAGCCAAGAACAGAAAGACTTTTCCAAAAGTGCTTAAGTGTTTACTTAAACAGGAAAAGGAAAAAGAAAAAAAAAAAAAAAAAGGAAGGAATGAAACATGTGACTGAAATTTCTCTAGCAGTTTAAGACAATGTAGGAGGCAGGGGGTTAATGATTTTGATCATGGCTCCGTGAAGGCAATTCAACAGTGGCTCAAGCTATTGTGTAGTGTCCAGGAGGAAGTAATGGGTTTGTGTGACCTGGTTATCCATGACCTCAGACTCTGGGGCATAATTAGAGTGGCCAGCAGAATCTGCATGGCCTTGCTCTCAGTCAGTACTGGGGAAGCCTCCCCAGGGCCTCTTCCTCCCTCCTGAGAAGGTGTTTGCTGTGGTTGAGTCACACAGAGGATAGACACCCTTCCATAGGGGCCACAATGGCTTTTTTTCAAGCCAAGAAGTGTGTCTCCTACTTCCGCAGTTGTAAACAATGACCCCTCTCTCTAACGGACCCCAAATGTGATGGCTCACTTCATGTCTCCTTCCCATTTTGAGTGGAGACAGCTCTGACTATTCTAGCCTTTTCCAATCCCAACCCTAAGTAGAAGCCACCAATCCCCGTCCCACCCCCCACCTCCCCATTCCCCCCTACCTCCCCATTCCCCCCTACCTCCCCACTCCCCCACCCTCCTTACCTCCCCTCCCTACCCCTGCTCTCCACTGGGACCTCCACAGTGACTGCCTGAGGTTCCCTATGTCCCAACTCCCAAATGAGTCACATACTTACTTTCCTATTCTACTTCCCTCGATTCTGACCCAACCCTTTAGATGGCTAGAGAAGAAAAGTTTCTCTCTGACTTGGGTTTGTCACCATGAACCAAACTTGTATATGTCAGATTGTTTTTCCTTAATCTTCCCTAAAAATGGCTGTCTTCCCAGAAAGCCCAGATGTGTGAATCCTGGGAAACACGCCTTAAACCAAAGCAGATGCGACTCTTGTCAGCATGGCCCTGATATTAGTCCCCTCAATGTTCATGTCTCTGATCTTATCTTAAGCCGGTCTGTTTTAGAAAGTACACACTGTCCCAAAATCTTTGTGTTATCCCAGGCCGGAAGTGCTGCTTAAACCAGTAGTTTAATGCTAATGCTGCCTAATGCTGTGACCCTTTAATATGGCCCCTCATCTTGTGGTGTCTCCCCAATCATAAAACTATTTTTGATGCGACCTCATAACTGTACCTTTGCTATTGTTATAAATTGTAATGTAAAAATTGTAATGTAAACCATTTTCCAATGGTCTTAGGCTGCCCTTGTGAAAGGGTTGGAGTCGAGACCCAGAGGTTGAGAACCACTGATTTAAACAAACAAACAAACAAAAAAGCCACAGCTGCTTAATGCATGTTTTATTCTAGGAACTTTGAGGTATGACTTTGAGACCCACAATTACTCTGCAAGGGAGGTCTGGCCACATTTTAGATATGAGAAATCATAAGGCTGGCTTTCCTGTTTTCTTTTCAGAAACTTCTCTTACTGGTTTAAAGGGATTTCCTATTAAGATCCAGTACAGAAGGCACAGTGTCCTTGAAATCAAAAGAATCCCGGGATCATTTCCTGGAGTTTTGGGGCAAAGAGACCCTGAATTATGAGGAAAGCAACCTATTATTTCGTTGATTGTGGCCATTTGGGGATTATGAAGAGAAACCAGTATGCTTTTATTTATTTATTTATTTAATTTATTTAATTCTGACCAAAACATTTAATTAACAAAAAATAATTACAATAACAGAGAAAATAACAACAACAATAAAAAGAAATTAGTGGGAATCAAGGTAAAAAACAATGCAGAGGCCTTAGCTCCTGAGAGACCCACACCCCTGCTGAGCTGGACTTAGCCCCAGCCCCTTTGAGTTTTCCTTGGCTGCTGGCTTCTCCCATAAGATGAATGTTATGCTTTTCCCGGAATTCACTGAGTACTTTCCCCTTTGCCTGAAGCTGCTGTGACAGTGTCTCAGTGATCTTCTGTTTCTGCTCCTTGTTGATTGACTGACTGATTGATTTAGTGCTGACAAAACTTAATCTGTTTTCTAAGTAAGGAATTGTGTGTGGTCTAAATAGCTGGTTAGTTTGGGGGAAGGAGTCTGTTAAGTGGAAATTTCTGGTTGTGTCATGTGATGCAGGCTCAGATGATGTTTTGCTGAGGCAGGACCCATTAGAGCACGTGTGATGTTTAGAGAGAGTATAAATAGGGCTTGATGGTCAGTGATGGGGTGCTTGCATAGCTAGCTATGCCACTCTTCATTGGTCTCCAGTCTTTGCTGCTCTTCACTAAGTAGAGAGCTCCTGGTGTGCCAAGTCCTGGCCAATCCTGCTGACTCATGCCAATTTAGCGGAAGTCTGGGGGTTTCCGGCTGGATTCCAGCAGCTGTTGCTGATTTGTGTTTGATGGCACACTTTTGAACCGTAAAGTTGGTATCCTGAAATTACTGAATTGGACTGCTGGTATCCTGACAAATGAAAATTGGAATAGCCCTAAAGAACTACTTCTAAACAGGTTCACATCCCCTTGTCCTATTTACCATCTCTTCTCCCCTACCTTTAGATGGTGGGCTAGAAGGGGAGTTGCAGCATTTGAGAACCCTAATTAAAGTAGGTTTTGAAAAATCTAAGCCTATAGTCTGTTGTATAGGAGGATAACAGATGTAAGCACAATGTTTCAGGAAACTGAGATCTGTCCAGGTCCAAAGAGCAGCTTGCATCTGAGCATGTGCAGATCTGTAGACCAGTGCATGTGTTTAACACTGTAGATGTGCGTGAGGTCTGCTTGATCTCTGAAGTACCCTGAACTAATGCTGCACCTTTCCTTTGACAACTTCAAAAGAAGCCTCTTAAATATACATTCTCCAACATATTAAGTTTTTGATCATCCCCCTAGATTGTACGCTTCTTGATTCCTGAGAGCAAATAGATAAATGAGTGAAGAAGGAAATAAGAGCCCAATATCTTAGTATGTTGGCTATGTGCTCAATTTAATTAACTACTTACTAGCTATTTATTTCTTCTTGACTTATGGACATTAACAGTGAAAGAGTTGTGCTTCCAGAGGAATCTTCAGTACCAATACCCATGGCCAGGAGCAGTATCTATCTGGCTTCATGGCTCCTTGCCGTGAAGCTAAGCAGAGGAGCTACCCAGAACCTACTAAGTTCACACAGCAAGTAATAATTTGAAAAGATTCCTAGAGATAACTCAACATTTCTTATAACATGGCTAAGAAGATAAAAAGCAGCTTTGCTTCTCCCATTTGCAAATCAGCATCTTGACAATAAAACCCTTGTTTAAAGGATCGTTGTCTACGGGAGCCTTGTGCAGCACGTGACCCTGGACTTCAAGTTCAAAGGGTGTTTAAAGGCCCCCGCAGCTTCTTATGATGGGAGATTTGGTGCTGGATGAAAGAATTGTGTCTTTACACCAGAGCAGACAGAGAACAAGTTTATTTAGTGTACTCTAAAGAGAGCAGTGGTCATGGAAAAGAAAGAAAAGAAAGAAGTGCCTGTGTATGGGATGAGCTTGAGGGTGGAGTCTTACTGGGTTAAGGTGAGCCACTTAGTCTGCAGTGGCTCAGCATGTAATTCCCACCAGGCATGTAATTCGCACTATGCAAATGAGCTTTTTTCTTGTTGTTGTTCTTGCTTTATGTGATTCTGCTGTTTTAGTGTTTGGGTGAAATGGAGCTTGAGACCAGGCTTGCTTTGGCGACCTGTTCCCTTTCTGGCCTCTTAACCATGCCCTTCCTTCCACATTTCCACGTCCATAAAGAGGTCACAGGGATGAGGCAATGCAAGTAGTTTGACCTTTCATTCTTTACAATAAGACTATGGTGGACGGTGGACCTCAGATGGTCATCCTGCTTTTGTTGAGTACTTGTATATTTGCAGCCATCCAAGGCACTGTTCTCCCTCCAGAGTCCCAAAACATTGAAAAAAAAAAAAAGTGAAGCTGTCTCTGAAGTCCCAGGAGAAAAAGGACATGACAGGCACAGGGATGAATTTCTTGTTGTTTCCCCTGGGTTTGCCTGTTCTGACCCTTGCCTCTCCCCCACCCCAACCACTGCACATGGGGCTTTGCTGGGCTGGAAATTTAAGTTAGGAGGAAGTGGTCTGGCTTTGGCCTCTTGCTTTCCCAGCATTAAAGGCCATCATGTGAACTGGAAAGGAAGCTCTGCCTGCATTATGTTGAGTTAGCAATGGGCTTTCTGAGAACAGCAAGGAAATACAGTCGGTAGCAGCAAGAAGTAGGTTTCAGGCATGACTATGCTGATTTGGAGACTCTTGGCAAGTCATTGCTCAATAGAATAGTGGATTTCAAGTCGCAAGAGAAAGCTAAGGTTTGCCACCACTTACACATCCACACTGTTGACTACAAGAGGAAAATAGCCATTTTCCTGCTCTCGGGGTTTTGTCCTCTAGCACTTAACAGCTGTGAGAGAAATTGTAGCCTAAATCCTTTCTTCAATATAGAATTTCAACACTTCCCTTTGTACAGAGAGTACCTCACCTCCAAAAAGTTCATGATTCCTGTCTTGGGTATCCCATTTAGGGAAAGATGAGAGAAACATTTACTTGTAGCCCCCACTCATGGGAGTCACAAAGGAAAAATCCCTGATGGGATAACACAAAGAACCATATGTTCTTACACCATACTGCTTGTCAATTATTCTATCAATGAATTAATCCATTCATTCATTCACTCATTCATCTATTCAGTAAATATTTATGTTGTGTTCATTCACCCATTAAATAAATTATACCGTAAAAGTACATGATTTGGGAATATAAGAGTAAGTCCTGTGGATAAACCATCCTTGTTTACATTAGGAAGAGACTGAGATAATAAGATAGCCCTTAGAATGATGATCGTTATATTCCCTTTGATAGAGAAGCCATGGAGTGATACAAGCTTGCATAAGATGGAGGCGTGGATCCGTCTAGGAAGTGATGTATAAGGAGAAGCAGTAGAAGTTATCGGGTGACAAGAGTTGGGAGGGCAGTATATTCAGAGAGTGGTCAAGACAATGGACAGTCTGTGTAAGGCGGAAGGTGAGAGAGGTCATGTGAATTGCAACAGAGATTGTAGAAGGATGGGGTATAGTAAGGGGAAGCATGAATAAAGCAGTGGTAATTGGGTACTTCTGTGGACTCTTAAGCAAGGGAGTATTACAAAAGTGCTTTAGGAGAACATCTAGTCTGCTTTTTGTGTTCAGCACATACTGGAAGTGACAGAGACAAGCAATAGGGAGATGAGTGAGAGATTACGGGTAATGGTAAGATGAGGAGGGCTGTTCATGAAAACGGAGGGATGACTGGCCAGAATATCTTTGAGATTGGCTAGGGATTGCACCAGGAGAAACCTGAGAACACTGCTCAGCATCCTATGTGTAGGAGCTGCCCTCTGCTGAACAATACTCACTGGGAGTCATTTATCATCGTGGTTTTCAAGCTGTGTACAAATAGTGTCAGGCCTTCCCACAGGTATGTTAAGGAACCCATTCAGCTAGAATGGGTCAACTCCATATTGACCCATTTAGACAACGACTTGAAAGCTACTATTCTTCTTTCTCGAAGTGGATCATTTTGTCTGAATTCCAGTTGCCTCCAGCAATTATTAAATTTGGATGTGGGTATGTCTAGACCACCACTCTCAACACCACCTCCACCTCCACGCTCCTAATATCTCAAGTCCCCTAAAAATGTGGATCTCTTTTCTGGTGGGTTTTTTTTCCCCTCTGTTCTCACACCCACCTAATTCACTCTTGCTTGGCTTGCTTTCCATTGTAATTCTCTTACAGCTCTTCTATGAGGTGTGTGTGTGTGTGTGTGTGTGTGTGTGTGTGTGTGTACATGTGCATGTGTGTTGAAATAATCTAAACTGTGACATTTATCAACAGAGATAAGAATTAAACATGACAGCCTACTGGCAACATTATTTTGTTAGTTCAAACTCCTTCACAAGGGACAGAAGACAAAACCAGTCTCTTTTAACTAGAAGATCATTTCTTAAAAGGAATAACTTCAGCCCGTGCCCAGGGGAGGACAGGGCAGGGTAGGAGGGAGGTAGAGGCATAATGCCATCATGCTCATGGGATGTTCTGTTTCTAGAGTCTTCCGTTCATTTCTCAACTCTGGTTTCTAGGAGGAGACTTTACTTGCCCTTAGTTTCTCTTTTGCTAGTGGCAGCAACAACCACATGCAAGAGATGTTCCACATGTGTCAGCTGCTTTGCATGCCCCTGGAATTAACCAAGAGCAGCCCCAGAGCATGGGATTCTTTGTGAATGCATTCAGCCCATCTGTAAATAGTTCACTTCATCTTACTTTTATTTCATAATTTTCCTTCTTTGACAAATGAGGAATATCGTGAATATTTTGGCCAATGGCTTGGACAAGTCCAGAAACGCCATGGACACCAGCTTTTCCTCTCTACCATGGGTCAATGACCCCAATAGAAAACACATTCCTGCTAAATTCCTTCAGGAGCCTTGCGTTCACTAGTTTCTAATGTGAACAACTTTAATTGCTTTATTGACCCACTTGAGGATCTCACTCAGAAACAGGGCTTTTATGTTCATTTTTTAAAGAATGTTTGTTTTATAAAGTTCGTGGAGATAATACTAGCGGTTGAAGCAGATACGTCATTTCAGTGGCTTGCTTGGAGATGTTATTCATTCCTTATGCTTATGAAGCCCCTAACTGGTCTTTCCAATCTGGGTGATCCTTCTCTCTAAGCAGAGCCAAGGTTCTTGGCCCCTTATACATTCCATTTCTGCTACCTTTTTGCTGGTAAACCCAGAGTAGGGACAACCTGGGGTTCAACAAGAAAGACTTCTGCAGAAAGAAAGAAGATACCTTCAGTCTGAAAAGAAGAAAAAAGGAAAATCAAAAGGAGGGATGCAAAGTATATTCTAGAATCTGACTTGACACTGTGAGCCTCTAACCCCACTGCTTTGGAGGCTGAAGCAGGAGATCATAAGTTCAAGGACCACCTGGTCACAGAGCGAGTTTGAAGCCAGTGTGTGCAACTCCATGAGGACCTGTCTCAACATGAAAAGTGAAAAAGAGGATCAGGGGTATAGCTCAGGAGTGAGCACTTGCCTGGTCGTGCAAGGCTCTGAATTCAACCTCCTGTATTGAAAAGTGAAACACAGCATAGGATGCTTCTAAATCAAGGGCACTCAGAAGGCTTTGGAACAGGGCGATACCACAGGTTGGAGAAGCAGATCTCTTGACTGGTGTGGGAAGGAGGCAGAGAAATGGATACCTAGGCTTCACCTCTTTCCTCTAAGGTTCCACATCATTGAAATTGGACTGGTAGCTGGAGGGTCCACCCAGGACCTACACAGGGCAGGAGACTAGGGTAGAAGAGCCCTGTGGCAGGATCTTGGACTCCTGAGAACTTACTGAGATGCAAGCAGGAGATCCTCATCTGTGCTCTATGGAGCTTAATGTGATGGAAACACAGCAGAGTGCGTGGAGCTACTGGAGGCAAGAGGACTGGTGGGGACGTAAAGTCTGGGTCAGTGGGGCCCCAGGGGAGACCAGAGGCAAGTGTTGAACCATAGAATCAGTGGAGAGTTGGTTGTGAGAGATGAATGGAGCTGTGGAACACAGCTCAGGATGGAAGTGGGGAGGCAAGTTCATTTTGGGACACAGGAGAATAAGTTGTCTTGGGACATCCATATGGAGATGTTCTGAGTCAGCCCAGCTTCAAGAGACAATTTTTGTCAACTGGCTCTTCTCCTTTCATGAAAGTGCCCAGAAATGCAAAGCTAGTTACATCTTGTCTAGCACACAAGCTGAGATGCCTGACCTAATCATTGCTCTTTAAAAAGGGAAAACATCAGAGGAGCAATAGGCATTTGATGTGCACTCCTGATGCTTATCTGTATTTACTTTAAACAGTGCTGTGTTGGTTTTCAGGACTGGATGATAGATGAACAGAAGGCAGCATTTGCTACATACAATTTAAGTTGCATTTTGAAGTACATTTTGGGATCTTTGACAACAGTGGACCTGAATAATTGGAAACTTTGAAGGTGTGCATTTTAAGCTTCAAACAATCTCTCCAAACTACACAACAATTAAAACAGCCCATTAAAGTCAGATACTTGTCTCCCTAATATTTTCTCCAAATAAAGTTACTTTGACAGAATGAAGTCAATATTCAAACATGTTCTTGACTGAATATTGGAAACAACTCTGAAGAAACATGGACCACAATTCTAAGTGGAACTCAAGCAAACAAACCTGGTATTTCATGTGAGTAGCACTGGTTCATGTGAAATCCCATAAACCATCACTGATCTTACTAGTACTATTTCGGTCATCTCAGGCTAAACCTTTTCAGATGAATCCTGAGCCACAGTTACATATGTTCACATTTACATACTGAAATTCGAGTAGTTACTCTTATATTCAGGTAGATATAATATGAATTCCAGAATTTCAGAAAGCATTTCAAAAATAGAACTATTTAACAGTGCAGATAAAATTTAGGATATATAAGCCATGTGATGTTTAATTGTTAGTGACATTCCCCAAGGCTAGTCAGTGCCACAAATACTTATGTGTGTAACATATATGGTTGGTGAACTACATTTCAAGAATGGTTGACAGACTTTTTAGGATCTTTAGGAAAAAAGAAAATGTTCAATTATTATATTTAAAAAGTTTCTTTACGGCTTAGCAGTGAAGAGCACTGACTGCTCTACCCCAGGCCACTGGTTCAGGTCCTAATACCCACATGGCAGCTGGCAATAGTCTGTAATCCAGCTTCAAGTGATTTGACACTTTTACACAAACATGCATGCAGGCAAAACACCAGTGCATATAAAATAAACATAAAATAAATAAATCATTTAAAAGTCTCCCTAAAAATAAATAAGTTGACTATTGACTATCTATTGACTGTTGTCACTGTTGCTCTGATATTCTAAGGAACATAGGCTCAATGATTCATTAGTACCACACTTAAAGCAACAGTTTCTTATTCTCCCAGCCTTTCTGTCCATACATCTCAGCAGCTTGGCAGCAGGCTCTGAACCTCATGTGCACTCAGGGAACTTGGCAGATGGACTTCACCACCTTGAACATGGCTGATCACAGCAACCTAGGGAAAAAGAGCATGGTGGTATCACTGTAACAAAAATTAATGTACAAAGCAGAATCATAGGTGTCACATCCTACCAAAGTAGAGCCAGAAAACCCATAGAAAGAGGGGGAAGCATTTAGGGTGTGGATATTGCTCCAAAAAGTTTCCAAACCATGGTAAAGCAGCAGCCAGCCCTGCCCTTACGATTAGCTTGGATTAGCTATATTTAAGAACTGTGGACAGAACCAGGCAATAGTGGTGCATACCTTTGATCCCAGCACTCAGGATGTGGGGGCAGGTGGATCTCTATGAGTTTGAGGTCACTCTGGTCTACAAAGCGAGTTCTAAGACAGCCAGGACTACACAAAAAAGCCCTGTATGAAAACAAAACAAAACAACAAAAACAACAAAAAAAAAACAACCAACCAACTAACCAAACAAATAAACAAAAAATCTGATGGTAGAACTGTCAGTCTTCAGAGAAACTTTATATTACAATTGCTACCACTTGTTAATCAGAGCTTTCAATTTCACCAAAAACTATCTTTCTTTCAAAATTACTGTACATTTCTTTGTCTTAATTAAACCTCCAACCTTTGTCCCCCAAACATTCCAGAGAGCACATCTATCCTGGACTCCAGTTGATTCTTGTTTATTCTCAAATAAAAATTATTTTTCTGAAACTTGTCTAACTTTGACAATGACCAACTCTTGAAGACATCTACCTGGAAGAAGTGTAGCTTTAACTTACATGTAATTAGTCTGAGCAAATTACATGGCTTTATCATATCAGGAACAAAGTGGAGAGTTCTTATTAGCATCTTCAAGGAGAATTGAAGATATTGCCCAAAAGTCCCAGTGCCCATTACACCAACCTTAGTACAAAATTTATTTTCAGTTTCAAAGATGAATTGCTGTGGGGATGAGGATTTAGCTCCATGATAGAGTGCTTACATAGCAGGTATAAAGTTGTGGGTTTTATTCTCAGAGTGAAGAAGAAGAAGAGCAGCACGAGGAGGAGGAGGAGGAGGAGGAGGAGG
>NW_022196914.1:73957094-73966282 GCF_008632895.1 Mastomys coucha | reverse complement strand
AAGAAGAAGAAGAAGAAGAAGAAGAAGAAGAAGAAGAAGAAGAAGAAGAAGAAGAAGAAGAAAGTGTTGTACCTAACAGTTGAGGCTTTCTGGATTCTAAGTACAGAAATATTGCTAGAATCAACATACTTTTGGTCACCTTGACATGGGCTGGTTGGTGGCACAATCTGCCTGCAGAGGATGGTGAGACTATAACCCCAATGATGTGTGTGACCATCAACAAGAATGAGGGAACAACCCTCTTAGTAAGGTGATCTGCTTTTGGCCTACCATCTTCTTCTGAGGCTATCATATAAGAAATATTTTTGCTCTGCGAATACTTCATATATTTGCTGCTTGGAGAAAATATTTTTCTCCAAGTGATTTTAATTAAAAAAAAATGACACACACAACTCCTTTCTTGGTTTCATCTGTATTTAGTAGAGATGAGTTTGGGACAACATTAATCTAAACCATTGTATTTTTCGTATTTGCCAATTCATTTCTTTTTCATTTGGATCAACTACATCTTATTCCCCCAGTTTTATTATTTTTTTCCAGTAAGTGGCTCAAAATGTGGATTCATTAGGTTTTTGAAGAATGCAATAGCTTGGCACCAAACACTTTGTCTCAAATTGTATCTGACCCACATTGGTCTCCCTATGGTTTTAATCTCTTGTTTAAATATTTTCTGAAGGAAGATAGAGTATAATGAAGTATCTATCTATCTATCTATCTATCTATCTATCTATCTGTCATCTATAATTTATTGAAGTAGTGTCTCTTATAGTCTAGGCTGTCCTCAAACTCACTATGTAGCCAAGGATGACTCTGAACTTTTAATTTTCCTGCTTCTGCCTCAGAATGCTGGGGTTGCAAGCATGTACCATCACACCTAACTATATGTGGTGCTGGGAATCAAACCTAGGGTTTGATGCATGCTAGGCAAGCATTCTACCAACTGAACCACAGCTCAGCCCTTTTACTTTTTTAAAGATGATTTCTACTATGTAACAGTTTCTTCCAAATTTTGAACAATCAAGAAATTCCTTTCAATCATTTTATAATCAGGGAGCATCAGAGCTTGAAATGAGTGGAAACCCTAATTGTTCTCAAGGGCACATGATGAAAGCTTCATTTGGCAAAGAGAAAAGGAAAGTGCTGGCTGGAAGACCCTGTCTAAGGTAATCGTCCTAAGTATTAACAGGCTACAGAACTGCTTCGATTGTTAACACTATAGAGATATTGTGGAGGAAAGAAGTGAGAAAATGAGCTAGAGCCTACCCATGAAGCTCCCCAGTCCACACACCTAAAGACAAGTTACTTTAAAAGTTAAGATTCCATTCATATAATTAGTGTGGATTCCATTATCTGAATAAAGTAATTTACTTTTCCATTCACCCACTGTGTGGGGTGGATGAAGTTCTGAGTAAATGTGGATTGTTGACAAGGGTATGGCTGTGTCAAGTACCCCAGTGCTTCAGATGGGATGGGTGGGAATGACCAGGCCTTCTCCAGATCAGGCTCAGCAATTGTGAAGACCAAGTATGGATGTTATCGATGATTGACCTTTAGCTAAAACCACTGTATGCAGAAACTATCAATCACAGCTTTTTCTCCCAGATAACCGAAATCTAGAACTGCTCCCCAACAGAGAGCCCCACCTACAGAGATAGCTAACCCACCTCCTCCCTGTGCTACAACAAACCGGTCTACATGCTCAGTCGCATAAAATATCCCTGACTGACAAGGCTACTAGTGGGTCTCTAAACAGCACACCACACATCCTGAGATCATCTGTACACAGGTCTGTCCTTTCCTGATTCCCTTATTATCCCAATCAGGACAAATCCAAAGCCATGCAGCTTATGACAACATACTAAGGGTGAAGAACTATTTATACCTATGCATTGGCTTCTGGATAGACATAAATGTTCAGCTTCTCTAGGTGAAAACAAGTGTGATTGCTCAAAGGGTCAAACTGTGCTTAATTTTTACAAGCAACTGACAAAGCACCTTCAGAATATCTTTACTGCTTGCAGCCCCACCCACTAGCAATGAGTGAAACTGCCTAGGTTTCTTCATACTTACCAGCACCAGCAGTGTTGGCATTTTGGGTTTGGGCCATTCTTAATAGGTATGTATCATATCTCATTATTGTTTTGTTTTGAGATAGGGTTTCACGAATCCCATGCTAGCCTCAAACTCAAACAGCTAAGGATAACTTCAAACACCTGACCCTCCTGCTTCCACCTCTCAGGTGCTAGGAATTGCATTTGTGTGTCACAACATGTATGGTTTTTCTTGTTTTAATTTGCAACTCCCTAAGACATGAGATATTGAACTTATTTATTTCACAGCACTGGGCATTGAACCCAAAGTTCCCTGCATGCTAGGCAAACACTCTACCATTGAGCTAAATCCTAGCCTTGAACATTTTACATGCTATTTATGGTGCCTCTCCTTGGATGAAATGTCTGATCATGTCTTCTGTCTGTCTTTAAGTGGCTTGTTCATTTTCTTACTGACTTTTCAGTGTCCTTTCAACTTTTGGCTAACAATCTTTTATCAGGTGTGCTTTTTGCAAACATCTTGCCCATGTCCTGATTTGGCCTCTCACTCTCTTTGTACTATCTTTTGTAGTATAGAAGCTTATGATAGGTTGAACTCCATCTTATCCATGTATTTTTTTCATGACTTGCAGCTTTGGATGTGACATCTATAGAGATGCTGCCTTACCCAATATCATCTAGATTTTCTCCTGTGTTATCTTCTGGGTATGTAATAGTTTTGTGTTTTGTATGTGGGTCTAGGATCCATTTTGAGTTCTTTTTATTTTGAAGAATATATAGTCTTTACCTAGACTTATTTTACTGTTTGGTTTTATTTATTTATTTATTTATTTATTTATTTATTTACTTATTTATTTATTTTTTACATCTTACAGTTTTTTAATCTGAATATCCAGTTGTCCCTACATCTTACAGTTTTTTAATCTGAATATCCAGTTGTCCCAGAACAATTTATCCCAATTTATTTTTTGTTACTCCTGCTTTTATTTTTGCTTTCTTTTTGCTTTGTTTTTTCAATATCAGTTGGCTGTGTTTATGTGGTTCTTTTTCTGGGCTCCCCATTCTGTCCTGGGGAGCTCTTTGTCTAAGACACTACCTTATCACTGTTGCTTTACAGTGTATCCTAAATCCCAGAAGGATTAGTTCTGTAACTTTTCCTTCAGTGGCAAGTAGGCTGTTCTGGGCATTTTGAATCCCCGTGTAAGTTGAAAAGAACTGACATCATAACAATATTGAGAATTCCTATCCAGAAACATAAATTTGTCTCTATTTCTTAAGTTAAAAATTATTTCATCCATATTTTACAGCTCTGCTCATACAGATCTTGAATATATTTTTGCTAGATTTATATCTGTTTCTGTGGAAGAATGTAAATGTAAAAGGCAGTGTGTTTTTATATCAGATTCTATTTGCTCAATGTAGTGGGTGGGAAAATGATTGAATTCTGTATTTTGCAATCTCGACATAATTGGTCATTAGTTCTACTCTCTGTGTACTTATATGAATAATGACAGTTTTATCCTTCCTTCATTTCAGTTCCTAATTTACTGCACTACCTAGGATTTCTGGTTCAAATGTTGAGAAGCAGGAATGACAGGGACATTTTTACCTTGCCCCTGATCTTTGCAGAAAGCTTCTATTTTCTAGCATTAAATATGATATTAGCTTTAGGGTTCTTATAGATATTATTTATAAAATATGAAAGTTCTCCTCTATCCATATTTTGCTAAGATTTTTGTTATGAATCAGTATTGAAGTGTGTCAAGTGCTTTATTTGTATATATTGATACAATCATGTGATTTTTCCTTCTTAGTTTATCAATGTGGTAAATTACATTGATTTTTGAATGTCAAATTAGCTTTCATACTCAGGATAAAATCCACTTGGTCATGGTGTCTAACTTTTTCATATGTTGTTGGAATTTAAATGTTTTTTAATAAAAGCATTTTATATTTTTATATATATTTGCATTCATGAGAACTATTGATCTACAATTTCATTTTCTTGTTTTGGCATTAGGACAAAGCTTCGGTCATAGGAAGAATTAAAAAGTACTTCCTCTGCTTTTGTCTTCTGCAAGAGGTTGGAGACAATTTAGTGTATTTTATTCCTTAGTGCTTGGGCCCATGAGGGCCCGGTGCTTTCTGTTTGGGAAGGTCACTCATTGTTGACTCTGCTTCTCTAGCAGATACAGGCTTGCTCTGACTGTCCACTTCTCCTTGTCTGACTTTTGGCAGGTTGTCTCTTTCATGACTTGGTCTATCTCATTTTGGCTATGAAATCTGTAGATGCAGCATTTCCAGTCTTCCCTTTTTTATCCTTTCCCATCTATAGACATCTATAGAGTGATGTCTCCTCCATTTCTGATGTTAGTATTTTATGTCATTTTATTTTCTTAGACTATATAAAGGCTTATTGATTTCGTTTTTCAGAGAATCAGAGTTTGGTTTTATTGGCTTTTCTCTGTTGATCTGTGGTTTTCAATTTCACTGATTTCTGCTCTCTTATCCACTCTGTTCCAATGAGTTTGTATTTTATTCACTCTTGCTTTTCTCTTGTCCTAAAGTGTAGATGACTGGTGTCCGTGTCCAATCCTGTGAACCCCACTAAGCTCTATTTTTGTTGCATCCCACTAATTTTGAAAATTTGCATTTCATTTTCATTTAGTTCAAATTATTTTTAATTTCTCTTAGAATTCTAACGTTTGCCTATTTATTACAGATGTGTTGTTTACTCACCAGGAATTCTGGCAATCTTCTGCTGTTTTGTATTGGTTTTTATTCTACTTCCAATGTAGACATTATATGTTTTCATGTCATATCAGTAAGGTGTGCTTTGTGGCTCAGAATGTGGCCGATCTTGGTGAGTGTCTCATATGGGCTTGAGAAGAATGTATCTGCCTTCAGTTAAATCCATTTGATTTATGGTACCTTCATGATTTTGGTCTGCTAATTCTCTTCATCATTGATGAAGTCTCCAAGCACAAATATGAGTTCATCCATTTCACCATGGATGATCAGGCTTTGACCTATATATTCTGACCCTCAGTTGCTAGTTGCATTCAAATTAAGAATTGTTTATTGGGCATTTAATCTCAGCACGGTGGAAACAGACTGATCTCTGTGAATTCAAGTCCTGCCTAGTCTACAATGCAAGTCCAGGACAGCCAGGGCCCTGTTACACAGAGAAACCCTGTCTTGAGAAAATATACATACATACATACATACATACATACATACACACACACATATATATATATATATATATATATACATACATATACACACACACATACACACACATATATATTATACCTTCTTGGATTATTGACTTACTTAGGGTGAACCTATGTCTCTGCCCTGTAGGCCTCACTAATGTTTCAAGGTTTGCTATTATTGTTTTACTTTATTATGGTAAGAAGGTGTACTGGCTAGTTTTGTGTGTCAACTTGACACAGGCTGGAGTTATCACAGAAGGGAGCTTCAGTTGGGGAAGTGCCTCCATGAGGTCCAGCTGTGGGGCATTTTCTCAATTAGCGATCAAGAGGGTAGGGCCCCTTGTGGGTGGTGCCATCCTTGGGCTGGAGATCTTGGGCTTTATAAGAGAGCAGGCTGAGCAAGCCAGGAGAAGCAAGCCAGCAAGGAACATCTCTCCATGGCCTCTTCACCAACTCCTGCTTCCTGACCTGCATGAGTTCCAGTCCTGACTTCCTTTGGTGATGAACAGCCATGTGGAAGTAAGCCAAATAAACCCTTTCCTCCCCAACTTGCTTCTTGGTCATGATGTTGTACAGGAATAGAAACCCTGACTAAGACAGAAGGCTAGAGTAGACTGAAGATGGGCAGTTCCCTTCCTTCAAGTGAAAGGCTGGAGAGGACTGTAATTGTTTCTTGGGATATGGAAGGCTGGCATTTTTCTTTCTCTTCCCGTGTTGAAGACTAAAGTTAGGTAGAGTTGAATGTTTTCTTTCTCACTGGTAGGACAGACTCTGATAAGATTCCAGTTGGTTAGGCTCCACTAACCTAGTTTCTCCTTAGAGCAGGCTTTCTTCTGAGGACTATAACGTTCTGATATACCTCAGCACACTCCCCTTCTCACATCTCTCCTGGCCAGAAACCCAATGACATTTTTCTGATCTTTTAGATGAGAACCTTGTAAAAATCCTGGAGATAAAATTCATAAAAATGTAGCTACCATGTCCTTCTTAAGTTTTAAACTTTCATTTTATCCACTCCTAATCTATAATAATTCACCAGTTATAGCTCCTGTTGATCTACCCAGCATATGAAAGTTCCTGCTTGTGGTTTTTCTGCCATGGTCAAGTTCAGATTTTCTGTCTCTGCCTGGCTGTCTCTAATTTGGTGAGTGAGAGATTTGTCTTGTAACTTCTCTTCATTTGAGGAATGACTGAAATGTTCAGGAAGGAAGGAAGCTGGGTTCACACCAAGGTTTGGCAAAAACCCTAGGGAATGGAGGTAGCGGTGGAGGAGAAACCTCTGTAAGCAGTCTGTTACAGAGCAGAGTGGCTGCTGGGGTCCCAGATAAAGTGTTCCTAGGTTTCAGCTGCTGACCCAAAGGAATGAGAAGAGGGCCTGGGAGGGTCCACAGGGAAGAAGAAATCTGGATCCTCTGCAAGGTTCCACTTCTTTGAAAGATCTGAGAAGAACTTCTGGGTTTTCTATTTGCTATCATTATTTATTGTGTGGATGGAGCAATGGCTCCTAAACTCCTTACATGCTACACTGGAATCCTGAAGCTCCCTTGACTGCTTTCAAACTTTAAAATACTAAATGGGTATCCATATTAATATTCATATTAAATGTTAAGCCATATTTCAACTCTGATGACCTTAGAAAGAAGAATACACACACATACACACACACACACATACACACACACACACACAGAGGGAGGGAGGGAGAGAGAGAGAGAGAGAGAGAGAGAGAGAGAGAGAGAGAGAGAGAGAGAGAGAGAGAGATGAGGCATCTGCATGCATGACCTTTCCCCTTGGGCATTCCAGTTTCTCTCAATGCAAAACACAACCTATAAAATCAGTGTCATTTAGGTGTGAGCTTTACCTTGAGAAGAATCTACTGTACTCAGTATCCCCATGAACATGGCTCTTCTTTCTATTCATTTCTTCATCTTTGAAATCTTTCTATATGCAAAGCATACAACATATGGATAGCTGTTTTGTTTAGGGTTTCTATTGCTGTGGTAGAGCACCCTGACCAAAAGCAGCTTGAGGAATAAATACTTTGTTTCAGCTTGCACTTCCAGTAACAGTTAATCACCAAGGGAAGTCAGGGCAGGAACCTGGAGACAAGAACAGAATAGAGGCCCTGGAGGATCACTGCTTACTGCTTTCTTCTATACGTCGGGACCACCTGCCCAGGGGTGACACCACTCTCAGTGTGCTGGGTTCTCCCACATCAATCACTCACTAAGAAAATGCACAAGGGACTTTAGGGATGGCTTAGGGATTAAGAACACTGTCTGCTCTTCTAGAGGTCCTGAGTTCAATTCCCAGCAACCACATGGTAGCTCACAACTATCTATAATGGAATCCGATGCCCTCTTCTGGTGTGTCTGAAGACAGTTACAGTATACTCAGATACATTAAATAAAGAAATCTTTAAAAAAAAAAATGCACCATAGGTTTGCCCATAGGCCAGTTTGGTAGGGACATTTTCTCAGTTAGGGTTCCCAAATGACTCTAGTTTGTGTCAAGTTGACATAAAACTAGCCAGCATAATAGCATTTTATACTCTTTGTTAGTATGGCCACAATTGTGGCCTTCTAGATGCCAGATGCTCTGAGGAGTACAGGCTTTGGTAGGCAGAATAAGGAGAGACAGGTGTCAAGGGAGAAAGAAAAAGTACCACAGAAGAAAACCCAAAGCTGAAATTTGGTCCAAAACATACTTCATTTTTCAATTCCAATTTGCTGAGGCTGGGCCCTGAGGACTCCAGGAAACTTCT
Source organism: Mastomys coucha (assembly GCF_008632895.1). Classification (NCBI taxonomy): domain Eukaryota; kingdom Metazoa; phylum Chordata; class Mammalia; order Rodentia; family Muridae; genus Mastomys; species Mastomys coucha. Next base: position 73,958,249 of record NW_022196914.1, on the reverse strand, counting down.
GAATGCCTAGAATGCAGTGGAGAGACGAGGGGACACCCATGTCTCCTTTCCCTACCTCCCTCTGAGGCATCCAGAGCTTCATCGTGGACCCATGTGGACCTCCCGTCTCCTGAGCTATCTCCCTGGCACGGCCTCTGCAGACCCCACTTTTATAAACAAAAGAAGCCATCACAGATCCAAAGTTCTAAGCACTTTTCCTATGTTGCAGCTGACTCAGCCAGTTTAGCACAATGCACTATAGTCCAGGGATGGAAGAGGCAGTTTAACCACAGCTGGAAGTTCTACAAATGGAGGTTAGACAGTGGCACAAAAGAAGAGCCAACGAGCACAGCAGCTGGAGGCAGCTTATGGGAGTAACAGCCCTATTAACATTTATCTGGGATTTCTCACTCAACTCCTGAGAACCACAGGGACATGGTGTGTGCTAAGGAGAAGTCTGCTGACTTTCTCAAAGACAGATAATTTGGTAGAAAAAGCTGGTGTTTTCTATGCACGGTTGAGTGATTTGTTAATCCCACTGAATGAGCTATTGACCTGCTCCACCTCCAGCTATTACACCTGCTACACTCAGTTTCACAACCTTAATCAGTGTCAACCAAAGGTATAAGAATATATTTATAATCTCACCATAAACGAGGATTCAGTAAGTCATGAAAGAAACAACTGCAAAGGAAACGATTATTTATAAAGCTTTGTTGTTATTACTGCGAGTACATCTTCAAGTTTTAATACAGTCAAAATGAAAATGCAAGCCACTGGCTGGGAAAAGATAACTTACATTCACACTACAAAAGAAAAACTATCTAGCACATTAGTAAAAACAATCTCAAAAGTAGCAGCTGGTCAATGTGCAGAGACAAAGGATCTATGGGATGCCCAGGCATAAATGGGGCATCTAGATGATACCACCCCCTGCCAGGCTCACAAGCCATTTCATGAGAAAGGGTGGAAAGATTGAATGAGCAGAGGTGGGGAAGGCACAGAGTGAAACATGTCTTCTGGACATGGCAGGACTAACTGATAAACTCAGGAAATCACAACAGCTACTGTTGTCTGCCAAGATTGAGCCAGTCAGCACGCTAACTTGCTGTGGGAGCCCTGCTGTGCCCACTGAAACCGAAACCAGAGACTCAACTCGCTGGGGGTTTGGAGCCC
>NW_022196914.1:73932845-73949428 GCF_008632895.1 Mastomys coucha | reverse complement strand
GGTTTCCAAATCCTCGGTTCGTGGAACCCCACGCAAGTAGGAGCTGCGGGACGGCATCCTACACTTGCAATGTGGAGGGACTCACGAGCCTCCACCATCCCTAACTGAGGATTCACCACTTCTTGGGGAGAAGGAGACTCAGTTTCCTTTAGGTTTGTGGTCCCTGGTAGGTTGATGGTACCTCAGCCATGAGTGCATGGACAGTACACATTGGACTTTATGGGTTATTAAAGGTGGGTGTGGTCTGGAGGAGACAGGATGATGAGAGGTGGCTGGAGAAGGGTGGAGAAGCTGGAGGAAGGGTGGGCGTAACGAAAGGTCAAAAGGTCAAAAGATGTGATGAAATTCTCAAATAGTTAATAAAGACCTTAGTTAACAAAGCCCTTAAAAATCAACAGGACTCAAGTTAATATCATAAAGGAAAATTGGCAAAGGATTGTAAACCAGGAGCAGACCCAGAAGGAAACAAGAATGGGAAATAAATAAGAGTAATGCAAATTAAAATAATCAGGAAATCCTGGGTCGCCATATTTCTAATTCTTGGGGCTTTTAGACCTTTTCATCGGTGTCTCTCTGTTGGCATAGAGGTTGTTTAATTTTTGTAGAAGACGTTTGGAGAAAACTTTAGCAGCATATAATGATATGCCTACTTTCAAATTTACCAATTTTATCTAATTTATCCCTTGGAGATTCTCATACACATCAAAGGATGGATTTGTAAAACAGCTCACACTCAAAACTGAAAAATTGAGATTGACTTAAATGAAGAATATTAAAGTAAACCATGGTATACTACAGCAGTTACAATCAAGGGAAATTGTGCTACATACATTTATATTTTTAGATATAAATTTCAAGAAGACATCAATGCTGTTAAAGGATACATGGGCTCATGACAAACAGATTTCTTGGGAAAGATAAACATCAAATTCAGGATAAAGGAGCCTCTGTAGGGAGAAGAATGGGATCTGTGGAGTCATAGGAGGCTTCAACGGCATATTCTGACATTTTGTCTTACTGCAAAACGTTCTTATTTTTACTGAAGCAATCCATATGGTGTGTATGTGAGTATAGTGTTATTCTGTAATCTTCATTGTTGCTTGAAGTATTTCATGAAAATAAGAGCTGGAAACACCTCTTGTGACAATGTGCAGGTGTCCTATGAGAACAAGGACATCACTACACTCCTGGTTAAGAAGTGGCAGTAGAGACTAAAGAAAGGACAATTCAGAGATTGCTCCACCTGGGAATCCTTCCCATATTCAGTCATCAAATCTAGACACTATTGTGGATGCCAGCAAGTGCTGGCTGACAGGAGCCTGATATAGCTGTCTCCTGAGAGGCTTTGACAGTATCTGACTAATACAGAAGTAGAGGCTCACAGCCATCCATTGGACTGAGTACAGGGTCCCCAATGAAGGAACTAGAGAAAGGACCCAAGGAGCAGAAGGGTTTGCAGCCCCTTAGGACGAACAACAATATGAACTAACTAGTACCCTCAGAACTTCCAGGGACTAAAACACCAACCAAAGAGTACACATGGTGGAACTAATGGCTCCAGCAGCATGTGTATAACAGAGAATGGCCAAGTTGGTCATCAATGGGAGAAGCCCTTGGCCCTGTGAAGGTTCTATGCCCCAGTGTAGGGTAATGCCAGGGCCAGGAAGCAGGAGGGGGTGGGATGGTGAGCAGGGGGACGGGGGAGGGAACGAGATTGTTTTAGTTTTCGTTTTATTTTATTTTATTTTGGAGGGGAACCTGGGAAAGGAGATATTATAAATAAAGAAAACATCTAAAAAAGAAAAAAGAAGTGACAGTAGCATAGTGGGAATGGCGTGGTCTTGAATCAAGCAGAGAACTGAGATAGAGCAGAGACATCTTTACCATTGACTTAATAAAGAGACGATTCATTCACTATGAGTAATGGGTGGGGGGATCAAAGGTCACCTAAGAGATTTCCAACTTGAAAGGCTTCGAAGTGGTTGATGTTTGAAGAACGTGGGGTCAGGGGAAAGATGGCTGAGGGTGAGAATGAGGTACTAGTTGGGTTGGAGATCTCCAAAAGTCACTCAGAGACACGGGTCTGGTGGGAATGGAGGCCTGGCCTTAGAAGACTGCTTCTGGGCTTTCACTTCAGTGACTGGCCTCTTTTGTCTGCCAAGTACCCACCTCCCAGCTCACCACACATGACTCAGAGTTTCCTTAGCTTCCTTCAGACTGCCAGGCTTCTGCCTCTTGTGGTTTGATGGGCATATCAACTCCATGTGATTTGGCATGGCAGTTTTGACTCTGATGTCTCATAGTTGGTCTCCCTTTTTCTCTCTTGGTCCCGGTCTCTTGTTGATAATTCCTAGATCCATGAAGAGTTAGAAGGAAAGGAAGCATGGCACAGAACAAGACAGACAAGCAGATAAACCTTCATGAATGGGTGAGTACAAACAGAAAGTAACATATTGGCTATATTTGACCAAATAGTAAAAGTATTATCCCATCCATGTGAGCTGGTACATGTGAGCTGGTACATGGAACACCTCACAGCCCTGCAACTCAGTCAGGTTTGTAGAGGTAGCCATAGAAACCACTGATGATCCTATGAGAAGCTGCCAGAGGAGGAGAGGGAGGACCACAGAAGAGCTGCGATTTAAGTCAGTGCTCCCAGGGAAGTGATGTTCCCAAAGCCAAGTGAAAGCCACCAGTCAGAGCAACAGGAGGCCAATGAGGAGAATGTATGTGACCCAAAAGCTGAAGGAGAATCCAGTTCGAGGAGAAAATAGTCCCTCATGAGAAATGTCCAACCAATAAAACTAATGGGAACTTGGAAGGGAGAAACTCAAGACAAAGAGGGTTAGTCAAGGTTATGGCTTTGAGTGGAGATCAAGTTCGGTGAACCTGGATGAGTCCATAAAAGCAAAAAAAGAAGAATATTGGGCAGTAAAGAAAAGATAATAAAACTGAACATTGAGAAGGAATGGAGAATGTCGATTCAGTCCCTCCTGACCTTACTACACCAGGAAAGGAAAGGACCTGAATAATGATAGATAATTACAGTTATTGTATTTTAATTTTGCCTGTTTCAAACAATGTGCAGTTGAGGATGATCTTGACTTCTCAATCCTCCTGTTCTACTTCCCAGTGCTGGGGTCACAGGCCACCATACCCACTTTTACGTGGTGCTGGCCATGAGCATGCCGGGCAAGCACACCAACTGCACTGCGTCCTCATGCCTGATATGGTTGTTTCAAAGTGGAAATAGAATAGTATATAAGTCTTCTTCAGCTCTGTGTTTACAGCAAATGCACAAAGTTCAGGAGCCTCATGTGACCTTCTCAAATGATAATGCACCAGCACCACTTTGCAACGAGGAACAAAGGAAGAATCCATAAAAACAATGGCTCTGCTATAGAGTCAGCCTTGGAAGACAGAGTCACAGCCTGGGCAACCTCAAACCCAGGGTCAGTCTCTACTCTGCTATGATTCATTGTTAAACCCAGGGCCGCCAACCCAGGGTTCATAGGTGCTTGGTGTTAAAGTCTGTGTTCCTTGCTCTTCCTTTTCAGTGCATGAATATGATCCTGGAAGACAGGGAAGCCCCTAAAGATGTTGTACATCTTTTGGTCAGCACAGGTTCTCTCTGGCAGACTGGCCTACATGCAGGCTCCTGAGCGGCTTCATTCCCAGTGCTTGTTGCCCAGCTGGGGTTTCAGGGCAGGGTTCTCAGATCAGACCTCAGGACCCTTGACCTTCTTCTCTTTCCTCACAGGTCAACCTGGGGCAGAGGCAGCAGCTCTTCTGGAGTAGGAAGCATTCCCCTAACAGACAAGAGGCTGGCACAGTGCTTACACCATGAGCTCAGAAAAGGACTGAGCCCCTTGGGAAGAAAGTCTGAGGTCGGGTGGTTGTTCTAGGAGCCAGAGTACTTCGGGAAAAGCTGCCAGCATCGCTTACACACACACTTGGGGGAATTTCAGTTGTCCCCAAAGTACCCCTTAATTTGAAAACAATGAGGAAGCAGGTCAGCGGGACTCTCATCACTTGGCAAAACATGACTCTGTGTGGCCTTGGAGTGTCTGGGCTGTGTTGCTACAGGCTCCAATTAGGTATAAGAAATGGTTGCTGGTGCCTGCCAGCTGGGGAAAAAGCCAAGCAACTCATCATTCCTGTCTAATCAACAGAAGGGGCTCCTTTGGCCCCAGGCACGAAAGGACCAAAGGCACCATTCATCAGACAGAGTTTTCCACGCAGGAGGGAGCCCACAGGTGCAGAGATAAATCTACTCGCCCACGGCTCAAAATGATGTCATTAGGAAGGCTTCTGAAAGTAGGATGCGGATGGCATAGCAAATCTAAGCGGCTGGATGGTGCTGAACAATTTCTGTGCATCTTCCCAGGCAGTGGGAGGAGGGCAAGGGCAGCTTACCATGGGAACTCTAGACAAAGCTGTGTGGTTTCTGTCTTCAGGAAGCCCAGGCTTGCGGGTTCTGTATCAGGCAGTGTGGGTTCCTAGCTGTGGTTGTTTGAGCCTTTAAACCCCAGAATCTTCAGTTGTTAGATAAGGGATGATACTATGTATCATCTACAGGATCCTATGCATATAAACATAGGGAGATGATGAACATGAAAAATATATAAACAATTGGCCAAGTATTAAGATCTGGCTGTGGCTGGCCCTAAGTTCCTACTATTGTGTACAAAACAGTGGGTTTTCAGGCTGTGTCTTGCTCTGAGGCTCCACTCTACGAATAGCATTTGAGTTTTGAGGGTGGATGACAACTCCACACCTGGATAGACACTGTAAACAACATTTGTTCTGCACCACTGGCAAGGCTCAGGCCAGTAAATCACTTGTTTCTAAAAGCAGAGAGGGTGGCAATAGATGAAGTTTTCAGAGCCAATTGGGATTATGGGAGCACATGGACATATTAAAACCATATTAGGAACATCAGGCCCAAAACCTTTTTGGACACACCAGACCTTATAAGAAAAGGGTGGACCCCATAAAGAGGAGGACACCCAATATTCTTGTCCCTTGACTACTACTCTGTGTGCATGTGTCAAGGGGACCAACAAGGAGAGAGCTCCTGACTTTCCAGGGGGCTTCAGTTTGGCCACGGCCAAAGTGTTGATTAGCCTGATTGATTACTACCATCTGTCTGTCCATTTGTTTGTCTATATCTATTGTCTATTCATCATCCCATTCATCCACTTGGACCTGGTCCTGGCCCTTGCCTCTTCACCCTCCACTGAACCTCACTTTTACACACTCAACTCTGACCCTCCAGTAGTGACTTCAGTTGGATTTCCAGCAGAGTTAGTTATTTGACACCCATAGAGACACTCTTTGCCTATCTTTTCAGCTTCTCTGTTCCTTGGGACCACTTAGGAATCACTTGAAGCCTTCTGGAGCCCTTATAGCAATTCTGTAAAAGATATATGATATAGTTATAGAGATACATTTCGTGTGTGATATGTTTGTATGACTTTTAAGTTGGCATTGGTAAGTAAGCCTGAATAAAGAACCTGCACAGAGTTTGGCCAGGGCTGTGAAGGTAAAAGGGAATACTTGACAAATTATTTCCAAGGAAACTACCACACCTTGTGAATTTATTGTTATTCATATATTTTGACATTGCAGAAAAACACAAATGTGTTTGACTGACATAGCACGTCACAGCACTAGCAAAGTTACTCTCTTAAGGCTTGAGAGGAGGCTTTGTCTAAAGTGAGTGGCATTTTGCATTGAGCCTGAGGAAGGATTTTCAAAATGTTAGATATTGCCATCTGCCTGCTTCATTGATGAAGCAGGAGGCTTCACAAAGTGATGTTTTGCATGAGTTACTGTAACTACTCGGAGAGAAGAGTTTAATCCCTGGATTTTTGACTCAACACGGTGAGCATGTAGGCAGACATGTTCTTTAAAAACTCTATCAAGTATCTTCTAAGCAAAAGTAGGAAAAGCATAAATGTTAGAGGAATACAGGGGAGAAACTAAATGTCAATGTTCCTGAATGTAGTGTTTCCTGTTGGTGTGTCTAAGGAGGCTCTGCAGACCCATCTGAACAGAAGAACTCCATGATTCTTCTACCAGTCATCTACCATGGCACCTATAGCAGGAGACACCATTTGAGGTGGGCAACCTGCCTTTGCAGTTATTTTTTATGATATGCAATATTTCATTTGCCAGTTTTCATGGTTGTTGTTTGTGCCAAGGGCCTGTGTAGCCCAGGCTGGCCTGGAACTTACCATGCTGCTGAGGATGATATGAACTTCTGATCCTCCTGATCCTACTTCCTGATTGCTGGGGTTACAGGCAGATGCCACTGTATTGACTTATATGTGCTAGGGATCAAACCTGGGACTTTGTGCATCGAGGAAAGGGCTCTACCATGGGAACTTCTCCAGCCCTGTTTCCTTTTAATTCAATGTGATCATCAAAGAGAAGAGTCACATTGTTTTTTTTCTGTTAGATTTCTTTTCTAAGAATTCACTTTTCACAGAAGTAAATTTTTTTGTTGTTGATTTGTCATTTGTTTGTTTTTGTTTTCAAAGCAGCATGAAACACTAGATTGACACAGCTGTAGAACCCTATCAGGGGACTTCCAAACACATGCTCTTGACATCTGTGTGATGAAGAAGAATGACCTCTGGGGTGTAGACCTCCAGACAGGCAACTCCATTGTAGTTACTGCTTTGTTCTTCTTGTTGTTCTTGTTGTTGTTGTTGTTTTGTAAGTGAGGAAGGCTTTACTTGGGTTCACAGTTTAAGGAGGGACAGAACCCACCACAGTGGAGAGGGCATGATGGCAAGAGTGTTAGGTATCTGGTCACATTGCATCTACAGCTAGGAGGTAAAGTCAGTGGATAGAGTAGTGCTGGCCTATCAAACCCTAAGGCTCCACACCAGAAATTTCACCTAGATGCTGCCTCCCAAGCATTCCGTACCTTTCCAAAACAATGACTCTGCCAGCTGGGAACCCTGTGTTCAAGCATAGCTGCTTGAGCCTGTGAGAGACATTTTATATTCATAACATAAATGTAATCATAACAATGTTCAGATCTTTCTTTTCAACTGTTGTGTAACAACCCCCAGATTGTTTTATGTTATAGCTTTGACAATCTTGAAAAGGCCAGGGGGTTTGTTTTGTACACTGCCCTTCAGTTTGGACACTTGGTACTGTCTCCTCACAGCCACACTAGAATGTTCTTAGACGAGGTGAGGAGGCAGGTGAACATCCCGCCATCACTCAGTTAAGGTGTTGTTTGCTGCCTCTCTGGTCTCCAGAGAGGAACCTGACCATGGATTATCTTAAGACCCTCCGTGGGGAATATTCAGTCTATATTGGTGACACTTGCACGTATTATTTCTGTGGCATTTATGGAAAGGGAGCTGTTGTCTCCCATCTCTCCTAGCTTATTACCTGGAACTCTTCGGCTCTGGGTGGGGGATACAGATTTCCCATTTAGTACTGAGTACTCAATAGGTGCTTACTCTCCTTCCCTTGTCTTTCTTCTTTCTTTAAAAAAAAAAAAAAAAAAAAAAAGATCGTTTTTGCATTTATTTTCATTTCTGTCCGTGTGTGACTGTGGGGGTGCTCGTGAGTCACACTGTGCATGGAGAACTCAGAAGAGAGCTTACAGTTATCTCCTTCCACTATGTGACAAGTGTTTGACCTGCTGAGCCATCTGATGGACTCTTCCTTCTCTCTTACATCAGTATGCACTAGGGGGTCCATGCATGTGTTAGAACGGTTTCTGCCATTATGAAAGTTGGTGGTCAAAGTGTATGTCAGAGTTAAGGAACAACGTTTAAGGATCTTATCTTCATGATACACCCCCCTCTCTCTCTCTCTCTCTGTCTCTCTCTGTGTGTCTCTCTGCTCATTTGTATGTGTGAGAGAGATGTAGCAATCTGCTTTCTTTTTAAAACCTAGAATACCTTTTATTTATTCCTTGACACTTTTATATATGTAAACAATGTATCTTCATCATATATACTCCCACCTTCCCCTACCTACTTACTTCAGGAACCCCAAACTCCTCATTCTTATTTCTCCAGGCACTCCCAAAGTGTCCCCCTCTGTCTACCTATTTTCTGGTATATTGTTAAGAATCTACTGAGTCGAGTCCAGCTAGTGTTGTCATTTTGAATGTCGACTGGTCTTGATGACTTGATCATGTACGGGTAACCATAGGGGATTAGTCAGTGCCACAGCCATATTGTGTCCTGAAGAAGACATTTCCCAGCATTTCCCATCCTCTGGCTCTTTGAGTCGTTCCTCTTCCTTGGTATTCTGTTGAGCGCTGAGTGGGGGGATACAGATTTCCCATTTAGGACTGAGTACTCAATATGTGCTTACTCTCAGTACTTTAACCGGTTATTTACGACTATTACATTAAATGCTGATCACTGGAGAAGCAAGTTTCTCTAGCTAAGGTTGATGACGGCAGTACTGATAGAGCAAAAAGATTTGGCAGGCAGTTTGACAACATGTGATTTTGCAAAATAGCAGTAGTGGGTTCCTCCTCCCTAGGGCCTGGAACCTGCTAAGCCATGATATCTGACCAGGTTTGTAGTGCCAGGCCTGGATTCTCTCCTTGGAGCAGTCCTTATAGCCAATCTACAAGCAGTGGATGTCCCCATAATGTCCATGCTGCCAGTGCATCAGTAGGTCCATTTGCCTTGCAGATCGGTGTTCCAGCATGCAGAGCTGGCTTCGGAAATATTACTTATATTATATTATTTATATTATATTATAATATATTCGGATATATATTGCAGGAAATATTAAATGAAATCCTCCCCACATGCTCTCATGCCCTGCTAGTACCGTCCGGCCACATCACTATGTCCTGGCGGGCTCTTGCTATTTTTTCCCCACTAGCAAGATCATCTCACTTACATACAATACCCTACACCTTCACAATCAGTATCTAGTGCCAAGTACCCGGTAAAAGCATGACTCTTAAGGCTAAATTATCCAATCAGGTTTATATATCAATAAGATCACAGTTTATAAGATGCCAATACAAAAATTTCAGAGCCAAATGATAAAGACAATGTTTTAACCCAATTATTCTAACCTTGTAAAAACCTTAGCTACCTGTTGCTGTTTTAACTACACGGGGTCTGAATCGTCCTCTTGCCAGGCCTCCACGATGGTTTTCTGCTACCTTCCTGCCCTTTTCCGTCCTCCATGTCTAGCTCCACCTCTCTATTCCTGTCCAATCACAGGCCTGTCACTACCCTAATGTGATTGGACAGAGAAAATGTTGCAACCGGGGATCCCACGGATGTCTTTTCCCCTGTGGCCTGCACAGCACAGCACTATGAAAGCTAATCAGCAGGAAGGAAGTATTCAACTCATTTCCAGCTTGATTTCTTTGTGTCTTGCAACCAACGTGTATTTGCTTTGAACGCTAAGAAATCTTACTGTCTAGCTATGCTAGGCAACCAAGAGCAACATCAGCAGCCGATATTAAGAGGTTGCTTCTGAAGCCTCCTTGACCAACATCTTGTAGGGAAGAAGCCTGGTATTGAGATTTTTCAATTAAGTAATCCATTTTTAGAAAACTATATTTTAAAATTAGTTTACAAGGTAATAGATTCTTCCCCACACAGCCCCATATGCTTTGAATGTGTGTGTATTTTTTCACCAGGTACATGCCTGATATCTTCAGAGGCCAAAAAGAAGATATCAGATGCCATAGGACTAGAGTTACAGGTGGCTGTAAGCTTCCATGTGGGTTCTGGGACTTGAACCCAGGCCCTCTTGAAGAGTAGTCAATGCTTTCAGCCACTGAGCCATCTCTCCTGACTCTCTTTAGGGGCTTTTCTCTATCTCATTTTCTCCATTTCACGCTGGAATCCATGTGTAAAACTGATTTCATCGTGACCTCCCTGCACATAAAATGTGTTCTGCTGCCACCTTGCCCCTTAAGACAGCTTGCCTGGTATTTATTGTGGACCATTTCTGGGTTGTACATGTAATCTAAATTACACCCACAAATCTAAAAATTCAAAGCTAGGCTCCACATATGCAAGAGAATATGCAGTCTCTGTCTTTGAGACCTGGGTAACCTCACTTGGCGAACGATTTCCTGGTTCCGTCTTTTTTGTAAACTTCATAATTTCAATTTCCTTTACATAACATGGAATTATTATTTATTCATCAGTTGATAGACAGCTAGGCAGATTCTACTTCCCGATTATTGTGAACAGAACAGCCACAAACAAAGACATGCAAGATTTTCTGTGGAGAATAGTCTTTTGTATGTATGTCTAGGAGTAGTAGAGTGGTCCACCAATTATACCCCACCAACAGTGAATAGGATCCACCTCCCCCCTCCTCACACGCTGGCCAGTATTCATTGGCTTTCTTTTCTTCTCCTTCCCCTCCTTTCCCCTTTCCTCCTCCTCCTCCTCCTCTCTCTCTCTCTCTCTCTCTCTCTCTCTCTCTCTCTCTCTTGTCAGTTTTTGTGGTTTTATTTAAACGCAAGCTATCTTTTCATCTTCTCTGCTGCGTAGCCTGGTTTGGGGATTGGTGACTCTGATGGCCAGCTGTGCTGCTCTTTCTACGATGGCTTTTCGATTCTTAGAGGAAACATGGTGAGCAATCTCAGCACACTAAGATTTGTTGTACATCAGCAGCACTTTCAGCTCCCTGACATTGTGGACCACAAACTTCCATAAGCCACTAGGCAGTGTTTGCTTGGTTTTCTTGATAACCAATGTTGGGCATCAGGATGTAGCCCTTGAATCCTCTCCACACCCTGTTGTCTATAGCTCTGGGTTTCCGCCAATTTCACTTAATTTTGACATATATCATTCTGATTGGTGCCAGATGAACCTCTTGGTCCTTTTTGATGATCTTGGGCTTCACCAGGGCCGTAGGGCAGCCATGATGCTGCAAAGCAGATCTCAGGTAGCACGAAGGAAGCAGGAAGGTGTGGTAGCCATTCTGACTGGGATAAGATGGAATCTCAAAGTAGTCTTAATTTTCATTTCCCTGATGATCAATGATGTTGAACAAGTTTTAAAATGCTCATTAATTGTTTGCATTTCTCATTTTGGGGGCTCTCTATTCAGTTCAATGGCCCTGTTTTTTGGGGGGGCATGGTGACTTGGGGTTTCTTAATATATCGCTTTTCTTAAGTTGTTTGTATATTCTAGGTGCTAATACTCGGTCAAATTTATAACTGGCAGAGATTTCCTCCCATTCTGTAGTGTGTTTCTTCATTTGAACCACAGTTTCCTTTGCTTTAGAAAACTTTTTAACTTCTAAGACCCCATTTGTTGATCACTGATCTTTCTGAACAACTGGGGTTCTGTTCAAAAAGTTCTTACCTACATTTTAATCTTGAACTATACTTTATAGGCTTTCTTCTGGAAGTTTCAGAGTTTTCGATCTGTGTGGAGGTCTATGATCCAATTGCAGTTGGTTTTGTTCAGAGTGAGAGATGAGGATTTAATTTCATTCTTGTACCTGGAGGCACATAGGTTCCCCAGCAAGATGCTATCTTCTCTTTCATCTTTTGGCATCTTTGTCAGACATTAGATGGCTCTAGCAGTGTATCTTTGTCACTGGGTCGTCTATGTTACGCCGTTGATCTGCAAGTCTGTTTTTGTGACAGTACCATGCTGTTTTAATTACTGTAGCTCTGTATTGTAACAAAATCAGGTCTGTTGAAGCTTCCAGCAGTGTCCCTTTTTTTTTGCTCAGGAATACTTTGTCTATGTAGAGTGTCTTGTTCTTCCATGTGAATTTTAAGATTTTTTTTCTCTTTCTGGTGTTTCATCACTGGCGTTTTCATTGAGATTGCATTTAATATATAAATTGCCTTTAGTGAGATAGCCCTTTTTGCAATATTGTTTCTTCCAGACCACGGGAGGCCTTTCCATCTTCAAGTATCTTCCTTAATATCTTTCTTGGGAATTAAAAAATTTTCATCATAGAGGGCTTTGACATTCTTGGTTAGATTTATCCCAAGACATATATACATATATGCATATATATATATATATATATATATATATATATATATATATATATATATTAGATTAACTGGGGCTGTTTCAGCTTGTTGTTTACTTTTGGTATATAGGAAGGCTAGTGACCTTTTGTGTTAATTCTGTATCCTGCCACTTTGCTGAATGTGGTTTACCAGTTTAAATGTTTTCTGATGGCGTCCTTTGGATCTATTATTTATAACATCATCCCATCTGCGAACAAGATAGTTTGACTCCTTCCTGTTGTAACCCTGGTATTCCTACCCTTGCTAAGCTGTGCTGTACTGTATTGAATAAGAGTGAAGAAAGCAGACATCCTCATCCTGTCCCTGATTTTAGTGGAGATGCTTTGAGGTTTCCTCCCAGTTAATATAATTTTTGGCTGTAGGTTTGTCATATAACTTTATTATATTTAGATATGGGGCTTTTTTCTATATCAAGTTTCTTCAGAACTTTTAGCATGGAATGATATTGGATTTTGTCAAAAGTTGTGTCTGTGGAGAGAGATCATGTGATTTCTGTCCTTGAGTCCATTTGTGTAATGTATAACATTTATTGATTTATGTATATTGAATTACCTCTGCATCTCTGGGGCAAAGCCAACTGGATCATGGTGAACGATCTTTTGATGTGTTCTTGAATTTTGTTGGCAGGTATTTCTTGGAGAATTTTTGCACACAAGTTTATTGGGTAAATTGATCTGTAATTTTCTTTTTTGCTGTGTTGTTATCTGTTGGTATTAAGGTAATATTAGCTTCATAGGAGCAGGATGGCAGTGTCCCTTCTTTTTCTATCTTATGGAGCAATTTGAGAGGCACTGGTATTAGTTCTTCTTTGATGATCTAGTAAAACTACCAGCAAACCCATCTGGGATTTGATTTAATTTTAATTGGGATGATTTTAATTACTGCTTCATTTTCCCTGCTTGTGGTTATTGATTTTTTTAAAAAATTGTTTATCTCCTCCTGTTTAATTTTGATAAGTCATAACCATCTGTAAATTAACACATTTCTTTTAAGAATTTATTTTTATTATTTCTAAGTTCCTAAGTGTGTGTGTGTGTGTGTGTGTGTGTGTGTGTGAGTATGTGTGAATGTGTTTGCCTAAAAGTCTAAGGGCATATGAGTATTTGTGGATCCTGGCCTACCAGGCAGTGTCAGGGCTTGGTTACCCAGTATGCAGTACTAGTGAGAAGGGATGAGCCCTTTAAGAAGCAGGGTCTATTTGAAAGAAGCTCAGTCTCAGGGTATTCCCCTGGAGACAATACAGAGTCCCTGGCTATCTCTCTGTTTACTTCCTGGCCACCAGGGAAAACTCCACCAGGTTTTCCTCACCATCTTAGTGCAGCCCCCAAACCGCAGAACCAAGTCTCTATGGGTTGAATCCCCTGAATCATGACCCATAAATAACTCTTTTCTCCTTGTCCATTGCCTATCTTGAATGTTTTGCCACTGCCTGAGTGCTGACTAACACAACCAGAACTTCGTGTGGAGGAGCTGCCTCCACACTCCTCTTCCATGGCCTTCTAGGTAGGCCATTTCACCAGGTATTCCCTTATCTAACTCTCACCTTTGTCTACCATGTTCTCTATTCTCTCCCTTCTTGCTAATTTGGCATCTCTTGTTCCTTTTCTATCTTGCCTCCTCTGTCTCCAACCTAAAATCGAATATCTGTCTCTGTCCAAGGCAGGCCAGCTTTATGCTTATTCTTTGAAGTTTTATGTGCAGCAAATACTTAAGCCCCTATACAAAGTCCCCAGGGTCCTAGACTATTTCTAAGCAACAGCTTTCCGGTAACCAAGTCCTGTTTCATGCCACTCATTAGGGATTCTAGGTAATTTTAAGTGTTTCCAGACAGTAAGTCTTTTTGGCCTTCATTTGTCAAGAAAAGGGGAGTGTTTGGTCTTTCAAGGCAAAGTCAAAACAGAAATAGTTCCATCCATCAGCTCAGATCTGTTATGCCCCATGTGAATGTCAGTCTGAGCACTACCAACCCTCTGAGTCAGGGCATCTCCCAGACCAAGGCTTCTAGGCCTGGAGAAATTACTGTCTCCCCACCAGTGTAATTGCTCCCATTTTCCTTCAGGACTAGAAACCAACTTCCAGATGAAACAGACAAAGGCACTTCTCTCCAGCTCTGAGGTTTGCTCTCAACCTCACATCCCTTCCTTCTTCATGTGACCATGAATATTTGCTGGTATGACCAGGCACAGGCACAGGCACAGCAGGGCAGCATTCTCAGCTCTGCAGCTGGGGAAGGAACAGGTCCCACTGAGCAGACTATGTTGGTAGAAAGGAAAAAGCGAATCCTGTTAATGTGGGACTCATACACAGCAACACTCTGCCTATGTGGCCAGAACTTGAGAAAATAGTGTTGCCTTGAATCTGTCAAATAGAAGCATTTTGATCTTTCTAAACCCTCCCTGACCCCTACTCCTACCCTCACACATATGAATTACAGTGATGTGCTTATTTCTACCTATGGGACAAGGCTCTTTCCCTAGAACTCTGTATTCTATATCACCAGTGTGCAAAGGATTTTTCAGAATCTTATCTAATGTAGCACTGAGGAGCCTGATTGTCTTCCCCAAAGGCTAGTTCTCTCTTCTCTCTTTAATCCCATCTTCCTGTAGAACAACCAAAACACTTGACCATAAAAAAAAATCTGTCGGGTTGTTCATAACACTAACCCCCTGTACTTTCTTGATACATGAAGTCCCTGTGACTTTATTGAACCTATATTAACAGACCATAGTTACTTGAACTCCAATCCCCTTCTACTTTGAGTTCTAAAACCAAAAACCAATCCAGCTTTCATTTTACGTGTCTATTTTTCTTGTTAAAAATAGATGTTCCAGGATCTAGTGTTTGTTATAAAAATAAAAGATATTTGCAATACCAACAAAAAACCTAATGTCAAAAAATATTACATTTAGATTGACCTAGAGAAAACAGGCAAAAAGTATTAAAATGGCTGCCACAGCTGAAGTTTCTTTTTGATTATATTAACCTCAAAATGATATAGATGTGTGCATATCTTTGAATGTAGATTAATCTCATCAGAGTCTACTTTCAGTGGTTGAAGGGGCTAGTAGAACCAGAGAGCAAGAATTGAACTTTGCTGTGATCAACTTTTATAGTAACAGATTCTTAGTCTGTGATTTGAATGAAAGAAACTTAATCTTATGTTACAAAAATTAAATCAATATAGTGTCAAGCACCTGTGTAATGAGAGCAACAGAATCCAGGCTCACCAGATCCATTACTCTCTACAGGACTACCAGCATCCTATGACCTACATCGCTACTTTAGAAGTAACCCTACAATTCTACAAGTTGTAGAGGCTCCTGTATTAGAATCACCTGCATTTGGTAAGAGAAACGTGAGAAATAAGCTTGGTTCTTAATAGGGTTTAAATATAAATGTTTGTATTTAAAATATCAGTTGAGAATATTCAGCTGTGAGAGTGAACGGGCAGCCACTAACTTTTTCCCTCCTAAGGGATCTTGACTTCGGTGCTTTAGGCAGCATGAAGTCACTGTTGAGCATGAGCAAAACTAGGAGATAGGATTGATGGGAAATACTTGTACTGATGCTCGCTGCAGAGTAATTATTAAAAAATTTCCTGAAAGGTTGATGGGATTAGAAGACAGAACAAAGAAGTTCATCACCCTTTAGATAAGATTCTAAAGAAGGAGGAGGAAGAGGAGGAGGAGATGTAGGAAGAGAAGGAGAAGGAGGTGTAGGATGAGGAGGAAGAGGAGGAAGTGTAGGAGGAGAAAGAGAAAGAGGAGGTGGTGTAGGAGGAGGAGGAGAAGATGACAAGAAGACAAAGAAGAAGAGGAGAAAGAAGATGAAGGAGGAGGAGGAGGAGGAGGAGGGGAAGAGGAAGAGGAAGGAGAAGGAGACGGAGAAGGAGGAGGAGGAGAAGAAGAAGAAGAAGGAGAAGGAGAAGAAGAAGAAGAAGGAGGAGGAGGAGAAGGAGAAGGAGAAGGAGAAGGAGAAGGAGAAGGAGAAGGAGGAGGAGGAGAAGGAGAAGGAGAAGGAGAAGGAGAAGGAGAAGGAGAAGGAGAAGGAGGAGAAGGAGAAGGAGAAGGAGAAGGAGAAGGAGAAGAAAAAGAAGAAAGAGCTAACACAGTAAGAAGCTGTCCTGTCTGTGTGGCTGGATATCCCAGTGAAAGATCCAGTCAACAGACCAGAACAGTGGTTCTCTGGGTTGAGACCCCTTTGGGAGCTGCATATCAGATATCCTGCATATCAGATGTTTGTATTGTGATTCATAACAGAAGCAAAATTGTAGTAATGAAGTAGCAATAAAATAATTGTATGGTTAGGGATCACCATAACATGAAGAACTGTATTAAAGGGTTGCAACATTAGGAAAGTTGAGAACCACTGTTATAGCAGATATTACACTCTTGTATTAGTCACTGGTATGGTGACTCTCATCAGAGAGGATGGTGGCTCATAGCTCAGACTATCTCAGCAGTTAGGGAAATAAGTGTATCATCCTCTGTAGGATGCCGTCCCGCAGCTCCTACTTGCGTGGGGTTCCACGAACCGAGGATTAGGAAACCTGCAA
>NW_022196914.1:73919791-73924106 GCF_008632895.1 Mastomys coucha | reverse complement strand
CCCAGCGAGCTAAGTCTCTGGTTTCGGTTTTGAGTTCTTTAGTGAGCCCAGCAGGGCTCCCACAAATCCTCAAAGGAGGATCCAGGCTGACCACACCCAGGTCCATCACAGTCCATTCATGGCAGTTTCAGATCCATTGCTTTGAACAGTTTTGGGGGGCAATGGCTTCAGGGTTCTAGTGGTCTTTCTCTACACAAACCTTAGAAAGGAAGGTGAATGAAATGAAACAGGCCCAACAAGTTTAGCTATCCTTAGGATTCAACTAGTAATTTCTTTTCTTTTCTTTCTTCCTTCATTCATTCTTTGTCAACATTATGGAAAGGCATCTTTGGTCCAGAAGGGACCCAACTGAATCATATGGATGTCAAATATGTCCTCTGTGTCGCATTGTGCAAAAACAGAGATCAATCACTCGATAAAGCAGCAATTCTTCTCTTGGCCTGCCTATTCCTGGAAAGTGAGCCCAGCCTCAGTCACGGCCTATCACAGTTTCATGGGACCCCTGAGCATGATCCCAGCAGTCAGACAGGTTTCCTAAAGAGTAGGAACATGCAGTTTTCAGAGCTGTCTCAAGAAAGTAAGGGATGAGGATTTTATAATCAATATTGACTGGTCATTGGATACCAGCCATTCAGGAAGTGTGTAAGATCTTAGTCAGGGGTGTCTCTTCAACTGAGTCAATCCTTATAGAGGTCAATATCCCAAGACAACCAGCTGTGTCTTCCCTATGAGCACTGGCCTTTCCTTCTTAAATCAAACTTGTATACTCTTAATATTGATGAATCTGACTTCCCATTTAGAATATATAACTTCATAAACATAAGATTTTGTGTTATACTATAAAACCATCAGCATATAATTTCTTTTTTTTTTTTTGTGTGTGAAGCTGTAGGAATGCTTTCATCAACAATGACATTACATTTCTAAGCTCTTACATTTTTACCAGAAAGAGGGTCAGCTTTAATGCCATCTTTGAGGATGAGATCATGGAAACCAGAACAGCCAAGTGTTGTCTCAGTGCGGGAGGTGATCATTTTCAGTGAGCGGGAGACAGTTCACATCCCCCTTGTAATTAGAGCCAGCTCACAGTCATTACATGAGAAAAGCTTATTGGTGATAACAATGTAACAGAATCTGCCCAGTATGGGGTAATTTTCCTGTTCTAAAAGTGCCAAACACAACTAACGTGGAAGAACTTTCAAGAGAACACTGAATTTACAGCTCTCGGATTCAAGGTTACTCCCACCTACGCAAGAGGCAAGTTCTCTATTTCAAGGACTAGTCACCCACAAATGGACCCGCATGACATAATTGGAATATAAAACTATTGAAGTGCCAGATTTATATCTTTGAGGTCAATTTAAACCAATGCAATCTTATTCTTATAAACTGCTCTGTCTCCCTTGCTATGCTGTGGTTTATAATTAAGTTATTATTAGCTCTGACCACAGCAATGCCACTGACAGCTTCCCCACCTGCCTGTGCTGAGAGTGATCTCCTCCAGCGTGGAGTGTTGATTGTAGTCACTCTTCAAAGCTCTCAATCAGCCTCCAGTGTGGAACGGTGTCACTGAGCCTTCTTTGGGCATGGTTGTTTCTTCAAGGGGACAGAGGAGGTGGAGGACAAAGACCATGGCCTGCCATTCCTAACAGGTCCCCGAAGTGCTCAGCATTAAAGCCTTCTGTATTAAATGCTTCCTACATGTTTCTTGCGGGACTAATGGTTTATATTTGACTTGGGCGAGAGATGAATCTTATTTTTGTATTCATTTGAAAATACTTTATTCTGTTAAGTGAATACTTTATTGAGTTCCCTTTTGCTTACATATGGCACATTTTGTCAGGAAATGAATCCTAAACAACAACAACAACAATAGCAACAACAACAAAAACCATATGCCTTTGAAACAACATACTGACAAGCTTAGCCACAGTTCTCTGCCCAAATAAGTCTCCATTTGTGAACATCAGCATGGTGAGTAATCCAGGTGTGGTTGTGAACCATGAAAAGAATTGGGGTCAGCAGAATAGAAAGTGATGAAATATACCAGGATATTTTATGAAATAATCCTGAGTTTTAAAATGTATTATTTTTTTGCACAAATAATTGTGGAATAGTCTTTAAAATTTGGAGAACCCAATTGAATTACTTCAAACAATAACAATATTTTCAGCCATGCTGACCCAATCTGTGGAACCCTCCAATTATGTTCTGTCTCAGCTCTGATAATGTATTGTGATTTTTTTCTCATTAATCTCAGTTTTTTTTCCTTAATACTAGACTGAGATATTTGGAAACATGCTGACATGTTTACTGAAAAGTCTTATGAACTGCAGTACAGTAGGAATATACTGTACTGCAGTATTGTGGCATGGCACATGTTCCTGCAAATCGCTGCTTTTCAACTGAAAAAGACCTGTATTTTACTAAGTGGATATAATATAGGTGAGGACTTTGGCAGAACCAAAGTCCTGTGTGAGATGTGTGAGATGAAATATTGGAGAAAGTGCTTTGTGCTGCTTTTATTCCAACACATGCATGGGGGATCAGAGGCAACAGCACAGACACCTTCCATTTTCAAATATCTCCATCTAGTATACAGGAAAACAAAACTGATATTAATGAGAAAAAAATCACAATACATTATCAGAGCTGAGACAGAACATAATTGGAGGGTTCCACAGATTGAGTAGCACTGTGGTCCTTGACATACACATATTCAATTGAACCCTCTTCTTCTTCTTCTTCTTCTTCTTCTTCTTCTTCTTCTTCTTCTTCTTCTTCTTCTTCTTCTTCTTCTTCTTCTTCCTCCTCCTCCTCCTCCTCCTCCTCCTCCTCCTCCTCCTCCTCCTCCTCTTCCTTCTTCATTACTTTTATTTTTTACAGACTAGTTACCCCTTCCTGGTCCACCTTCCCATAGTTCCTCATCCCATTCTTCCTCCCCCTGTCTCCAAGAGGATGCCCTTACCCCCACCCCAGACCTCCCTACTCCCTGGGGTCTCAAGTCTCTCAAGAGTTAGGCACACCTTCTCCCACTGAGGCCAGATCAGGCAGTCCTCTGCTGTATACAGGCCAGAGGACTCCAACCAGCTAGTGTATGCTGCCTGGTTGGTGGCTCAGTGTCTGAGAGATCTCAGGGGTCCAGGTTAGTTGAGACTGCCAGTCTTCCCATGGGGTCGCCCTCTTCTTCATGCTCTGAGATCAATAATTGATAAATGGGATCTCATAAAGTGGAAAAGCTTCTGTAAGGCAAAAGACAGTCAATAGAACAAATGGGTAACCTACAGATTGGGAAAAAAAGCTTCATTAACCCTACATCTGATAAAGGGCTAATATCCAAAATATACAAAGAACTCATAAAATGGAAAAGCTTCTGTAAGGCAAAAGACATAGTCAGTAGGACAAATGGCAACCTACAGATTGGGAAAAAATATCTTCATCAACCCCATATCCAATAGAGGGTCATTATCCAAAATATATAAAGAACTCAAGAAGCTAACCTCCAAAAAACCAAACAACCCAATCAAAAAATGGGGTATAGAACTAAACAGAGAATTCATTACAGAGGAATCTTAAATGGCTGAGAAGCACTTAAAGAAGTGTTCAAAGTTCTTAGTGATCAGGGAAATGCAAATCAAAACCACCCTGAGATTCTACCTTACACCAATCAGAATGGCTAAGATCAAAAACTCAGGTGACAGCACATGTTGTCGAGAATGTGGAGAAAGAGGAACACTCCTCCATAGCTGGTGGCATGGCAAACTGGTACAACCACTCTGGAAATCAATCTGGAGATTCCTCAGAAAATTGGAAATAAATCTACCTTAAGACTCAGCTATACCACTCTTGGGCATATACCCAAAAGATGCCCCACCATACCACAGGGGCAAATGCTCCACTATGTTCATAGCATCTTTATCTGTTGATAGCCAGAAGCTGCAAACAACCCAGATGTCTCACAATGGAAGAATGGATACAGAAAATGTGGTTCATTTACACAATGGACTACTATTCAGCTACTAAGAAGGAGGACAACAAGAGTTTTGCAGACAAATGGATAGAACTAGAAAATATCATCCTCAGTGAGAGGTAACTCAGACCCAAAAGGATACTCATGGTATGTACTCACTAATAAGTGGATATTAGTCAAAAAAGTACAGAATATCCAAGATAAAATCTACAGAACTCAAGAAGGTTAACAAGCTGAAGGGCCCAAGTCAAGATGCTTCAATTCCACTTGGGATGCAGAAGAATGCAATCATGGCAGGGGGTGGGGGAGACTCAGGTAGGAGGCGGGAAGGTTAGGGGAAATGGA
>NW_022196914.1:73873308-73919776 GCF_008632895.1 Mastomys coucha | reverse complement strand
GCCAGCAAAAAGAATAGAAACAGGCAGCCTGGTGGGGGAGGGGGTGGAGTGAGACGACCAGAGACCTGGGAAGTGAGAGACTCTCAAGACTCAAAGGGAAGAACCTTAGATGAAATGCCCTACAGTGGGCAGAGGGAACTTGTAGAATCTACCTCCAATAGAAAGTCAGGGCATCAAGTAGAGAGATGGGATTGCCATCCCAGAGTCAAAAACTCTGACCTAGAATTGTTAATGTCTAAAAGAACTTCAGGAACAAAAATGGAGAAACTGAGGGAAAGGAGGTCCAGTGACTGGGCCAACTTGGAGTGCCAAGGCTCCAAGGTTTCACACTATTACTGTGGCTATGGTATGCTTACAGACAGGAGTCTAGCATGGCTGTCCTCCGAGAGGCCCAACAAGCAGCTGACCGAGACAGAAACAGATATTTACACATGACCAATGGTCTGAAGTTGGGGACCCCTATGGCTGAATTAGGGAAAGGCTGGAGATGAATCTGATTCATTGTTTCCCCAGCATGTTGCCTGGTCAAGAGTAGATAATTACTGTTCATTGATTGACCTGTCAGGATCAATCAAAGTTGGGACTGTCAATAAGGGAGTTTCTAGGTTGGGTTCATTGAGGTGGAAAGACTTATCCTAATTGTGGGTGGTACTATTCCACGGACTGAATCAAAAGGAGAGGAAACCTAGCCCACTACCTAGCACTAGTGAGGTCATAAATTTAAGAGAGTTTACTGCTGCCATGTTGCTGAACCAGTATAATCTGTTAGTTATGTTCTAATCTTATCTTTATACCCACAGATATGTGTAGCTATTGCTCCTCATCAAAGAAGCTTCTCTCTACAGAGAACGGAAACCATCCCAGAAAACCACAACTGTACCCAAGGCAGAGCTCAATGGCTTGTGGAGAACCCCATCCCAGTTAATACATCTGTAGCACAACTCTTGTCTCTAGGACTCAGGAAATAACCGGGAAAAGAGGGCAGAGAGATGTAAGAGCCAGAATACCAGGAAGTCTGCTGCGAGACCACCTCTCTCAGAAGTGGTTGCAGAAACGAGACTTGCACAAATGACCACATCAGTTGACATGTGAAGATGAAAGGAGAAAAACTAAGGGAGCCCAGCCCACCCTAGACAAGGAACTACAGGTAACTAATGGCCTGAATCACCCTCTCCCAGAACATAAGCCCCCTGATGGGTTAGGCAACACTAAAGGGTCAGTCATGAAACCATATACATACAAACAACAAAGGCAAACCCACCAGGTTGTATTATATATAAATATAGATATATAGATATATAGATTGATGATGATGATAATAATAATAATAATAATAGAAAAAGGGGGTTATCAACTTGAGAAAGGATGGGAGAGGGGTTGATGGGAAGGAATAAGTTAAATTTATTAAATTTTAAATTTAATTCTTTTTTGAGACAGGATTTCTCTGTGTAGCCCTGGCTGTCCTGGAATTCACTCTGTAGACCAGGCTGACCTGGAACTCAGAAATCTGCCTGCCTCTGTCTCCCAAGTGCTGGGATTAATGGCATGAGCCACCACTGCTCAGTTAAAATTTAATTTAAAAAGAAGAGAGTGATCTAAGCATGAGCATCCTTCTGTCATTGCTTCCTGATTGTGGATACGACCGACAGATGGATAGAAAAGTGTGACTGACAGATGTGACCAGATGTCTCACACACACTCCCATCTCTTCCCTGCTGTGTTGAATTGTAATCCTTGGACTCCATGCTAAACCAAAACTTTTTTTCCTCAGCTAAGCTTGTTTAATCAGGGCTCTGAATACCAAGATAAGAAAAGTAACTGAGACATTGCTCTAAAAACCATTTTTTTAATGGAACAAAAAAAATGAATGAAAGAATAAACCGTTAAATTAAAGCTTGATTAAAAATATGGAGAAGGAGTAAAGCATGGTCAGCATATTTGTAACCTGGAAGCACAGAAGACTCGGAATAGTTAGGCTGTCCTTAGAAAGACATCTAAAGATCCCCATACTGTCAAACTGTATTCGAGAGCCATAGTAACAAAGCAGCATGGTATGGCCACAAAAAACAAACGTGTATAGAATAAACCCAGAAATAAACCCACTTATCAAAAACATATACTGGAGAGAAGACTGCCTTTTCAATAAATGACGTTGGGAAAACTGGATTCCACACATGAAAGAGAATGAAATTAGAACGCCTCCTATTCTGCACACAAAAAAGTTCAATTAAAAATGTATAACAGACATTTACATAAAACTTTGAAACTCCTATAGGAAAGCATGCAGAAAACACTCCAAGGGAGAGGCTGCACAATGACATTTTGAAAAGGGCACCAATAGTATAAGGATTGACTTGGTATTGCATAAAACTAGAAAGCTTCAGTATTGCAAAGGATACAATCACAGGAGTGAAAAAAGGGAAAAATGGGAAAAATCATTGTCAACTACACATCAAGGCGATTAACCTTGAGCCTACTCGAAGAACATCAGAAGATAAGCACACTAAGCCAAACTATCCGACCTTTACTGACTGCTGAACCAAAGAGACGATCCTCAAAAGAAGAAATGTAACTGGTCCATAACATCTTAAAAAGGTGTTCAACACCCCTAGCCATCAGAGAAATGCACATTAAAACTTGGAAACGCCACCTCACTTCCATTGGCATGGCTATTGTTAAGAAAGTAAATGGCAACAAGTCCTGGTGAAAATACAAGGGAAGAGTTACTCCTGCTGCTGGGAGTGTAAACTCGCCAGTTGCCATGGGCATCAGTATGCAGGTTCCTCCAAGGATTGAACTATTTTTTTGTTACACATATATATGACTTATATATGTAAAGATATGGTGAAGAAACTCATTATTTTGCATGCTTTTCTAAAGCTTTAATAAAACAAATCACAGACAAGAAAAACTTTTGACGATTACTAATACACAGCAGTAAGCTGCATGAGCCTGCATGTGCCCCAATCACAGAGTCACAAAACTTAGGCAGCAGTGGCAGCTCGGGATAGGCCTTCTGCAGCATGCTGCCAGGGATCAATTCACGGTCAGCAGTCATGTGACCTTTGTTATTGTCTCCTATTACAGCTTTATGTTCTACTTATGGTATTACCATGGAGTTTTACTTTAGACTTCAAATTTAACTTGTGCTGGTTTAACAGCGCAAGTAAGAAGTAGTTTTGATTGGCCGTCTTTGAATTTTATGGAGGTTGAATGCTCCTTTGTAACTCTGACTTTTCTTTATAGTGACCATTGCTTGCACTTCTTAAATGACTGACATTTTCCTTTGTCTGTACTTTTCCTTGGAGTATTCAAAAGTTGCTTCTGACCATCCAAAAAGCTCTCACTAACCATAACGGCTGACATGTGTGATGGCCAAATTTATGTTTTAAGTTAAGCACGTTAAGGTGCTTAAGAGATCAAACAAAAAATGCCTCTAACCTGTAAGCCCACTTGCCCAAAGAGAGATAACTTCCTGGGATGCTGGGGGCTGTTGCTCATGCAAGGTAACAAGTCCTGTGTTCTGGCTTCCAAGTCCCATATTTTCACTTCGGTAAAAAAGCTTAGTTGCCCCAGCTGCACAGGTATACTTGACCACACATAGGTGGGAAGTACACAGGCAGGAAGTACGTCAGGATGTTTGCTTGCTCCTGATTGGACGAAGGTGGGAGGAACGTGTGGATTTTGCCTTAATACTCCCAATTCTGAGAATCCTGAGTATGTATCTGGCCAGTGCCCATCTTCCTGGCCAGTATCTAATAAATCTTGCTTCCAATTTGGCTTAAACATTGTGGTCTTGTTCTCACCTGGCTGGATTAACACATGCTGTGAGCACTTAATGCAAGGTACTGTTTTAGAAACCACGCAATCTTAGTTACCTCTCATTTACTGAGAGAAGTATTATTATTATACCTGGTGTCTTAGTCAGGGTTTCTATTCCTGCACAAACATCATGACCAAGAAGCAAGTTGGGGAGGAAAGGGTTTATTCAGCTTACTTCCACATTGCTGTTGATCACCAGAGGAAATCAGGACTGGAACTCAAGCAAGTCAGGAAGCAGGAGCTGACACAGAGGCCATGGAGAGATGTTTCTTACTGGCTTGCTTCCCCTGGCTTGATCAGCCTGCTTTCTTATAGAACCCAAGACTTCCAGCCCCGGGATTGCACCACCCACAAGGGGCCCTACCCCCTTGATCACTAATTGAGAAAATGCCCCACAGCTGGATCTCATGGAGGCACTTCCCCAACTGAAGCTCCCTTCTCTGTGATAACTCCAGCCTGTGTCAAGTTGGCACACAAAACCAGCCAATACACCTGTTTAACATCTGGGGAAACCAATGCTTAGAGAAGTTAAGTGACTGTTAAAGATCTCATGGCTAGACACAATGGGAAATCTGGCACCTGATCCTTTATTAGGGATGTTCCATGTAGGATGACCCCAACCATTGAGGGTGTGCCCAGGCAGAAGCAGCTCTCTCTCTGCTCTACCCAAGGGTCAGCTGGGAAGAGTAAGAAGAGTAAGCAGCTGTTGTTCTTTGTGAGCAACTGAGATAACTCAGATGTGGTCTTTAGCTATGGGAATCTTCCAGTCTTTGCTCTATCCTCACCAAGTTGATGTTCCTAAGTCTCTGATCTCATCTTGTGATTTCTAGCTTTGAAACCTTCCAAAACTCTCAGTGGCACTTCCTTCTGGTATCCTTCCTGTCCTGGGGATATGGGGTACAGTGACTTCACTCTGCCTTCCTCCATTTTTCTCTCCTGCCTTTCCCCATATATTTCTTCCTTAAACATTTACTAAGTATGGCTGTAATGGTGGAAAACCAGGAATAGATAGAGCAGTGTCCTTGCCTTTGGAGATCATTCACTGTCTGAATGGCCATATGCCTTCCACTTTCCCACACTTCAACATGTACGTAGGGTCTAACCAGCTTCTAGAATAGCATTTCTTTGCCTGGGTGTTTTCTCAAAGGTTAGGAACGTGTTTCTCCTCTGCCAATATCACTTCAATCAATAGCCAATAAGCTGTTAAATATTCTAGCTTCCTCATCGCTTGGGATGGCTAACTCTGAGATTCAGGTTCTACACTGGATCCCAGAATTCTGCAGAAGTTCCAACTATCTATACTGTCAAACTGCTCAGTGAGGAATTCCCCCTTCCCTTACTTTCCCCTCCCTTTACTAAAGTCTGCTGGAATTAACTTCAAAATAAATTACTACTGCCCAGTGTGGCTTGCAAGGGAGGCCAAGATTAATTCCTCAATAGCCTTGACTTTGTTATGTCTGCATGAGAGGCTGCACCAGATGGCAAGGAGACACAAATTTTGCATTTGGCTGACATGGGGTCTAAATCTTGGTCCTGCTATAGAGTAATCTGTGACCCTGGGCACTTTATGAAGTGGCCAACTTGGCCTTTGGCACCATGTGAGGCTGAAGTTGATACAAGCACACAGCTGTCTCCTGAGTTAAATTTTGTCTTTTACAATTCCTTTATCTTTGTTCAGGTTCTCTCTCTGTCTGGAATGTTCTTCCACACTATTCTTTGCCTGTGGGAACCTCTCATTGGCCTCTCCATTCACCTTAGCATGAGCCTTTGTGGTTGAGTCTTGTAGTGTGTATTATGAGGGCCACTTAGCCTAAACCACAAGCTTCCTCAAAATTCATCTCCATATTTCCCATTGCACTGATTATTAAACCCAGACAATTATGTCCTGGTTTTAAACATCTGGAGTTTGAATTATTAAAGAAGAAAACACAACAAAAAAGGATTAATTTTTTCTTTCCCAGGATCTCAGGACTTAAAGCACCAGAAGTCAATCATAGGGAGACTTCTGCCAATGAACCATTCTTTACCCAGACAAAGCCTGTCTCTGTGCTCTGCCCTGTCTTTTCTTGGTGGTCCTTGTTGGAAGGTGAACATCCTGAAAGCTGTATTCATAGCCACAGCTCCTCTTTGAGGAATTTGTTTGGCTACTGATGCTGCCTGAGGCTGTTGGGGAAGTTGTCATTAGACCCACCAGACTCCCTGCACTGACTTCCCCTGGTCCCCCTGCAGTTAAGCATCTGCCCACCACCATGACAGGAGAAAGGGCAAGAAACATCTCGAGGCAGCTTGTCATCTTTTACTTTTTGTTTGTTTGATAACGTTGCACTTGTTTTATGGAAACTGCATCTGCACATAATATCACTTATACACAGACTTAACTAATTTCCAAAGCCAAGAGTAAGTCTGTATGCACAGCCCATGGGAGCTCTTAGAGTCAACCACATTTGGCGACTTCAACTCTCTTTGGAGAGTTACTTTCATGTTTCTGAGTTATGCACTTAAATTTCTTCTTTTCTCATGGTCACCCAAACCCAAACCTTAAGATCTCTCTTACTTTCATAGGATCATCTCTCTTACACACAAGCTTCTATCCCTCATTATCTCCACATAATTTTCCCACACTCTAAACTATTTCATTGAGTGACCATGACTCTGTGAAGACAGGCATCATGGAACAGTGTTACAGAGATTACATCTCCTTCCTTGTACATTGAAGATCTGGGAATAGATGGAACCAGAAGTGTTGGAGGCTCTCTTACAAGCTAAATATGCCTCCAGTGTTTCAATACTCTGCTAACATTGTCAAAATATTGAATATTAAGATATCTTGCCCAAGTCAAATATTCTGACCTTCAGCTTGAGACAGCATGCTTGTTGTCCCTGTGTAAAAACGCCATCTTGAGACTCTGTTTTCATCATAATTCCAAGTGTCCCTTATGCTTCTCTTTCTGGCCTTGATTGCTTGAAAGTGTTTTATTCTAGCTTCATGTTCACTTGACAGTTTAGCTGGTTAAAAGCTATCTCACGACTTTAGGGGCTTGCTTCAACATCCTCTGAAGAATCTAAAACAATTCCCATAACCAAACCTTTACAAGGAGCTGTTACACTCTCTGGAAGCTGTTAGTGAAATCCAGTCTCCTCTCTCCCTAATGCTTTCAATGAACTGATGTTATCCCTTGCTATGGGGCCTACTTTTGCCCAACAGAATTTCCCCACTGGGCCTCTCAATTTGGAGTTTTCCATTTCAAATATGCTTATTCTGTTTGTTAATTTCCTTTCTTTTTTTTAATGTTCTATTTCTGGAGTTCCCTTTACTTAAATTTTGGATCATCTATATGGAGTCTCTGATTTTCATGTTCTTCTATGTTTTCTCCAGTGATTTTTTGCTGGAATTTTTAATGACTTTTCCATTTGTGCCATCAGCATCTTAATTTCTCCAACCTTACATTTCTTCTACAATATCCCATGTTTATGGTGTCTCCTGCTTGCTTCATGGATGGAGTAACTGGAGATGTTTCTCTGAGAATTAAAGAGGATTAGCAAATTAGGCTGCTCCATTGAGTGACTGTGAGCAGGAGCTAGGACTCAAGGGGAAGAGACAAAGGATTATATTGCTCAAAGCAGCAGCAGGAGAAGTCAGAGCATAAGCATTTGTAGTCATTTTCTGGGCATCAATACCACAGAGCTACATAAAGAGGCCCTGGTGATGTGTGCCTGTGTGGGAAGTTATTACAGGAAAGGAACCCAAAACTTGGGGAAATTCTAATTTTTTATAATAGAGAGGACGCCTTTCTGATCTTTGTTCCAGAGTGAAGCAGTCCACTGTGCAGCAAATAAGCCCAGCCTTTTGTGCAGGAAGAGAGAGATGTGTTTACTGAGCAAATGTCTCAGACACACAACCTCGCCTGGAGGTTTGAGGTCTCAAGATAAGAGACTATCCAGGATGATCTGGGTGAGTCCAGCTATGCTAAGTGAAATAAGACAGATACAGAAAAAGTTGACAAGTGCTACACGATCTCATTCATATATGTAAAATCTAAAATAACCAAAGTCATAGACAGTACAATGGAGGTCATCAGAAGCCAGGGAGAAGGGAATGAGATGCTGGTCAAACGGTGTAAAATTTCAAAATAACAACTTTGGGGCCTCTAGTGAGGATGTGCTAATCAGCTTGCTTGTGGTGGTCATTTTATCATGAATGAACATATCAAATATCAATACATATCAATATATAGATATCATATTGATGTATGAATTTTTTTGTTTAGACTTCAATAAAGCTGAAACATTGCATCAGAGAGGAAATAAGCTAGAAATGGTCAGAGAACATGAATGTTCTCCTATCTAGCACTGTTAAGTTGGAGTCTGTGACTTGGAGGAGAAATTGTGTTTTTATTTTCATTGTTTTGCTGAAATGTAGGTGTTTTTCTATTAGGAATGCAGACATGGTAGTCAGGGTCCTGGTGGCTCACACTCCAGTGTACTCTCTCCTCACATTGGTCCCATGTGACCAATAGAATGCTGGAGGAGTGATGCTCATTACTCCTGAGATTCAGACACAAGAGCCTGTGGCTTCTGTCTCAGCCTTTTATTGTGTTTTCCCACCACTCACATAGGGAAGCCAGCAGCCATGTTTAACACATGACAAGGAACTTGGGCATCTGGCCAACAGCTAGTGAGGGACAGAGTCCTGCCAATAACCGTATGAAGAATTTGGAAGCCTTTCCGCCACCCTTTTGATGACAATAGCCTTGGCCCACAGCTGGACTGCGATCTGATAGGTGACTCAGAGCCAAGCCACCCTGCAGCTCCAGACCATAGAAACTGCACATAGAGTGCTTGATTTTGTCACTCGCTAAGTTGTTGGGGCAGTGCATAACAAACACAGTGGCAGTATCTGTCACTGTGAATTTGTCTCTCTAGAGATCAAAAATCCTTTTTCTGTTACACTGAGGATGTTGGAAAGAGAATCAAAGTATCATCTGCATGTATCACTACTTTGATTAGAATACAGATTAGAATAAAGAATGTACATCACTTTATTAAAATGAAAATTAAATTTTAATGTAACCAATGTCTTTTTATCTCTATGCACTTACTTGGATTTTTGCACTTGCTATGCATATTTTTGCATATTATATACATTTTGAGTACAATATGCATTTTTGCATGTGATATGCTAAGGAGTCTATAAGCTTCACACGACAGGTTAGAAACTTTAAATTTGCAGGTCATGGTCTCTTTCTGATGATGTGCAAGGGGTCAAAACACTTCCCAAAGACATGAAGAATCTAGATGAGATGTCATCTGAGATGTAGACTGAGTTGTCAGGATCTCCTACTGCCCTCAGGGGCACCTTCTGCGTGAGCTGGGTAGGTTGGGAGATCCTTTGAGAATAGTGGTTGTTCCAGGAAAGGAAAAGCTAGCTCTGCAGCCAACCTGGGCTCCTCTTGCATCTATTGTGAACTTCCCATTCCCATCTACTGTCAGACTGCCTTCTAAGCTTGAACTGGCCGACTGTAGAGAAATGAAGACAATGTGCTTGCTGATAAGCAGTGACAGTCAGCACAATGCACTAGGGTGAGGGGCAGGAGGAGGTGTCTCTTCCTTCCTAGAGCAGCCTAGAGGAAGAACCTCCGTGTAAGATTCTTGTTTGGCATTTCCTCAATGCAAGCCATTCCTTGACCCTCCATCATTAGGAATCTGGATCCTGGCTATCTACAGACTCCGGAACAGCATCCAAGCTCTTTATGGGCCACTGGGACTTCCTCTTCCCCGAGAGTTTATGCTCGTGAGTTTAGAGGTCTCAGGAGACAGACAATAAAGAAAGCTAGAAAATGTTAGTCATCATCCAGGCTTAGTCCCTTTTTTTCAAATGTGAACCTCAAGACCATGAAGGGTAAAGTGTCTTTCTGGGGTCAAAAGTCTTCCTTTGTCAAGATTCAGTTAAAAAGCTTGACGTACAGCCAGACTGGCTGTGACAGACTGGCTGTCTACATGGCTTGTATTATTAAGGCAGGACAGAGGGCTCACCACACACAGAGTGTTGAAGGACAGAGTGAGCACACCCAGTCACCACGGCTGATTTGTTTCCATTCCTATCAAATCTTTCTGTACTTTCACTCTAGGAAGTGAAAACAGAAATGGCCTTGGTGAACCTCAGCATCTTGACATTCTCTTTGTCGAAACAAATAGTATCTTGCCTCCTTGTTTTTCTTTTCTTCACTCCAAGAGTTAAAAATCACTTGCATTTGGGCAAGCTCCTAGGTCCAAGCAGAGACTTTTGTTTTGACTTTGATAATCCTAGAGCTCTTAGTTCTCCTGGTTTTTTTGTTGTTTTATGTTTGCTTGCTTGCTTGCTTCAGTCCTGGGGAGTGAACCCAGGCTTTTCACTTACCAGACAAGCACTTTATCAAGGAGCTAAATCCCTAGGTCCTAATTAAGCTTTTAAAATGATTCTGTAGCCCTGCCTCCCATTATGACTTCATCTATCCTGGAGTAGTGGGGAAGATTGAAAAGTGGGAAGTGGATTTGTGGCCAGGATGACTTTGGAGGCTAAAAGGAAGGAGCCCTTGTTGGTCCCAGAACTGAGATTTTAGGCATCCAAGGAGACTCAGGATATGTGCCTTCCCACTATATTTCCACAGGCTATAGTACTACTGTGCACATAGTTTACAAAGTAAATGTGTCATTTACTTACTAAATGACAGAGGAGTGAAGCTCCCTTCAAAGTGACCCGTGGTAGAGAACACTATAGTCAGCTCTGTCTTCTCACTGAGAGTTGAGATTCCAACAGATTCATGGTAGTCTAATGCCTAACATGCTTTTCTGGAACCAGATATGGGGATCCAAGAAGACTAGGTAGATGCTGCCCTGCACATGTGTGCATACGAGTGCCTCCATCAGATTATAAGAAGTAGGTGTCTGGTGGACATACACTGAGAACAGACAGCTTCACAGATGTGGCTTTGAGATGCTAAAGCTGTAGGAATATTACTTTTTCAACTCCACTGTCAACAACACTGCTAATAGCAGTTTTTCAAAGGTGCCATTGGCTAAGATTTTCCTGTTTCCTTTCTTCTTATTTATTTTATGTATGTGAGCTCTCTGTCTTTATGTGCACCAAAAAAGGACACCAGATCTCATTACAGATGTCCGTGTGCCACCACATGGTTACTGGGAATTGAACTATGGAAGAGCAGCCTGTGCTCTCAACCACTGGGCTGCCTTTCTAGCCCCTGGCCTGAGATTTTTCAAGCAAGTATACTTCAAGAAAGCAGGCAAGCAAACAATCAAGCAAACAAGCAAACATAAAATGCCCATTAGCAAGATGGATTGGTGGATAAGGAGGCTTGCGGCTAATGCTGCTAACCTGAGCTCCATTCCTGGGACCCACACAGTAGAACGAAAGAATCAAGTGCTACAAGTTGTCCTCTGACCTCCACATGTAGCCTACCATAAATAATTTAAGACATTGACACACTGTATGAAAGTATTATAATATGCTTATATATTTTCATATATTATATGTATTTTGAATTTTGAAAAGTTCTTTTGAAAATCAGACAGGGAAAACATTCTATTTCAGCTTGTTTCCTTCCCCCCATTTCCCCCTGCATGCTAAGTTGATGAGCTCATAAACTGGATACAGCACACATTTTGAATTTCTATAAAATCCTTGGAAGTTTATACTGGATGCAACAGTGCAGTATTTTTAATTCCTATGACATGTTTGAAAGGGAAGGAAAAACAGGAGACATATGCCACTAAGTAGTTTAAGATAATGTGGTCTTAACAGTTTGGATAAGAAGTATTGACAGTCTGCTGTATATTATACAAAGCACTAAATGGCATCTTAGAGAGTCAGGAATGAGCATGATAAATGAGAGTTCATGACTTTGAATACTTAGAACCTATTATACACTCAGTAGCCCCAGTCCACACACAAATTATACTGCACACAGAAAATACTGATACAACAAGGGACTTCAAAGTATGTCACCTTGTCATGAGAGAATGACTGTGGTGGAAGGAGAGGCAGGTGAGACTTGGGAGAGCAGAAGTGTAGGAGGGCCTCCTGAGAATATGAGTGGCTGTGGCCAGGAGACCTGTAGCTACCCTGAATTCCTGCCTCCCCCACTCCCTCTCTCTTTCTCTTAAGCAGTGGCAGAGTCCCTGCCAAAGAGTAAAGAAAGAGTTAATATTGTGGAAGACCAGTTTTCAGAGCCTGAAAAGGCAGGCGAGGGGGCGGGGTGCCTGACCTAATTCTTTTCCACTTTAAAATCTCTATCTTTACCTCCCTAAGTGGCTTTCCACATCCCTGCCTCCTTAATGATAATGACAAGTGTCAAGATGAAATAAAGCTGGAGAATGGCCTGAATGCCGTGTTCTGTGTTTTCATCAGGAACCAAAATACGCCCACAAATCAAGCAGTTCAGAACAATGGGGCGTGAGGAAGGCATTGCCCACTCCTCCCTCTCTTAACCTCCTAAATGACTGCTATTCTGGAGTTTGCACTTTTTCTTTAAAAAATTATTTTCTGTTCTCTTCCTAGCCATTACTTTTATCAATTTTAGTGCTATTACCCCCCCTCCCTGTTAGCTTACTTGAGCTGCTTATTATTTCCTGACCACCTCTGACAGATTTCTAACATATGACCTCACTGGTACTTTTCCAGTTTCTCCCTTAACTCCTGTTTTGTGAAACACATATAAAAGGTTAAAGTGTCATATAGGCATATATGCATTATGTGCTAGCATACATTACATGTGTGTTAGATGTACAAAATCCACATGGGGATGCTTCACAGGAAACATCACGCAAGGCCCCATTGCTCACATCCTGCACTGGAACTTGGCCCCCAAAGCTGGTTCAGCAATTGTCCTCTGACAGCAGATTCTATTTAAAGCAGATGGGGCTGCATCCTGAGGATGGAATCTCTGGGCCCCTTCTGCTTGCTTGTCAGCGAGATAATGTACATGGCAAGGCTTTCAGAACTTGGACGCATGTACTGTGGGAGGGCAGTCCTTGACACTGTGAGAGATGTGTGCTCAGGCACTTACTGAACAGGTACAGAAGATAAAATGTGAGCAAGATAGTGGGCCCCAGGATGCAAGGAGAGAGGAAGAGGAGGGGAGAGAGGAAGGGGGGAGAGAAAGAGAGGGGGAAAGAGAGAGTGAGAGATAGAAAGAGGAAGAGAAGAGAAGAGAGAGAAGAGAAGAGGAGAGGAGAGGAGAGGAGAGGAGAGGAGAGGAGAGGAGAGGAGAGGACAGGAGAGGACAGGGGAGGGGAGGAGAGGAGAGGAGAGGAGAGGAGAAAGGAAAGAGGGGCAGAGAAGAGAAGAAGAGAGGAGAGGAGAAGAGAGGAGAGGAGAGGAGAGGAGAGGAGAAGAAGGAAGGCAGAGGTGAGGGGAGTCATACCATGCTTAGCCTAATGTCTTACAGTCTAGAACAGAATTTGTCAAATACTTATTTGACAAGCTATAACATTATTATGGGCTCAAAGGCCTATTATACAGAACTGTTGGGGATGAGCATAACTCAAGGAGCCCTCAAGGCACAAGCCCCTTAAACTGTTGTTACTGCTGGAGTCTGTGAGTGATCTCTGGGGTAAATTGTTGTTCTTTATGCTCATTTTCATTTTTTTCATAACTGAGAACTGGAAGGTGAGTAGGTGCTGACGTTGTCAATGCAAGTGGTGGAGAAGGAGCCTGGAAAAATCACCTGAGATGGCTCCCCCACTAAACTCTGATGGCCTTAAAGGCAATGGCTGCACCACACTGCATTCTTCATTCAGTTTACACTCTCCAGTATGTGCTCAGACACAGGGAACTTTCTGAAACACATGCTGAAGGTATGTTATTCCTTGGAAACATTGTATGATGAGCCTTCATTGACTCACAGAATGATCCAGATGTGCAGAGATGATAGTCTCTTGGATCTAGCTCTTTGCATGAGACTTCCCTTGCTCAGCAGCTGGGATACATGAAAGAGGAGCCCCCAAGGCACAAACCCCTTAAACTGTTGTTACTGCTGGAGTCTGTGGGTGATCTCTGGGTAAATTGTTGTTCTTAATGCTCATTTTCATTTTTTCAAGATGGAGTCTAGAGTAAAAGGAGTAAATTGGAGTCTCAATTGTACCTGGTACCCTCAAGATCCATGTGGCCTTGGCCTTGGAGCATGGGTCCCGCACTGCCTGCTGATGAACACTTTCTCAGTCTAATAAAGGCCCTATGGTTTTGTCTGTTAGCTTTGTAGGGCCTACCATGTGCATCTAGCTTGTTCTCCAACATTGATCATGTAGCTATCTTATTGTAAATCTAGTGAAGCCTAGATATCTGATCTTCCTAAGGATTCCCATCAAACAGGAATTGAGAGACCCAGCACTGCCCTCCACATCCTCAATTGGGCTCCACCAAGATGAACTAAGATGACCTGTCCTTTTGTTAACCCCAGGGCCCATTGTATAGAGGCTCATGTGGACTTCTAGCAGGAAGTGAAATTAAAGCCCACGCAAGGAATTAAGGGCCCACACATCTGGCAGCTTCCATGGCTTAGCACTGTCTCCCCTTGTCTGTCAATCAATTAAAAGGGTTTCATTTTTCCTCCCACCTCACCAGAGCCTCTTTCTGTCCAGGGAATATAACTCATGGCAGGGAGTTTGTCTTTGTACTAAGTTGATCCCTGGGCATAGAGCAGTAGATCCAAACAGGGTTCTTGGTCTGATTTGACAAATATTTTTCTTTCACATAAGTGAATTTCAAATGTTTTTCAATAACTCTTATTCTTTTTATGTGGGTGCAGCAAACTTTGTTGATCGATTTCTTTATTGATGGTATTTAAGAGAGTAGGGAGGGCTCCCTAGGCCCCTCCTGTTATTATGTGGGTCTGGGATGGAAATTGTGAGGGAGATGCTCAGGGTTGGGATAGGGACTCCTCAGCAACAGAGGGCCTCTCTCTTGCTCTCAGTGTCCTTGCTGGTGTGGGTGGTCCAGGGTTTCTACTCCTTGGAGGCCATGTAGGCCATGAGGTCTACCAACCTGTTGCTGTTGCCATATTCATTGACATACCAGGAAATGAGCTTTACAAAGTTGTCGTTGAGAGCAATGCCAGCCCCAGCATCAAAGGTGGAAGAGTGGGAGTTGCTGTTGAAATCAGGGGAGACAACCTGGTTCTCAGTGTAGCCCAGCATGGCCTTCAGTGGGCCCTCAAATGCCTGCTTCACCACCTTCTCGATGTCATCATACTTGGCAAGTTTCTCCAGGTAGCATGTCAGATCCACAACAGATGCATAGTAGGTAGGAACACTGAAGGCTATGCCAGTGAGTTTTCCATTCAGCTCTGGGGTGACCTTGCTCACAGCCTTCACCGCACCAGTGGATGCAGGGATGATGTTCTGGGCAGTCCCATGGCCATCACTCCACAGCTTTCCAGAGGGGCCATCCACAGTCTTCTGAGTGGCAGTGATGGCAGAGACCGTGGTCATGAGCCCCAAAGTTGTCATGTATGACCTTGGCCACAGGGGATAAGCAGTTGGTGGTGCAGGATGCATTGCTGACAATCTTGAGTGAGTTGTCATATTTCTTGTGGTTCACACCCATCACAAACATGGGGGCATTGGCAGAAGGGGTGGAGATGATGACCCTTTTGGCCCCACCCTTCAAGTGGGCCCTGACCTTTTCCATGGTGGTGAAGATGCCAGTAGACTCCACAACATACTCAGCACCAGCATCACCCCATTTGATGTTAGTGGGATCTCACTCCTGGAAGATGGCGATGGGCTTCCCATTGATGGCAAGCTTCCCATTCTCAGCCGTGACTGTGCCATTGAATTTGCCATGGGTGGAGTCATATTGGAACATGTAGACCATGTAGTTGAGGTCAATGAAGGGGTCGTTGATGGCAACAATCTCCACTTTACCAAGTGGAGAGCAGAAGGCCCTGGTAACCAGGCTCCCAATACGGCAAAATCTGTTCACATCAACCTTCACCATCTTGCCTATGGGATGATGCTGGCACTGCACACTAAGATGCAGCTGTCTCTGGAACAGGGAGGAACAGAGAGCCAATAACTCTTATTCTTAAAGTCAGATACCAACAAAACTGAGATGTTGAAATTTAAAGAGATTGGTTTCTTAAAAGTTATGTACATGTTTCCCAAATGGGTTGTATACCCGTCCCTCCCCACCAATCTAGTCTGAGACATAGACAACTCCATCAGCTTATTCAACAGTTACAGACTAGTGTACACAAGAAAACTTCTACCTAAATTATACCTTATTCCAACTGCTTTAAGAACTGACTGTCCTGGACGGCTGGCTTATAAAACTAGACAAGTAGAGAGTCCTCTACCATAAGGTACTTGCCAGCTGCAATCTTGACAGAAGGCTCTATTATTTTGTATTACTGGGGATACAGTCTTCTTTAAAAGGGAAACCAACTGGCTCTCTCCTCTTCCCAAGGATGATGGAGGATGCCCTAA
The DNA here is from genome assembly GCF_008632895.1 of Mastomys coucha. NCBI lineage: Eukaryota > Metazoa > Chordata > Mammalia > Rodentia > Muridae > Mastomys > Mastomys coucha. Next base: position 73,903,474 of record NW_022196914.1, on the reverse strand, counting down.
AATGAATGTAGTACACAATAAACCAGACTGGTCACTTGGTAACAGCGATTTCCCAAATCATCTGGGAGCTCATTAAAGCAAAGACTGCCTAAAAAAGTCATATTTACTGCTCACTTTACATTTCCCCTTTCAAATAAGAGATTCAATTCAGAATGAACACTCAAGTAAGTAGTTGCTATGTTGGGGGCATAACCAATGACTTTTTGATTGGATTTAAGACCCACTCCATGATATGAAACCCATATCTGAGACCTACTAAAGTACCCCCAAGCCCCAAAGCTAGATAGGTTATGGGACCTGGGAGGAGAACCTACTGCTTTAGCTAAATGAAAAGAGCAAAATATGGACTCTTAATGACATGATGCTACATTTATAGACTAGTTCTATGCTCAGCCCCTGTCAGAGAAGTTTCTTCTTGAGTTAGATGGTCAGTAACAGAGACTCACAGACAGACAGTGTACAGAGTGAAATACCTTGGAGCACTCAACTCTAAATGGGATGTCTTTATCACTCCTGCCCTTCCTCTCAAGTCTCTGAGATCCATGTGCAAGAGGAAGTGGAAAGAGCCTGAGGTGGCGGATGGCCACGAGGAAACACCATCTTCCAAACACAAAAGGACTGATAAACATACTATCTCACAGAGCCTGTCACAACAGACAAAAGGCATGCCCAGGATCAATACAGACAAAAGCCCACATGGAGAAGGGGAAATGGGTACAGAGTCTAGCCCCTAACCGGAAGCTGCTAAGAACTGGTAACTGCTGTAAGAGGGAGAATCTGTCCTTATCAGGGCAGTGGCCCTGGGTATGCCAACTCCATTCCTGGGTATAAGGGTAGGCCTTATACCCAGGAGTAGTTGGACAACAAAAAAATCAAGAGCCTCACGTATGTGTTTCTGTATCCTTTTGTTTTATTTCATTTTGGATTTTGGTTTTGTTTAAGAGAGAGAAAGAATATGAAGTTGGGTGGGCAAAGAAGGAGTTGGAGGAAGCAACAATATGATTTAAATGTGTGAAATTATTGAAAACATAGTAAGTGTTAGCATTCCTTCTAGGCTCTGACCTACAGTTACCTGGCAAGAGTCAAGTATCTGGCCTACTATAAAAGGGGCTGTTTGCGCTCTTCTCTCCCTCTTACTCTCTTACTCTCTGCCCCTTATCTCCCTGCCTCTTTTCCCTCTCGCCCCATTCCCCTCCCACGTCTCCATGTGTTCCTTCCCTTCCCTTACCTCTCCTCTCCTCTCCTCTCCTCTGCTCTCCTCTGCTCTCCTTTTCTCTTTTCTCCTCCCCCCTCTGTATTTCTTTGTTTTTCTTTATCTCTACTCCCTCTCAACTCCCCTTCCTATGCCCTAAATAAACTCTATTCTGTACTATACCCATCCTGTGGCTGGTCCCTCAGGGGAAGGGATGCCTCAGCATGGACCCACAGAGACACCCCCTCCCACCTCATCATACCATACCTCTATCAAGTATATCTTTGGTTCTTTTCTTTTTTATAAAACACCACAATAAGTAACCACTCAGGTCAGAGAATCTAAACGGGACAGTCACAGGCAAATGTAGAAGAGAAGGTATACAAGATGTCAAGGTCTGTTATCCATTCTACCTTCCTACAGCAAAAGAGCTTGGCCCTGAAATTGAAGTTGTAAAGTTGTAATGGTGTAGGATCTTTACAGCAATTCCACATCATCATTTCCCTTTGCAGCTAAAGAAGCAGAGGCTTAGCGGAGAGTAAGCACTTCTGTAAAATCTGCAGGCAGGAAGCAAGTAGGCACATCACCTTGGGTTGAGTCATCTGACTTACAGATCTGGTTCACTTTACGACGTAGACCATCAGTCTTCCTGTACAAATTTTAACTCTAATTTCTGCCACCCCTTGTCCTTTTGTTGTTATTTCTTCTTTTCTTTTTAATCTCCTTGTTACCATGTTAATGAACCAGAACCCAAACCCAAACAAAAGGGTAGGATACACTCCACACTCCCATCCATAGGAACTGGCTCATTGTCATGATCCACAATATGAAATCCTACTCTATTCTGGTACTCTATGCTGTCCACTGGCGACGATCAGAGCTTTGTTATAAGCTGAGAAAACTGAATTATGTTGTGTTTGTTTGTTCAGTGCTGCTTAGTCTTGGGCATTTCCCTGAGGCATTTGCCACAAAGTCCAACTGGGTCACCTGCCTCATTCGTGTGCAAAGCAGATGCCTGCTGGAACTTGCATTTCCAAGACGGTCTCTGAGGAAAGAGTGAGTGTGTAGCATGAAGAGCCCATCCGTAGGCCTGCTAAGCCAGTATGGATTTAGTAAAAAAGCACTTTGATACCTGCAAGGATTTGCGTGGCTTCTGTTTCTTTTCCTTCGAGAGGGCTTATAATGCTAGTTACAAATGGAGGATGCCCAGTGATGGAAACAGAATGTCAGAGTCAGGAGAAAAGGAGGCAGGAAGTGTTTCCTGTTTACATGTTGGGAAAACCTTTGTAGAAAAAAAGATTCGCCCACCACTGAACCTGGCCTTGCCTGGCCAGATCTTTTATTTTTATATCAGGGTCTGTTTGCTTATTTGGTTTTTGTTTGTGTTGGGCAGGCAAGTCCCATGTCTACGAGCTTGCTTTTCTTTGTATACTAATGTTCTTGGACAAGCCATCATTAGTGGTGTATGGTAATGATTTTATTTAAAATACTACCTTTTGTTATGTCCACATTCCATAGAACTTAAATGTTGTTGGAAATATTAAAAATAACAGCAAGTTCCCTCACGACACCCAGCTACTCTGCCCAGTGGTCTCACCGCCTCTAGCTAGCCCCAGTCAGCAGTCTTCCCTTCTCTGATTTGCCTGTCTCTTAGCCACCCGTATCTTCTCGCCATAAAGCCCCTGTGGTTGGTGGTCCCAAATTCCAGTAACCTAGTAAATCAAAACTCTAGAAGCTTATGATTAACCAGTCAGATTTATATATCAATAAATTCTCAATTCACAAGATGCCCACACAGTAATTTCAGAGCCAATTGATAATGATACAAGCTGCCCACCTAGATCAGAAAAGTTATCCCAAATATTCTATCCCTTTATGATATTCACAACTACCTGTGGCTATTTAAAGCCATGCAGCATCTGGATCGTCTTCCTCCTGCCCCATCTTTCTTCCTCTACTTGTCTCCTCCCGCCCCGCCTCAGCAACTTTCGCGCTGCTTCCCTTTTCCCTGTCCAATCAAAGGCTTCTTGTTGTATTAATATTTAATGTGATTGGACAGGGAAAATTCTGCTACACTTAAATGAGTCTCAGAACCAATAACAAGACACCATCTGTGCAAACCCATTGATACACTTGAGCTGTCTCTGACCAGAGCTACTTCTGCCACATTCTCCAACTCGCCCGAGATCCTCTATCTGAAATTTCTTGCCATTATTCCATTAGCATTACTTCTTTCAAGCCTGAAGCAGAAGGTTTAAACATTTTGGGAAAGCTTATTGTTGAATGTAACACTTAACAATAGTGCTACACCCTAGAGAGAGTAACCTCAACAGTCACAATACCTAGTTGCTAGAGAAGCCATGTGTGCTCAAAGAACACTGAGCGCAGAAAAGTAGAGGCCAAGGCACCTTGTAAAGAAAGTATAAATTGGTTTATCCATAGTTCAACTGCCAAATCAAGTGAGTCTCTCTGATTTTCATTTTACAATCCCTGATTTATATATTACAATGAGGACCAATGGGCAGTTATAATAACAGAGCTCAACCATTTGATGAGATGGTAATCCAAACTGACTTTAGACTTTGAGGTGAGCAGGGGGTTAGCACCTGAGTCGTTAGTGGTCAATCCACACGTGGTCCCAGGGGATAAATAGGAGGTATCTTGGGATTAAGAAGAGACTGCAGAAAATAGGACAGATGGTGCAATTCTTTCTCAAAGGAGGCTGTTTCCTGTCTCCTGTTCTTGTTCCCACCATAAGATTCTCGGTTGAGAAACAAGAAGCAAACTGCCCAAAGCTACTGTACATAGCACAGCCACAGGACTATAAGACAGCTACCAGAAAGATGAAGAAACTCTAAGTTTTCTGGGGGGCGGGGGAGGAAGAAGAAGAGTCCTCTCAAGATACTCCAAACCTTTCTACTCAAAGGGGCTTATGAAGTCACAGTTCAGATGAGCACATAGACGATACCCTGCCGCTGGGCTCCCTTATCCTCTAGCCTGACCAGTGCTTCCTGGGGAGGAAGTCCTTCATTAGCGGCATGAAGTTCAAATTGAGACGACTGGTAACAGTTATCTGCAAGGCTAAGTAATTCTAAGGAACATATAGCCACAAAGTGAAGTTCATTAAAGATGTTGGTATTACTCTTGTTTCCAAAGCAAATTATAGTATCAAAGCATAGGAACATAGTTTTCCCAGCTCTGGGCCATAGACAACCTCCTTAAACTCCACATAAAGAATCTAGTGGGGCTGGAAAGATGGCTCAGTGGTTAAGAGCACTGACTGCTCTTCCAGAGGTCCTGAGTTCAAATCCCAGCAACTACATAGTAGCTCACAACCATCCGTAATGTGATCTGATTCTCTCTTCTGGGTGTCTGAAGACAGCTACAGTGTACTGACATTAAATAAGTAAATAAATAAATCTTTCTTTTAAAAAAAGAATCAAGTGTAAAAAATGGAGATATTATCTCTCAGAACGGTATCAATCTTTGAATAGGAAACATATGCATTGTTATTGAGAGGAAAGAAGTTGCATATTGCTTACCATACTCAAGTCTAATATGTTGGATTAAAAATTTAGAAATGGTAATGGTATTATAATTATCAAATTATTTATTTGATACTGGCAGGTGGTAAATTCAATAATAGCTCAGAGATTTAAAAATATATATCATTTGCAACAACCTGAAATTCACAAGTTTGGAACAGTGAAAAAAATTTTAAAATAGAAATGATGATTGTCTTTAGAGCTAAGAGTTTATATACTAATCGTGACTCCTTGTTCTATAACTCCTAAATTAACACCTCTAGAAATTTACCTAGAAATACATTCATAATTCACAAGCCTAAAAATAGAAGCTATCTTTAAGAAGCACCATCTGCTTCATAGAATAACTTAGTATTTAGAAACCAAATCTTCTTCAAATTATGATTAAGTGCAGAAACTGGTATCAAATTAAAGTTGAGCAATTACATGCTCTTACTGTCTTTCTCATCTGTAAAGAGGAGAGAATATATCCAAACTGTAGGAGCCTACAGATAAATGTGCTAAAGTTCTAATATTACAGAATGTATTAGCACCCTGTGCCCAGTATTCTTTTACATTAAAAAAGTACAAAGCAGGACAGACATGGATCTCTGCCTCTAAGGAAAGGACAAACCCATAAGCAACTATAAACAGCTAAATCAGTAACAATAGAAGAGTTATAATAGGGCAGGTGAGATGAGTCAGTGGGTAAAATGCATGCAGCCAAGCCATGTCTGAGTTTGATTCCTGGAGCCCACATAGTAGAGAGAGGACTATCCCCACTAGTTGTCCTCTGACCTCTACATTCCTCCACAGAGGCATATGCCCATCCCAATGAAAAAGTAAGAGGTTGGGGTTGGAGAGATGGCTTAGCACACAAGATGCACTGGCCATTCTTACAGAGGATTTGGTTCAAATCTCAATATTCATATGGCAGCTCATAATTGCCTATAACTCCAGTTTCAGGGGATCAAACACATTCACACAAACATACATGCAAGCAAAACACCAGTGTGCATGAGAAAATTAGATAAGTTATTTTTAAAAATGAAAAGAGTTATAATAAGGTTATGTTCAAGGTACTATGGAAGTAACCCAGGTAATTTCTAGGAATTACGTCTTAGAGCGTAAGTATGTGATTCTGAAGCTCCTTATCTGGCACAAAAGTGTAGACAACAGTTTACATAGGATTCCAGACATCAGAAACAGTAAAAAAGAATCAACATTGTAAACAGTTGTTTTTGTATTTGACCATCTTTTAAAAACATCAGAGATGATCTCCTACAAAGCTTAGCCTGTGGTCTGATGGTGAGTGGTGTCACTGTATCCAAACACCCACTGAGCATGGGGGATTATCATGGCAGTCAAGCCGGAACAAGTAGTGTCTGAACGTTCATAGTGGATGGTCTCCAGGATGCTCTGTCTTTTCGCTTCTCAAGTTATCTGGGTCATTTTCCCATCACCTTTGCTTATAACTGGGAGAGATTTCAAAGCTAAAACATTTTCAAGTAGCAGTAGGTCGTGAAACCCATTTTGCTTGCTCATCTCTCCACTTCATAACTTTTAACCAGAGTAAGCTTGCTGGAAATGAAGGGACATGGAAGCACACACAGAGTTGTCATAGTTACCCAAGGAAGGAGATGTAGGGTCTGGAGGCTGGCTGTGAAGCAGAGTGTTAGCTCTGAAGGCATGAAGACCCGAGTTCAAACCCTCAGCAACCAACTGAGGAACTCAAGGCATGGCTTCACCTGTCTGGCACTGGGGCAAGTGTGGTGGTAGAAATACATACATCCTGAGAGTTTGCTGGCCAGCCAGTTTACTCAAACCAGTGAGCTTCTAGCTCCATGAAAATCACTGTCTAGAGGCAGTCAGTGGAGAGCGAGAGAGGAAGAAACCCCAAGATATGCAATATCTTGCTTTGTTCTCAGACATGTGTATGACCATGTACTGCATACATAACTCTTTCTCAATAAATAAATAAATAAATAAATAGCAATTTTAAAAAAAATGTGGGAAGTCACTAATATCCTAGTCATTTTCTCATCTCCCTGCTGGAGAGACAAGGATTCCAACCTACATTTATGTGGGTGGTCAGATATAAGGTCCTGGGCAGATGAGATAGACCCGTTTACTGTCTGGAAGAGGATGCTGCCTCACTCGGGGCTGTGTGGAGTGGTATTCAGGGACGGAGTGAACGAGGACTGGCTGCAGAGATCAGACTTTAAAGCAGCATAGCTTGTTTCTCTAACTCTGTGAGCTGGGTGAGAACTGCGATCTGCTTCTTGGGGTAAATGAGCCCCGTGTCTCATCTCTGTGATAACAAAGGGATCCATTGGGGGATCTTATCCCTCATAACAAAATGGCTGGGATGAGATGGTTAGGCTGGTAGGCGCCCTGTTAGCTTCTGATGTCGGGGTAGAACATAATTATAAGATGACAGAGATTATTTCAACACACCAATTTGGGCAAGGAGTCTTCTCGTCTATAGAGCACTGGCTAGACCTATCAACCCATCATCTTCTAACCCGTTCTGAAGTCAAACAATAAAGAAAACTCCTTTCAAAGCCCGAGACAAATTTGGGAACACTGAAAGCATAGTTGGTCCTCTTCCAGCTTTTCTCTCCTGTTAGGAACTGGGAAGAAGAGGGGTCCTCTTTGGCAGCCTATGACTTGTGGCTGTCTTGGCTAACATCTAGGCCTCCTACCTATACTGCCCCCAGTGGCCTTTTAAGTAACTGCAACTGTAACTTAGAAAAATAGTCACCACTGAAATGAGGCTTCTCTAGGTGTGCATAAAAAAAAAAAAAAAAAAAACCTTTGATAGAATGTTGTAATTAGAAACACACAGCACAGTGCTGTTGTAACACGATTTAATGAACTTTATGTCATGGTGTCTGCTGTATTTACATATCCTGAATGAATACAGAACAATGTAAATAAATAAAATCCTTTTTTGGTATGCTTTCATGTTCAGTGGCACTTCTTAAAGTTAGAAATGTTCAATGATGGCATTTAGAATATACAATCAAGCACTAAAACTATTAACAGATATTCACATACCAACTTATCATATACTCACATGCCAACATTTGCTTTATTTTCTCTTTTCAAAATCAGAGACTGTTAGTGAAGATACCACATCCTTATCCCAGAGGTATTCAGTACCCTAAAGCCAGAAAGCTTCTTTTCATGACTGTACATTTGAACTTTTATTATATCATATCATTGTCTCAATAAGTGACACATACTATTATTTTATGCATTTGTGTAAACTTTTGAAATCAGATGGTACATTTCCTCACATAACTGACTGTTCTCAGCTTGTTTTGTGACTAGACTTGGAGGTAGACTTGCTGCATCGGGAGAGGATGTCCACCTGCTATCAGGCATGAGAAGGTTTTGCAGAGCAGGCCCACCAGTTTCTAGGCCCATTGTGTTGCGGGAAATATTAAAAAGAACAGCAAGTTCCCATACTACGCTGGCACCAGCAGGCCACATGGCTCCATGGGGTGTTCTCATCTCAGCAGACTCTCTGGCCCGGAGCTCCCAAGTTCCCTTGGTGGGTTGTTGCCACACCAGCCTCATCCAATGACCGCCCACCTCGTGGTTAGCTGTCAGAATTCCCAGTAACCCAGTAAAATCAAAACTTTAGAAGCTTATAATTAATCAGTAAGATTTATATATCAATAAATACTCAATTCACAAGGTTCCCACACAATAATTTCAGAGCCAATTGATAATGATACAAGCTAGGTGGCCAGATTAGGCAAATTATCCCAATTATTCTATCCCTATATGATATTATAGCTACCTGTGGCTACTTAAAGTCACATGGAATCTGGATCGTCTTCTTCCTGCTCCATCTTTCTTCCTTCTTCCTTCTCCTCTGTCGCTCCCTATCTCTGCAAATCTTATCTCTGCCTCCATTTTCCCTATCCAATCACAGGTCTCCTGCTGCATTAATATTTAAATTAATTGGATAGGGAAAATCCTGCCACACCATTGTTATGGTATGATCCCATTTCCTCCCAAAGTCCTCCATGTGCTTTTACATAACATTAATTCATTGGTTATGTGTTATGCACTGTGTGGGGTGCATTTGAATAACTTAAAACACACCCAATTTATTTTGCTTCACAAATATATTTCTTTATATAGGAGTAGTTTTTGTTTTACTACTCAGAAATAATTTAAACTCCACATGAGCACCCTTTGGTAAGAAAGAAAGAGAGGAAGAAAGAAAGAAAGAAAGAAAAAGAGGGAGAGAGAGAGAGAAAGGGAAAGAAAGAGATGGAAAGAAAAAGAAGGAAAGAAAGAGACAAGAACATAAACAAAAGTAACAACTCCTAAGTCTTAGAGAAAACTATAGATGATCTGATAAGAAGCTAATGAGTACAGACTTCTTTATCCAGTCTTTTTTTTTTTTTTTCTTTTTCTGTTTGATGTTGTACTCACTTAGAGTTCAGTTCAGTTCAAGAAAACTCTACAGTGGGAGCCACTTGCTTTTCCCAAAGAGAATCAACTCAGAACCAAAGTTATAGGCAATTCCTAGATGTATTCCAGCCCTTGGCATCAGATTATGGTGCAGCTTATTTACATTTTGATGGGTCAGAAAGAAGAGACAAGACAAGAAGTAGAGACGGGCTATAATTCTCAATGTCTCCATTGGCCTGCACCTCTACCATCTTGGTCCTGTGCCACAGCCTCCCAAAACTGCACTGTCAACTGGGAACCAAGTATTCAAGAACACGGTATCATGGAAGAGTGGGGTAGTCTCTGTGACAAACCTAGCCATGTAGATTGAGGCCCTTGGGATTGGTCTGTAGGGATTAGGTGGAAGGGTTTGAATATGTAAGCTGGAGAAATCCTTGCATGTTGTAAGCAGAGTTTAGTGGTCCATTTCTGCTGAAAACTAAAATAACCAAAATGGTGATAGAAGTATGAACAGTAAGGAGCATGCTCACGAGTTCTCAGAGGAGGGAAAAGACTCTTTTCTGGACTAGAGGTTGTTCATGTTACAGTCTGCCTACCTTTTCAAAACCCAAGTGAAGCTAAAGGTAATGGAATGATTTATTTGACAAAGAAACCTTCAAGACGGCAGAACATAATAGCATCCCAAGTGGTAGGTATGGTATTGCTCATTGTGCTTAGCTGGGTTTATAATGAATGTTCAGGGGAGGAAAGTGCAACAGAATTAGATATAATACATTTGCAAACTGACAAGGAAAAAAAGCTCCAATGTATTTAAAGTTGTGAGCTGGTAGACAAGCAAGGGAAAGGAGCCTTAGGGGAATTAAAAGAAAAAAGGAACACATTTTTACCATCCATGTTTGCTTCAGACAAGGTCAGGGATGACCAAATCTGACAGAACTCACCTAATACCACTGTAGGAAAGCGACTTTGAGGTCCAGAGTCCAACTTACCGAACATGTAATGAAAATGCAAGCATAGTTGTAGGACTTTCAATAAAAAAGGAACACCTGGACAAAGCACGCTGTGACAGTAATACCCTGATCAAATAGGGTCACCTAGGGAATTATTTTCCAAACTTCAGCCATACAGACATACAGAGGCTACTGTAAGCTGTGATAAAATGGAGCCAGGCTACATCTGAAGCTGACAGCAGTACTTGGCATCATCCACAAAGAATGCAAGAGTTGCAAGGTCATGGAAGTTTGCACCAAGATAACAGAAGAGTACCAATGAGGCCCAGTGAGGAGGAGGAGTGTTAGTCTCTGTATGGAACTTCTGAGTTAGCCAACTGTGAAGCTGTAAGGATGAAGCCTACATTGCAGAGGAGACTCCTGGACATCAGAGATGCTAGAATTATAGGACGTCTTCTGAGGAAAGCTTCAAGCACAGAGTGAAGCTGGCTCAAGAGAAAGCCCAGTTGGCTTCAGATTGGAGTGAGATAACCAAGCCTGATGAACATCAGCTAATACTACCATAAGTACTAGATACTAGACACAGGACCATGAGGTTTGGTGTTTGGTCTTCAGGGTTTTAGTATTCTTTTGCTTTGATATTTTCTTTCTATGCCTCCATTCTTCTCCTTCTGAATGGGGATGCTTGCTTGGTGCTATGTATATTGTAAGTATGTAGTTTATTTCTGTTTTTATGGTGGCTCATAGCTAAAAATTTGCTTTGAATCTCAGTATAGACTTTGGAGTTAGGAATAATATTGAAATGACTGTTAGGAATATAGAAAATCTAGACGTTGACTAAGTCCATTGTCCATTATGCACTAGCTAAGGTCTAATGGCAGCCAAGAGTGGAATAGTTTATAGGGTCATGTGTTTGAATACCTGTTATGCAGCAGGAAGTACTCTTTGGAGAAAAACATTGACGACTTTAGCATAGCTAGCAGAAGTGGGTTGCTGAGGGCAAGCCTTGAAAGTGATTTCTAGATCTTTGATTCTTGATCAGTCAGGATGTGAATAACTCACATGAAAAGCGACACCACTATGGACCAACCTGTAGCAGTTACCCTAAAACAGTAGGTCTCAACCTATGGGTCACAACCTCTTTGTGTGTAGGGGGTCAAATGACTCTCTCATAGGGGTCACTTAAGACTGTCTAATTTATCTAATATTGGATATTTACATTAGGGTTCATAACAGTAGCAAAAATACAATTATGAAGTAGCAACAAAAATAATTTTAGAGTTGGCGTCGTCACAACATGAGGAACTGTATTAAAGGGTCACAGCATTAGGAAAGTTGAGAACTACTGATCTAGAACCATGCAAGCAAAAGTACACCTCTGTTCCCTTAATTTGCTTCTGTTACGTATTCTGTCACAAAACCAAGGTGACCAATAAGATGGATATAGAGGGAACTTACAGTAGACAAGCTAAGGTTTTGCTGGTATCTACTTTGACTCCAGCATAACCACGGGTTCTCTGTTTCCCTGACTGGGCCTCACAGCTATTTCTGGAGTTTCGGCTGTTCCTCAAGTACACACATTCCTCTCACAGGGATCTTTGTTTGTTAGCTTGCCTCAGAGTACATGAGGCCCCATCTTCTCCTACAGTCACTGCAGAAGTATATATATCTTATTGCCCACGTTCTGTATTCTGTGGGTGTCCACAATGGAAAGTAGGGCCCTCAGACCCACAGTGAATACTTTGTTCTAGGTTTCATGAAGAAATGAAGGAAATGCCTGTTTCCTGGACTCAGAATCAGCTGATCCTGGATGTTACGCCAAAAATCTTATAAGTAAGCCAGAGCCCCTTGAAACCAATCTCATTCTAGATCTTCTCACCACTGACTGGCTGGGGACCAGCCAGTGGAGACTGCATGGACCATCCCACTGTTCTCTCCCATGCGCTGTAGGCTACCTTATATGCTGACTTCCTCCCAAAGGGCCGTATTCTCCATGCAAACTAATATTTAGTAAATGTGTACCCAGAAAAGCCAACCTCATCTAACCAGACAGGTCTGGAATTTTCATTTGGTTCAGCCAAGTTCCACACACACGCGCGCGCGCGCGCGCGCGCGCACACACACACACACACACACACACACACACACACACATACACCACGCCACAGTATAAACCATCTTTAAACTTTGACTTCCCCTTAGCTACAGCCTTAATCCTGCTATGTTTCCACAGATGAAACTTCTTTTTTATAATGTTGATCTAAAAAACAGAATCTGTGATAGATTACTCTCCCCTCTAATTACTACTACCGTAACTCTCCTTTTTCAAAGCCACTTTTTAAAAACTTAATTATAAAATCTTGTTGACATGTACTTTAAATATATCAGCATTTCTTGACTTTTTATATAGGATATAAACTAAACATAATCAAAAATGTTGGGATTGAATTATGCCTCCAAAAATGATCTACTTGAGTCCTGAAGTCTAGTTACCCAGAATGGAGTACTACATTGAAACAGGGAAGTCCAGTTAAAATGAAGTCACTAGGGTACATTAATTCAACATGATTCTTATCTTCACACACAAAAAAAGATGAAACGAGCATAGACATGAGCAAGAGAAATGCCATGTTGAGATGAAGTAAAAAAAATTCCACTGAGGCCTTGGCAAGGGAAAGTACCCAACAATGCCTAGCAACCCATTAGAAATCAGAGGGCTAAGGCATAGAGCAACTTTCACCTTGGCACTCCAAAGATGGAGCCTACCTGATGACTTAATCTCAGAATCTTAATCTCAGTGACAGCCTCACTCAATCCACCCACCTTATGGACTTTGTTATAGGATCTCTCAGACATAAAAACTATCTCTGCCCAATACTATGGTTTTTCTTTGGGTGTCAAAGATTGAAGTTAGGGTCTTGAGCACACCAGGCAAGTGCTCTGACTCTGAGTTACATCCTCAACTCAATTATTGATAGGTTTGGTGGATTTGACCACCCATCCCCCCAGTCCCCCCCCACTTGGTTATCATCAGCGCAGAGTGTTTAATACATGAACCTTTTGAGCAGTGGTTCTCAACCTGCATATCAGATATTTCTATTAGGATTCATAACAGTAGCAAGATTACAGTTATGAAGAATCAACAAAATAATTGTGTGGTTGGAGTCACCCACAACATGAGGAACTGTGTTAAAGGGTCACAGCACTAGGAAGGTGGAGAATCACTGCTTTCGAGGGACAGTTCTGAATCCACCTATCTCTACTCTGTAAGTCTGAACTGTTGTTCTCCATTTAGAAACCTTTACACACTTGCTTCTCTGTTTCATGTACCCAGACAACTTATCATTTATGTTCGTTGTTTTATGTTTCTGATTAAGCTCAACTCATTTCAACACACAACTAAATCAGTTAGTGCACGTTAGTTAAACATCACAGAAACACTATTGAACTTATCCAGGTCAGTGCCGGCTTCAGAACTACAGCCATTTTGGACTAGTTAATTCCTGAGGGAGCTCTCTGGTGCTTCACAGGATGTCTAACAGCATCCTATCAGACCCACTAGATGCTAATCACACATCTTTCAAGCATGTCACTTTACACGTGTCTCCAGGTGCTGTCGAGTGACCTCTGAGAGCAAACATGCTTCCCATTGAGAACCACTGTTTTAGGAACCCAGAAAACACACTTCCAGTGTACTCCAGAATCTAAACAGAAGGGGTGAAAGATGCTCACAGATTAAGCATCTCAGAAGTGTGTTGGTTTTGAAAAAGTGAATAATGTGCAGCTGCTGGGAGCTGAAATCCAGCGATAAGGCAGGAGTTCTTGGAAATCACAAGGTTGAGAAGGGCCTTAACCTTTGGATGTGGACAGGAAGTGACACAATGGTAGCAGATGGGGTCGTCATGTGAACGAGAAGTCTGGACTGTCCATTTCATGACAGTGAAGAAGACGTAGGATAGGCTGGGGGAGGTTAGTGTCTGCATCAAGGCAAGTTGCCACTCCTTTCCTCTATTCTTAATACTGCTTTGATAATCTTCCAACTTGACAAATTGTTTCTTTTTATAGAACTAAAGATCCAAATAAAATGAAAGAAAGTAGGGTGTTCTACTAATTGCTATGCTAGTGCCAAAGAACAAAGAAGTGACTGAGATGCAGGGGAGAAGCATGGTCCTTAAAGTGTATAAAGAACAATTTGGATTCACACGTGCTTTGCTGCTATGAAGTATTTCTCACATGTCCTTGCCCTGATGCCCTTGGGAAGTGAGGTGGGACTCTGAAATGTCCCTTGATGCAGTTCTCTTCCTCCTTTAACAGAGGCATTCTGAATTTTATTTTATATTTTATTGGATATTTTATGTATTTACATTTCAGATGTTATCCCCTTTCCCGGTTTCCCCTCCACAAACTCCTCTATCTCATACGCCCTCCCCCTGTTTCTATGAGGGTGCTCCCCCTCCCTTCCAACATTCCACCCACTCCTGCCTCCCCATCCTGGCGTTCCCCTACACTGGGACATTGACCCTTCACAGGACCAAGGACCTCTCCTCCTATTGATGCCAGATAGTGCCATCCTATGCTACATATGTGGTGGAGCCATGGGTCCCTCCATGGTTGGTTGGTGGTTTACTCCCTGGGAGCTCTAGAGGGGGGTCTGGTTGGTTGATATTGTTGTTCTTCCTATGGGCTTGCAAACCCCTTCAGCTCCTTCAGCCCTTTCTCTAACTCCTTCATTGGGGTCCCTGTGCTCAGTCCAACTGTTGGTTAGAGCATCTGCATCTGTATTTGTCGGGCTCTGGCAGAGCCTCTCAGGAGACAGCTATAACAGGCTCCAGTCAGCAAGGCTGTCTTGGCATCCACAATAGTGTCTGGGTTTGGTGTGAATTTTTATTTTTTGCATCAACGTTTGCAGATGTGATAAGGATAGTGGCTATGATATGGGGACTAACTTCTGGCCAGATGAAACCTACATGAAGTTAATTTTAGAGGAGGAAAGCAATTTCTTCTCTTTTGTTTCTCTTTTGCCAGGACATGAATGCAGACCTGGCAAGAAGGTAAGGAGCTATTTGACCTGGACTGAAAACCTACACTGAAGATGGTAGAGGAGGAAAGTAAAAGAAGCTCCATGATACTAAAGAACAGGAGCCAGCAAACATTTTTGTTGTTATTGTTGCTGTTTTTGTTTTGTTTTGTTTTGACAAAGGACTATATAAGAACGGATTTCTGTTTTGTAGACTTACAGGTCTTTGCCATAACTAATCGATTTTGTCATTCAGAGTGATAACAGCCATAAAGAACTGGTGTATTCTAGTATGTTTCAATTCATGTCCCACTGTGATTTCATAGATAGAAAATAGGAATTTCTTTTGAGACAGAGTCCCATGTATCATGTGTCTCAGGTTGGCCTCAAATTTGCTAGGTAGATAAGAATGACCTTGAACTTCTAATCCTTCACCCTCTGCTTTTTGAGTGCCCCGTGTATGGGCTTCCATGTTTAGGGTATGCTATGCTGAGGAGTGAACCCAAGGCTTTGTGCATGCTCCATGAGCATTCTATCAACTTAGTCACATCCCAACACTAAAATGTGGATTTCTAATAATCATCCTACATCCTCCCAAATTATACCACTTTCACCTTATTACTTTATTTGACTTTTTTGTTTGTTTGTTTTTGCTATCGTAGGAATTGCTCCCACAGCTTTGAACGTGCTAGGCAAAGCACCCTACAACTGAGCCGATTTTCAGTGATTTCTTTTCAATTCCTTAGAAACAATGTGCAGTTCTTAGTTGTACAGTTGTACAAAAGTAGACAGATGATGTCTGCCTTCAGTAGGCTCTATGGTGGCTATCCCTAACTGTGGAGTACCATCCTGTCTCTGATAGCTTTGCTTTAGGCTTTATATACAGAGGTGAGACATTTCCATGTTGGTCAGGATGAAGCTGCCTGTGATTCAGCAGAACTGAACCCTGATATGCAGAAATTCAATGCACTAGCTGTTAGGGATGCTCTACCCCACGAACAATCAGGACAAATCCTGTCTGGGATTTGGATGGTCCTCTGGCTCCTCTGGTTTTCTACCTAAGGCTCAAAGTTATAACTATCATTGAGGATCTTTCTCAGGCTATTTAGAACCTAGAGGTTGAAAATAAAATATTGAGAATTTACTCGTAAATATTCATTGTGACGAGTCTGGTTCGAGGCCTCTGGCCTCTGCTCCACCGTCAATACTAGATCAGACTCCTCTTGGATATCCTGTTGCTGCCCCGTGTCATGGAGATCATGCAGCTCTGGATCTTCAGGACCAACCTCTTCATGCACTCCACTAGTTCATAGATGAGGTAGATGTTGGGGTGGGCCAACTTAGATAGAGCCCTGGATATTATATGCCTGTATATTATATACCCTTATGCCACACACACTTTGTGTGACAGCAGTTTATGAGGCAAAAGCTTCATGGGAGCCAGTCTCCTGCTCCTGCATCGTCTCCTTGGCATTCCCTAACTCAGAGGTAGTCCAGATATGTCCTTGCGAACTCGTGTGCTAGGTGCCCACCAAGATATGATTTATTAATAGCTAGACAAAATTGGACATTGCTCTCTGACCTTTACCAATGTTCCAACATCTTAGCCAAACCCTGACTTGGAATTTACCCATCCAGACCAATTGCCTTCAGCATTGTGGGTGGGCATTGAAGCTTACAGAATGGGAGACTTATCCCAGGGCAAGTGCAAGTAGAATCCTCATTCTCAGTCAGGTACTGCAGCTGAACCACTCCTAGAAATTAGCAAGAAAGAGACAGGCTCTACTAGCCCAGAAGATTAGCATAGTGGGTGTTTCACCTAAGATGGGTGGGACCTTGAGCCGAGTGTGTGTGAGAGACAGTGTGCAGCATTCTAGATTGGAGATTCTAGATTCAAGATTCAAGCCTCTACCCTCCTGGCTGGCGCACCTGCGGCCCCCTGGGACCCATGTGGCCCGAGCATGCTCAGAGCCCGGTGGTGCTGCACCAGTCCAGAGGAGATGGCTGCTGCTTTAGACCCAGTGTGTTTTAGATGGCCTCAGATGTACCTCGACTACTGACTGAGCTGCCAGATTTCTCTTTCTCTTTTGCAATGATTGTAAAAGCCTCATGCCATTTTTAAGAAATACATTCAGACTCAGCATCCCTTGTGTCGACTCTATTTATCACGTGCCAAATCCCTTGCCCACCTGGCCAGAACTCTCATCCCGCAGAACAAGGGCTCCCTGCAACAAACCCCAGTCCGTGGCACCCTTACGTGTGCACATGCATCTGCACACACAGAAACACACCAAATAACTACAGAAAAGGATTGCTTTGGATCTGCTTAGACTTACCAGTATTTCCATACTATCCAATATACAATAAAGGTTGTGCAAAATCAGTTTACATTAATGCATTGGACATCGCTGATGTTTATCATTTCCATTACCACATTCCTTTGCAAATATTAGAAGAACAAATGGCCTCTGCTCTTTAAGAAGCTAAACGAAAGTCAACTAAGGTTTTCTAACTTGTAGATAGCATTTGACTGTTAAGCACCACTGTCAAAAGTGTCCATGTTAGGAGACATGTCATACTCTAGAAGTTCAGCAATGAATCAGGCACATCTGTGCTGTGCCATGAGGCACCTGTGAGCTGCAATCCCAGCTCCGCTCTATTTGGTTTGATAAAGACCTGAGTATTGATTGACTCAATGGAGTTGCTGATGTTTACCTCCTAAGTAAACAGTGTTTGTATGCAATACAAAACATTGGCCACTGCTTATTAAGAACCTAATGTCCCAGGCACAAGGCTATTGCTGTCCATTGGCTGAATGGGTGGAAGATGAGGGGAAAGACTGCAAACATGACTCAGCTGCCTCTGCCCCAATGACAAATACATGGATGGTGCCAAGTCCCCAAATATAACCTTTCCTAAGATACTCACCTGGGTCTTTCCTTGGCTATTGACTCAACTTTCTTGAGTAGTTTGCTAGAAACCCATCCCAGCAGAGAAACACCATGGGAACCTGTTCTGTTGTGTTCTCACATGCCTGATTCAAGCTAGTCTCCCTCTGATCAATGCTTACCAGGTCAGTATGGCTGCCTGCCAAGGTCTGGGATCTCCCTGGTGGAGACTGTAATCACCATATTCAAGTCTAGAGCTCTAGCCTGGGCAGGCAGTGTATTAAAGCTTAAAGAAAAAAAAAATCACATCCATTCTGTGAAGGCCTTGAAAGTGCCGGCTGGAGAGGAAAGAAAAGATAAAAGCAAAACTCACATAATCTAGGGACACAGTAAACACGTACAGCCTGCCCAACTCACCAACTTGGCTTGACCAATTAAAAATTCCTCTTATGTAAATACTTAATAAATGATCAATAGGTGGATTGTATTTCCATGAGTAGCAGAGTTCTTACTTAGGGGCACAGTTTCTTCCTTTCTTTCTTTTTCTTTCTTTCTTTCTTTCTTTCTTCCTTTCTTTCTTTTTAAATTCAAACTTTTATTTTTTTCCTTCACATTCAGCAGTTCCCATCTGTTGCTGAATGTCTGCGGCCACATGCTTAGTTAGCTTCCTGTTTACAAATGAGCGCTGTTTTCAGTGAGTCAGCAGATTGTGCTCAGCACAGAAGTGCAGTAAATTGTGTCAAGGCCCAGGAAGTCCAGGGGCTTTGTGAATGGCCTAAGAATATTGGTCCTTCCAGTGGAAGGGAACCAGACTTCACAGCAAGTGACTACGCAGTGCTAAAATTAGTCGGAGAGTAGGGTTGGCTGTTTCTCACCTAGTTAAAGGCTGGACCACTGCCAAAGGTAAACAAAGCCAGCCACTGTTTGATTAAGGTGTCAAAGACAGATTTTAGTAAGGAGCAATTACTGCAATAGGGAATAAAATGTTTGTATAGAAATGCTGTGGGGCTTTTTTCCCTGTGTTGAGAGGAGACAAGGCAGCCTCTGTAGACCATCTTTTAAGGTCTCAGTAATAAAACAAAGGTCAATTCCACCTGTCTCCACTAAGGAAACAAAAATTTACCGAGTGTGGGAGGCAGGTTACTGACAGGAGTGTGGGTCCCCCACCACCCCACCCCAAAGCAGCCATGATGGAATGACATCATTCTGCATGAATGATGGCTTTGAAGAGACAGTTTCTATTTCTCAGGTCTTCATGCACACACTTGCTCCTGTGACAAGGCACGACCATAGCCACTTTAGACTTCTATGAGAAGGCCCCCAGTGTCCTACTCTGTTATTTCAATACACCCCTACAGTTAGTCATGGTTTCTTCATAAGGGAAGAAGGGCATGCTGTGGAAGACCTTGTGACATTGAAGATATCATTGTAGTCTGCATTAGTCACTTGTGCATCACTGTGTCCCAAACCTGAGGAAAGATTAATTTTGGTTCACAGTTTGACAGTACAGTCTGAAATGCTAATTTCTGGTTTCTTTGGAAATTCAGTTATGTCATATGATGTTTTGCTGGAGCAGACACGTGAAAGGTTGTTTTGCTGAAGTAAACATGAGAGAGGACACATGATGTTTAGAAAGAATATAAATATGACCCCACAGTGGGAGGAGGCTCTGGCATTGCCTCATCTTGCATTGTGTTGCTGGTTTCTCTTATCATGACTTCATAGAGAGTAACTCTCCAAAGACCATCTTGTGATATTCTGGCAACTTCTTGTCACTTTGGAGGACTCAGGCTGATTAGTTGAGCCTTGTGGTTTCTTCTGGATCCAACTGCTGTTGCTGATTCATGACTAGTGGTTGCCAAGTGGACTGGACTGTAGCTGCTGATTCGTGTTGGTGTTTTGCTAGAGGACTGGACTGCTGACAACAAAGACTGGAATAGCCCCAAAGAATTATTTCTAAACAGGTCTACTTCACCCATTTCTTACTCATCTTTCTTTTCTACTACCTCTGGTGGGTGGTTGGCTAGAAGGGAGGTTGAAGGGTTTAGGAATTCTTATTAAAATAGGTTTTAAAAAGTATAAGCCTACAACAATCTGTCATGGGGTGGGCAGACTCATCTTTGGAGGTGGGAGCATGGGGTAGCATCTTGTTCACATGGTGGCTGATCAGAAGATAGAGAAAGCTAGATTGAAACAAGACCTAGGCTATACCCTCAAAAAAATCTACCTCTAGTAAACTACATCACCAGCTGGACCCTACCCCCTAATGGCTGCATGACCTCCCAAAATAACTTTACAAGCTGGGGACTAAGCTTGTGCATGCTGGGGACAGAAATGGGGTTCTAGTATCTCCTTCAAGGACGCACACTCAGTGACCAGACTTCCTTCTATTAGGCCCTGCCTAGTAAAGGTTCCACCCAGCAGCACCACAGGCTGAAGACACATGGGCCTCTGGAGGGACCTTGAACAGGATAGCTAGAAGAGCTGAGAGGGCAGGAGAGACCAGGAAAGCTGCTTTTTTTCAGGGGTTCAATATGTATTTCCAGTGATTCTATAAGGTAAGTGAAGGTTCTGATGAGGGTTGTAGAGAGGCCAATAATGAAAGAGCTTACTTAATGGCATTAACCACTATGTACACATAGCCTTTGAACAGATCAGAAAATGTGTTTTGACCCAAACTGATTGAAATAGAGATTGTGTCAAAGAACCCATGGGGTCTTATGATGTTAGTTTAATAAAAGGTGTTAATAAAGGCCCATACCTAAACATAGTGAAAGCAATATACAGCAAACCAGTAACCAACATCAAACTAAATGGAGAGAAACTTGAAGCAATCCCACTAAAATCAGGGACTAGACAAGGCTGCCCACTTTCTCCCTACCTATTCAATATTGTACTTGAAGTCCTAGCCAGAGCAATTAGACAACAAAAGGAGATCAAATGGATACGAATTGGAAAGGAAGAAATCAAATTATCACTATTTTCTGATGATATGTTAGTATACTTAAGTGACCCCAAAAATTCCACCAGAGCTCCTAAACCTGATAAACAACTTCAGCAAAGTAGCTGGATATAAAATTAACTCAAGCAAATCAGTAGCCTTCCTCTACACAAAAGATAAACAGGCTGAAAAAGAAATTAGGGAAACAACACCCTTCACAATAGTTACAAATAATATAAAATACCTTGATGTGACTCTAACTAAGCAAGTAAAAGAACTGTATGACAAAAAGTTCAAGTCTCTGAAGGATGAAAATGAAGAAGATCTCAGAAGATGGAAAGACCTCCCATGCTCATGGATTGGCAGGATTAATATAGTAAAAATGGCCATCTTGCCGAAAGCAATCTACAGATTCAATGCAATCCCCATCAAAATTCCAACTCAATTCTTCATAGACTTAGAAAGAGCAATTTGCAAATTCATCTAGAATAACAAAAAACCTAAGAGAGCAAAAACTATTCTCAACAATAAAAGAACCTCTGGTGGAATCATCATCCCTGACCTTAAACTGTACTACAGAGCTATTGGGATAAAAATTGCATGGTATTGGTACAGTGACAGGCAGGTGGATCAATGGAATAGAATTGAATACCCAGAAATGAACCCACACACCTATGGTCACTTGATCTTTGACAAAGGAACTAAAACCATCCAGTGGAAAAAAAAGACAGCATTTTCAACAAATATGCTGGCTTGATTGGCAGTTAGCATGTAGAAGAATGCAAATTGTTCCATTCCTATCTCCTTGTACAAAGCTCAAGTCCAAGTGGATCAAGGACCTCCACATAAAACCAGATATACTGAAACTAGTAGAAGAGAAAGTGGGGAAGAGCCTCGAGCGCCTGGGCACAGGGGAAATTCTCCTGAACAGAACACCAATAGCTTATGCTCTAAGATCAAGAATTGACAAATGGAACCTCATAAAATTGCAAAGCTTCTGTAAGGCAAAGGACACTGTCAATAGGACTAAACAGCAACCAACAGATTGGGAAAAGATCTTTACCAATCCTATATCTGATAGAGGGCTAATATCCAAGGTATACAAAGAACTCAAGAAGTTAGACTCCAGAGAACCAAATAACCCTATTAAAAAATGGGATACAGAGCTAAACAAAGAATTCTCAACTGAGGAATATGGAATGGCTGAAAAGCACCTAAACAAATATTCAACATCCTTAGTCATTAGGGAAATTCAAATCAAAACAATCCTGAGATTCCACCTCATACCAGTCAGAATGGCTAGGATAAAAAACTCAGGCGACAGCAGATGCTGGAGAGGTTGTGGAGAAAGAGGAACACTCCTTCATTGCTGGTGGGATTGCAAGCTGGTACAACCACTCTGGAAATCCGTTTGGCAGTTCCTCCGGAAATTGGACATAGTACTACAAGAGGACCCAGCTATACCACTCCTGGGCATATACCCAGAAGATGCTGCAACATGTAATAAGGACACACTCTCCAGTATGCTCATAGCAGCCTTATTTATAATAGCCAGAAACTGGAAACAACCCAGATGTCCCTCAACAGAGGAATGGATACAGAAAATGTGGTACATCTACACAATGGAGTACTATTCAGCAATTAAAAACAATGAATTTATGAAATTCTTAGGGAAATGGATGAATCTGGAGAATATCATCCTGAGTGAGGTAACCCAATCACAAAAGAACACACATTGTATGCATTCTCGGATAAGTGGATATTAGCCCAGACGATCGGAATATACAAAGTACAATCCACAAACCACAAGAAACTCAAGAAGAAGGAAGACCAAAGTGTGGATACTTCATTCCTTCTTAAAATGGGGGACAAAATACCCATGGAAGGAGTTGTAGTGACAAACTATGGGGCAGAGACTAAAGGAAGGACAATCCAGAGACTGTTCCACCTGGGAATCCTTCCCATATTCAGTCATCAAATTCAGACACTATTGTGGGTGCCAGCAAGTGCTGGCTGACAGCCTGATATAGCTGTCTCCTGAGAGGCTCTGCCATTGTCCAACTAATACAGAAGTAGAGGCTCACAGCCATCCATTGGACTGAGCACAGGGTCCCCAATGAAGGAGCTAGAGAAAGGACCCAAGGAGCTGAAGGGTTTGCAGCCCCTTAAGACAAACAACAATATGAACTAACTAGTACCCTCAGAGCTCCCAGGGACTAAACCACCAACCAAAGTGTGCACATGATAGGCTCATGGCTCCAGCAGCATATGTATAGCAGAGGATGGCCTAGTTGGTCATCAATGGGAGGAGAGGCCCTTGGCCCTGTGAAGGTTCTATGCCCCAGTATAGGAGAATGCCAGGGCCAGGGAGCAGGGAGAGGGGGGAGGGAACGTTTTGTTTTGTTTTTTCGGAGGGGAAACCTGAAAAGAAAATTTAAAAAAAAAAGTGTTAATAAATGATGTTGCCATATTTCAGGGAAATTGGGGAAATACATATGTATACATTATATATAAACATAAATATTTAATCATATATATATACATATGCATACCTACATACACAATCCATTATATAGTATATGCATGAATAGTTGAGTTAATAGGATAATAAATAAAATTAATAACAAAGAATATCCTTTTATGGAAGCTTCATTTACTTCCCCCACACAATTATTAAGCCTCTCATTAGTTCTCAATCCTGCCCATTCTGAGTGATGCCATATGCTATATTGTGCCCTGGGCTACCCTCAGATCACTTCACTCTAGATGATGTCCTTTGGTGTTATAAGAAGCCTAGACCCAGGCATGTTTTCACAATGAGTTCTACCAGCTTCCCTTTGCAGCGGTGCATCATGAAAGGGCAAGCAGTGGAGTGTTGCTCTCTTCCTTTACATCTTTTTGGCCACCACTGAGCCAGTCTTCCTGCTAAGGGTCCTAGGCAGAGACACCTCATAGAACAAAACATTTACTCCAACCATCTACCAGAATCGCTCCTGTTCAATGCCAAGACACAGGTCACAGATGAGTCACCGACTCCTCTGGATCATGACCCATCCTGCAGAGATTACAGACAGATCAACTGAGGTGTGCCAGCTTCCCAGTCATAGAAGGAACCTGGCCTCCAAGATTAAATGGGCCCCAGTGTGCAGATTGCAGCTTCCAGCCTTTTGGTGCCGTCCTTTATCGCCTTTATTGAAGTCCTTCCGAGGAAGAGGGAAGGGTTTCCTCTCCACTTCTGATTTGCCCTTTGCAGCTTTATGATCTGCTCTAATCTCAGCTTCTTTGCAGCCCCAGTGAGAGAGAACAGGCAGGCTTGCCAAGACTAGCTTTCTGCTTCTTCCCTGTCCCCTTTGTATGAGGACAAGGACAACCTCAGAAAGGCCAATGCCGTTTGGTATAAAGACACCACGTCAAGGTCAAGAGTAGGGGAAGAAATATTTTGAGCACAAAAGTGTCACTCAATTGACCCACAAAACGAATTACCTGTGACAAGACCTGTGTCCCAGGAAGAAGAGGCCTGGGGCTAAGCTTTGTGGAGTTTGGGGGCGGGAGAGGGGGGCAGGGTGTGTGTGCCAGGCAGCCTGGAAAGTGGTGGTGTCATCCTGAGGCTACCACAGATGAGCCCAGATTCTAGGAAGGAGTGTTAATATTTATTAAATACTTGTTAGGCAGACCTTAGCACAATGGTGAATGTCCAGTAAATATTGTTCTTCTTAACCATGGTTTCTTTTCTATGTCCTCACAATAAGAAAATCAGTATTATTACTGTTAGTTTATAGATAGCATCAATAGGTCATATGGCTTCCTGCCACGGTGATGCATCTGGGGGTTGGGTGTGGTAGAGCTGAAAGTCCACATGTGAGTGCAAATGTGTATGTGGAGGGAGGGAAGGCTAGGTTGGCTGGCTAGCCAGCAAGTTCCCAGGATCTGCCTGTCTCTGCCCCACCTCAAACTGAGATGGTCTGGAGCAAGCACTTGCTCCCCCTGTTTTTCCCTTGTGGTTCTGGGACTGAAACAAAGATATCACACCTTTGAGGCAAGGACTATACCAATCAACTATACACAGCCTCTGCCCTGGTCACAGCATTCATATCTTCCTGGTGTCCTGCGGATGTGACGACAGCCTGAACAGCAAACACTGTTCTTCATTAAAGCACCAAACTTCAGTGGTAAAAATCACTAGACACCAATGTGGGCAATGTAGACGCTCTTGAGAAGCTTCTAGAATGCACTACAGAGGAAATAGATGAAACATAGGATCATGTGACTTTTGTATCGGTTAAGAGTAAATTGAACTGAAAGTTCAAAAGCATAAAGATATCTGTGGCTTGAGTAAGTCCAGGTGAATGGTCCAAAACTGATAGAGAGCCATCAGGGACCAGGTCTTCTGTCTTACTGCATCATTCTTGGCATAGCTTCTGTCTCTCAGGGGAAATACAAAACAAGAGAAAATGGTTGCTGGGGAAGATACCCATCCCACCTTACAGCATGAACCAGGATCTTGCCCTCTCTAAGTTCAAAGCTAATGTTTTCATTCTGTGTCTCATCTTCAGAAAGTTACCTGGCTTCTCTGTCCAAAGCCAATAGCATCCAGCATCAGGAGACGAACAACAAAAGGAGCCTTAAAAGAGTTGCAAAACGGACTCAAGCCAGCCAGGACAAATGGTTCGATATCAGAAGACCCACCTTGAGCCTGGGCCATACCTTCTGGTGTGGCTGCCACATAAAAGGAAGTAGAAGGTAGACAGCTTTGATTTTTGCCTGCTTGCCTTCATTCTCACTGGTCAGTTCATCTCTCCTGTCCCCTAAGCTTTCCTTCGATGGAAAGCCTTCATCTTTGGGACTCTAAAGTAAACTGGAAATTGATAGTTCTCTAAGACAACCCTGGGACCCTACACCAGAATGAGGCTACTAAGACATTCAGTCTTTTTGCGGAATGTCTCCTGGATTCTTGGCCTTTACAACCATTAATGGACTGGTCCACCTACAGCCTCCTGTAAGCCACTCTAATAAATCCCCTTTTGACACATGCACAGACACACAGACACAGGCAGTGGAATCAATTTCAGAGGAATCAGTGTCTTAATGTGTTAGTTCTCCTTGCCTCTAGTATTAGTCTACTTTTCCCTTCTTAGTCCCTACATCCTTTCCAGGGTTACCTTATGTGGGAAGGACTGAGACTTCCCAGACAAAGGCTCAAGGACTTAAGGGGCTGACTCAGAGTGTGTTGGCTGAGTCTGAAGCAGTAGTCGGTTGGACAATGAGGCTGAAAGGACACAAATAGACTATATCAGTGGTTTCCAACCACTGTGGATTGTGACCTCTTAGGGGTAGTATATCAGATATCCTGCACATCAAGTATTTACATTAAAATCCATAACTATCAAAGTTACAGTTATAAAGTAGCAACAAAATAATTATATGGATGGGGGTCACCACAACATGAGGAACTGTATTAAAGGGTTGCAGCAATAGGAAGTTTGAGAACACTGAGCTAGAGGGGAATGAAGGAAATCAAACGATGAGATAGTCTAAATGAGACTAATGATCAAGCAAAGGGGAGTGGAGAGAAGTCTGGAAATACAAGGGTTCATCTTGAAAGGGAGTTAGTAGGTTAAGATGTCAGAGGTGGACAGTTCTGAAAGATGCTAAGGGTGTGGTTTAAGTAGAAAGGCCACTGTGTTAGACAAGGTCTAAGAACTGGAAGGTATATTGATGGATGGGTTCTCCATGTGATAAAGGAATTGTCTTAGTTAGGGTTTTACTACTGTGAACAGACACTATGACCAAGGCAACTCTTATAAGGACAACATTTAATTGGGGCTGGCTTACAGGTTCAGAGGTTCAGTCCCTTATTATCAAGGCAGGTACATGGCAGTGTCTAGGTGGGCATGGTTTAGGAGGAGCTGAGAGTTCTACATCTTCACTTGAAGGCTTCTAGAAGAATACTCACTTCCAAGGAGCTGGGATAAGGGTCTTAAAGCCCACACCCACAGTGACACACTCCAGCAAGGCCATACCTTCTCCAACAGGGCCACACCTTTTGATAGTGCCACTCCCTGGGCCGAGCATGTACAAACCATGACAGGCACCCATTGGTACTAAGGGCTAATGTCTGGATGCTGGAGATGCCAACAGATGAAGGAACTACTGGAAACCTAGCAGGTAACAGTAATTCAAAGGAATCTCAGAGGACAACTAGGTCTTACCGAGGAGTTATTCTAGTTTGAGAGCATCCCATGGAAGATTCATGAGAGAAAAGACAGCCTCTTTCTCATTTAAATCACAGCAGAAAGCAGATGGTCCACCTATGGGGGGAACTTAAGGTGCATATAATAAATGAATTACTGTCCCAGGCAAAAGTCAAGCATAGGGAATCCACAAGTAATAGTGAGGCTACGAGTCAGCCACAGGAGCTCGTCCCTCCCCAGGTACAGGGACCCTCAAGCGTACTCCACTTGACCCTCTGACCCATCCACACCCTGACTCTTATCTTCTCTCAAAACTGGTAAACTTTTGCAATCTTAGCCTGTTGTAAGATGTTTAAACCAGTCTTTTTTCTACTCTTATTTTATCGGGAGATTGTAATCTGCCAGCCCAGCTCCAATCACAGCAGAGTTGAAACAGACCTCTGCCTTGGAGCATTTTAACAGGGTCCAGCCCTCCACCAGGAGCCTTTACTTCCTGGAGTAAAACAAGATAATGTGAACTGCTCAGGCAACCCAGCCTTTCAGTCACATGAAACTGTTTTGACATCCTGAGGTCCAAGACCTCTTGGTAGAAACGAGCAGAATTCCTGCCCCTTGGGAACACCAAACCCAGCCCAGGTGTTGCAAGGTTTGACCTTGTGTAGTAGCCAAGGGCAAGTCAATCCAAGTCTAGACTGACGCACAGTAGGGTCATTCTAGGAGCTCTGGGATCACTGAAACCAAGCCTTCTGAGCTTTTTGGAGATTTCCTCACTACGGTCTGAACTCTCACTTTTGACCAAAGACTTACTTGCTCTGGATCTCAATTTCATTTTGTTTTCACTTATTCAAGAACATAATTTTTGAGCCAGGAGGTGGTGGAACACACCTTTAATCCCAGCACTTGCGAGGCAGAGGCAGGCGGATTTCTGAGTTTGAGGCCAGCCTGGTCTACAGAGTGAGTTCCAGGACAGCCAAGGCTATACAGAGAAACCCTGTCTTGAAATGCCCCGCCCCCAGCCAAAAGAATGTAATTTTTATACCAAGTCAGGCAACAAAAGCCCAAAGTATCAGGCAAGGTAGCACAGGTGTATAATCCCAGCATTTAGGAGGCTGAGGCAGGAGAATTATAAAATCAGCCTAGGCTTCATAGTGGGACCCTGTATTGAAAAGAAAAAAAGAAAAAAGAAAGAAGACAAAGATGGCCCAAAGTAAGATTAGACCTAAACACTGTACTTGTGTCAAGACATAGAATAAGGAGGCTGAACTATCCGATGGTAGACGCACTTCGGGATCTAATAATTGATAAGTAGCCCATTGAGTGGATTGGGCTGGTCCAGTTCTGTGTAATGTCCCAGAGGTACTGCCTCTATCACAAAACTGTAAATGATAGGGAAATAAGAGTAATAGTTGGGGAAGTTCTTATCTGATCCATCCCAGAAGTTCTTTGAGGCTTTGGACTTTGCTCTCTGCTTGGAACACTCTCTGTCCTCTCCCTTCTTTGCTCACTGGACAACTTTGCTTCTGGAAGCTCCCCTCCCAAGTAAAGCAAAGGTCACAACCCGACTGACCTGAAGCAATCTGGATAGGCACTCCACTAGCTCTTTGTTAGTAGGGTGATGTATCCCTCCAGAAGGAGACTGTGGGTACCAAGGATACAGTTTTCCAGAAGGACATCAGAAACTGGCTGCAGAATGAAAGTGTGCCGCATGCAGTTCCATCTGCTTCAAATTATGTTTGCCAGGAGACAAATACACAGCCCTCTGACTCCAAAAATATGTGTTGGTCTTAGCCAAAAATACATTTGTTCTTGGATTCTTAAAAATGCAAGCCATGCGAAATATGTGAGAAGCATGCACTCTCATGAAAAATACAGACTGAAAAGAAGAAAAGAAGTCTTTAAAAGCTTTCATTGAGAAGCAGCAAGGACTGTTCAGCTTTGAGCATAGGCAGGAAGCAGAATGGGAAATAAGAAGCTTTGCCCTTGTGGGGTGTGGACCACCTTCCTAGCATCCCAGAAAGGCCCTGAGCAGCCATAGGTCCTGTGTGGGGCAACTCATAAAGCCAGAGGCAAGACCTGTCACAACTCTGAACTCTTAGTTTTGGTATCTGTGAGGGATTGTTTGTTTGTTTGTTTGTTTTTCTAGACAGTATAGCTTGTATACCCCTGGCTGTCCTGGAACACACTCTGTAGACCAGGCAGGCTGGCCTCAAACTCAGAAATCCTCTGCCTCCCAAGTGCTGGGATTTAATTTGCATTTTTAAAAAGTCCCCATCAGAGCTGTGAGACAGCTCACAAGATCAAGATAATAGCTGCCAAGCCTGATGCCCTGGGTTCAGTCCCTGGACTACACGTGAGCGGAGAACTGACTCTTGATTCCCAGAATTCAATCCCTGGGCTACACGTGAGAGGAGAACTGACTCCTGATGCCCTGGGTTCAGTCCCTGGACTACACATGAGTGCAGAACTGACTCCTCACTTCCTTATGTGTGATGTAGCCATCCTCTAACTCCCAAACACACAATTAAAAAGTAAATGTAACAAAGCATTTGTTTGTTTGTTTGTTTGTTTTGAAACAGGATTTCTTTGTGTAGCCCTGGCTGTCCTGGAACTTACTGTCTAGAATAGGCTAGCCTCAAACTCACAGAGATCTGCCAGCCTCTGCCTCCCCAGTGTTGGTATTAAAGACCCAGCAACAAACAGTTTTTAATGAAAAAAAATTTTTAAAGTCTCTTTCACTTAAGGCACAATAGCTTCTTAGCTTTTAGGCTGTATCTCCTAGTGCATGTCTGGATCTATTACCTCTCAGCTGCAGAATTAATGTTTGATAGGTAGGAGATCAAACTTGAAGCTAATTTCCAAAGAAGAGAAACTTTTGCCTTTTCCCCTCCACCTCTGAGAGAAAGAGGCTTAGGGACAGAGAATTCTGCCAGGCCCAAGACAACAGCAGTAACCTAATCCCATCATCCTATGAAGCACCTGAGACTCTTCTCCTTCTTCTTCTTCTTCTTCTTCTTCTTCTTCTTCTTCTT
>NW_022196914.1:73863992-73873298 GCF_008632895.1 Mastomys coucha | reverse complement strand
CCTCTTCCTCTTCCTCTTCCTCTTCTTCTTCTTCTTCTTCTTCTTCTTCAAAAAAGGGGGAACATTTACTTCCCTCATCTCAGGTTTGGATTGAAATTTACAAAAATGTCTCTGTAGCAGAGAAACAAAGAGAGTGGAGAGAAATTGGACCAGGCCTCCCTATTCTCAGGAAAGGCCTGGGGAAAAAATGTCTCACCACTGAATCTACATCATTTTTTGGAATTTCTCTTATACTTTTCTATAATTTATAAGTCAGCTATATACAAGGTAGGAAGGAATTGAATTCTTTCTTGTTTGATTAAATAGTAAATAAATTAATTTTCTTTACCAATTACTGTTTCCTGGTTACTTTTGAAATATAGAGAAAATGAGGTAGTGGGTTTATGGGCTTGAGAGAGTATTGTATTACTTAGGTGAAATCACATGTATCCAACAAGCTTGGGACACTTATTAGAGTGTCTGAGGACTTGGAATGGGTCGCTGGAGAGATGGTTCAGTGTGTAAGCATGCTGGGTGCTCTTTTCAAAAGACTGGAGTTAAGTTCCTAGCACCATGTTAGACAGTTTACAATTGTCTGTAACTCCAGCTCCAGGGTATCAGACACCTTCTTCCAGCCTCCTTGAGAAACTGCACACATGTGTACATACATGTACACACATGTACACACACACATACACACACTATGTCTTCAGTAAACTGAAGACATAGCCGAAGGTCCCTCTCTCAAACATGCTGAATAATATTCTTTAGCAGAGGGACAGAGACCTGCATTTAATGACATCTGGTACTTAGATCATGTATGTTTGGGAAGTACAAATATAAGCGAGGGAGTGACATTGGGATCAGAAAGTTTACCTTGTCACCTTACTTCAGCAAACTCTAAAACTATGGATTTACATTTGTAATATTCAAGCAACTTAATTTGTTGAGTTGTATATTTACAAACCAATGGACATTTATTAAATTTGTATTGCTTTCATTATAACTGTTTTAATCTACATTAAAAAGAAAAAAGACATAAGTAAAAAAAAAAAAAGAAACATTGTCTTCCATCTAAAGTACTGGAACAAATTAGTTTTGCTTTGGTTTCTAAATAGAGTCTAACTATATGACCAAGCTGACCCAGAACTCACTATGTAGACAAAGGTGCCTTTCAAGTGCTATAAAAGACATGTGCCACCATGCTTTGCTAACATGTGACACTGAAATACAAGCAAGTGCTCAGGTTACCTGGAATTCTGAGAAGTTCAATGGACCCCGAGGAACACAATAATCATAGAATATTCAAGGCAGAGTATGGTGGAATTTGATGGACTCATTCTACTATCTAGTAAGAACATCTACCATCATTAACTATTTGGAAATATGTGACAACCTGATTCCTATGTGATAGAACAGTAGTTCCTGTCTAGAGACATCTTTGCTTGTCATGACTAGGCAGGCAGGGAAGGGAACACTGTCATTTAGTGGGTGAAGTCTGATAAACATCATACAGTGGACAGGACAGCTCCTTACAACAAAGAATTTTCAACCTATAATATAAACAGTGACCAGGCTGATGAACCCACATTAGTGTTCATCAGTGAGCTAAGCCCTATATTAAAGGGCACAAGGGAACAGGACAGAGTAAAGGGCCAAACAAAGGTGGCAGGGCTATTTCCTGGGAAGCTCTGGAAACTTGAGGTTCTCATGTTAACATGGTATTGGTGGGGGACAAGGGAGCAGAACTATTTTTGCCCCTGTGCATGTCAGTTCCTGATGACACTGTCCTTGTTCCAGTTCTCTATGGACAGACAAAGCAGGCTCTGGCATCATCTTGATCTGCCTTCTGCTCTAGACTCAGACTATTAGAGTAGCAAAACCCAGGGAGACCATGAGAGGAAAACAGGAGCTCCCAAGATATGGTGACAGTGGGACAGTGATTGCCACACAAATCTTTTGTGTTAGCCCATCTTCTCTCAATAGAATCGAATACCACAGACCAGATAATTTATAAAAAATGAAATTCACACAGCTCATGGTTCTGAACATTGGAAGGGTCAAGGCTCAATGATTGCAGCTATGAGGGATTCTTGCTATATTACAATAAGGGTTATACATGAAGAGACAGAACAAGCCAGAGAGAGGCTGCTTCAATATAGGAGCCACTTGGCTCTAACCTATGAATACACTAGTCCATTAATCCATGGATAAGTTAATTCATTAATAAGGATCTGCTCCAGGTGTCCCAAGTGCCCAACACACACACACACACACACACACGCACACACGCACACACGCACACACGCATATGCACAAAGGCTCTGCTTTCAAGTTCTGTAAGATGACTAGGGATTAAGCTCCCAATGAAAATTGAAGGACACATTGAAACCACAGCTTTATTCCCCTGCCCCTCCTCAAATGATGCTTTTTTAGTATTCAAAGTACATTTGTTTTCCCCAATAACACCCAAGTTTTACCTCATTCCAGCATCAGCTTAGTAATCTAGAATCTCACTGGGATCAGATATGAATAAGATGTCACCATATTTGAGACAAACTTACCAGAACCTATGAAATCTAGCTATCTACTTCCAAATAATGCAGGACAGGCATTCCCTTGTTCAGAAGAGAAATGGTAAAAAGAAAGAGAAGCCTTAGGTAAGTCCAGAACCAACAGGAAAAGTTCACAGTATCAGCACTTTTTAAGAGTCTTCCTTGATTCCCCATCCCAGTCTCTAAACGCACTGGTGTAATGGTTGGGTTCCCAATACCTGGACAGCATCAGCCATATGGCTTCCCTAGGTTCAGTATATATTTCAGTTATGGCAGGCTTGAGTGTTTTTTTCTCCAGCTCTCCCAGTCTGGTATT
This sequence comes from Mastomys coucha, assembly GCF_008632895.1. NCBI lineage: Eukaryota > Metazoa > Chordata > Mammalia > Rodentia > Muridae > Mastomys > Mastomys coucha. The sequence continues at coordinate 73,870,448 of NW_022196914.1, read as the reverse complement.
GCACAGTGATAGCTAAAGGTCAAAGGGTTGGACATCGTCTTCCTGTGGCTCCACTAGACATTACCCTGGTGAGAGCTCTGGCCCAAGACAGGTTTCTCCTTGGGACTTGTCCAAGACATTCTTTGAATTCTCCATGGCTCTTTCACTGATGTGCTCACCGAATTAAAACCACATGGACATCATCAAAGTGTAGAGCTTATGTCCTCCAGCTTGGTGGAGGGTCTCCTGGAATCACATCTGGGACCACTGTAGAGCCCAGGACTGAAATGAGGAAATAGAATCCTTTGGTCCTTTGGCAGCAAGCCCTTGGAGGGCACCTCGGGCCTGACCCCCTGCAAAAAACCCACTCTGTCCTCTAATGCCTTAGGCTTATGCTGGGAAAGGACCTCAGAGAAGATTTTGAGGTCTAACCTTAGCAAACAACAACCCTCTTGCCTTTCCTAGAAGTGTGCTTTTCCCTGTCGTGCGGCCAGACTGAGACTGTTTTTCTAATGTTTCCACTCTGTCTGTCTTTCAACCATAAACCCAGCCCTTTTAGTCATTTTTTCTGAAAGCAATCAGAAGTAGTCATGCACCAACCTGGATGTTTTGCTTATAAATTCCTTCTGTGCGATGTCAGTTCTACATTCCAGAAAGCCCTACACCATGGACACTGTGGCTCCAAGCTGACTGTAGTAGATTCATAACAATAATGGCCTTGGAACTGGTTCTAAGTCCTTGCTCCTCATTTCTGTTTTAGGCCTTCTCAGAATGACCTGTTTCTACACTGACCGTGTTTCTATTGCCATTCTGGTGACAATTGTCAGAATCCAGGCCATACATCTATTCAGAATATGTCTACCTGTATTAGTCTCTTCCATAAAGAAAATGGTATATTCTGGGGAATCGCTAATCCCAGGAAAATCATAGGCAACATTCTTGCTTTTCCAAGAAAGTTCCTAGCACTCAGGTTGCCAGACTCCTTAGTCAGCAGAAGACTACCAGTGTAACATATCCTTCAAGCAGCACGTTCCTAACTGAGAATTCCCTTTCTTCTCCCTGCCACTCAAGAATCATGGCCAATATGACTCGTGAAGCCTCTCACCCCTTTCTCTAAGATAACTAAGGGACCTGAACTCTGCCCTCTTGGCCTGAACTCTCGTCAGATCTCCTATCATGCTCTTCTTGACCTAGGACATTTGGCCTGAAGAGCCCCCACTATGTTGTCTGTATTTTTTGGATGTCCATGCCATTAACAATTCTTCTAATAAACTTCTCACTCAAAGGGTCAGTTCTTGTCAATGTTACCCTTAAGCCCCAGACTCAAGATCTTTCTACAGCCACATAAGAAATACCTATAGTCTCCCATCCAAGTTCTAACCAGGTTTGATCTAGCTTAGCTTTCAGGATCAAACAGATTTGGCTAAGGAAAGGAGGAAGAGAGGATCTGAGGGAGAGGGGAAGCATGGGAGGAGAGGAGGGAGGGGAAACTGGTCTGGATGTAATATGGGAGAAGAATAAATAAAAAGAAAGAAAAAGAAATAGAAAAAAGGAAAAAATAAAAGGAGAGAGGGGGGGGCCTATGGAGTTTCAAACATTGCCTCTTCTTCATGTCGTCTAAGCCTTGAAAGCTCCACCCCCAGCAATGCAGGCTTTATCTAGTCTTTTCCTTTGGATTTCTCCATCCTGTGACCATTACCCAGTTCCAAAACCATTCCACATTTTCAGGTGTTTGCTGTCTAGTGCATTTTCAATGGCTGTAACTGTACACCACAGACTGATGAAATTATAGACAATAACTTTTTATTCAGGTTATGGTTCTGGGACCCTGGCTATTCAAGGTCAGAGAGTCTTTACACAAATGAGCGCTTTCTTTAGAGTCCCAAGGTAGCACAAAGTACTATCACGTGCTGTGGTAGATTAAGCAAGTCAGAAAGGTCACTTTTAAAACAAAGCCACTTTTATAATAATCCACTGATTCATCCATTCTTCAATACTCCGTTCATCAGAGCATAAGCCCTCAAGGCCATATCACTTCCCAAAGTATGCCTCTTCAGCATCATTTTATCTTCATGTCACCATACTGAGTTCCTTCTGCATACCTTTGCTTGTTCTGACCCATCTACACTGGACTAAAGCCCACATAACAAGCGTATTTTAGCTCACTTATTCTGCCAAGGTTCAATCTCCAAAATACAGTCATATTTGAAATACTAAGAATTAAGACTTAACTATGATAAAGGATAAAACCATTTAGCTAATAATAGGGACAATTCCCAAAACCATTTGCATGGTTAGATGTCAGTGTCTAGTGGTTGGTTCTGTATCAGATGTTTAATCATTTTTTAATATTTTTTTTTAAATATGTGGTGTATGAAGATTAAGCAAGTTGAGCACTGCGCTTGGGAACTTACCACCTATAGTTGATCACAAGAACATCTCAAAGAGTCGCATCATTAACTTACAACCTGGAGTAAAGCCAGAGGGCTGTGAGTCACACACACGGACTGGGAGGAGCCAAGGCTTCCTCTTGAGTACAAATCACTTCACAGAGAAGAGCCTTTTCAAGGCCAGTCCCTTAGGTTTTCTGAAAATCACTTGGGGGATGATCGATTTGCAGATGTGGGAAACCAAGGCCAGCATGGTCATCTGAGGACACTCAGGATTTGGCTTTCTACCCCTCACTCGCCAGCCCCGGGGCTTTTCCTTCAGAACTGTCTGACCTGATGTGTTCCAGTTCTTCAGGAAGTGACTTCCAAAGCGCAAAATACTTGGCCAAGAAGTAGGAAGAGGTGACATAATATTTTGACTCCGAGTTGTCCTGTGCCGCAAAGGTTGTTTACAGCTTTATGATTTGGTCAAAGAAACTTGTTTGAGTTGAGAGCAACCAGATGTTACAGTAGGCTTATCCTCTACTGAAAACTCTTCTAAGGGTCTCGCAAAAGCCAATGTGGTGAATGCAATTATTGTTCCTGTTTTACGGGTGAGGGATCAGAGGTACAAGGGGGTCTGGTTTACCTTACAGGATGGGAATTTGATCCAGGAGGCACTTCTTCTGAGAATTAACTACTGAGATTTGTAATAGCCTTTTGTTTGTTTTGGATTTTTTATGGCTTTAGAAAGGCCATTCTCACTGTAGTTCTAGGACTGAGCAACTATTTGGTTTCCTTAAACTTCAAGTGTGGTATTTTTACATGTGAGTTAATTAAAATAAAGCAATTTTATTTTTAAATGTGAATTCCAGCCTTTCGCCGAATGCTTCATGTAGTTTTCTCACTCAGATGTCTCTCTCATTTGATGGACAGGTACACGAGGCTCTCAGTTTGAATGGCATGGACTCAGAGATCTGAGAGGCTGGATCCTCTCTTAGATCTGGATTCTTGGCTTATTTCCACACCCTCCCATACAGCTGTCTAGAGAAAAGTTCCCTTTACATTTAAGTTAGGATTTCTAGGTAATAATGTCAGTTGGCTCTAAGCTCTAAGTACCTCTAGGAAAATAAGCAATACATTCCTTTTCCAGAACTACAAAATCCCAAGTGATGGGCACTGTGGCTAGTTATGTCTATGCTTTCTAGAATGCATGAGTCACAAGCCATTTTCTAGATTATTTTTTCTTTTTAGACAAAGTCTTGCTGTGTACTTCTCTCTGGTCTAGAATTCAGAGATCTACTTGCCTTTGTCTCCTGAGTGCTGATATTAAAGTTCTGGCTAGCATAGAATTTACTATGTAAACCAAGCTGGCCTGGAACTCACGGAGATCCACCTGCCTCTGCCTCTAGAGTGCTGGGATCAAAGACTGTCACAATACGTAGCTATGATTCAAAACAACAATATCACAATTTAGTGCCATTCTATTCAATGTGAAATATCAAATTAGCATCTAATAAAATCTTTTAAAAATGCTTGTGTTGCCGGGCGGTGGTGGTGGTGCACGCCTTTAATCCCAGCACTTGGAAGGCTGAGACAGGCAGATTTCTGAGTTCGAGGCCAGCCTGGTCTACAGAGTGAGTTCCAGGACAGCCAGGGCTACACAGAGAAACCCTGTATCAAAAAACCAAAAATAAATAAAAATAAAAATAAAAAATAAAAAATGCTTGTGTCATAATTAACTGAATTACAAGCAAAAGCTATTACTTGATGAATTTGGATAATGGAGATGATAACATGGCTATTGCCATAACAAAAACAGTAACAGAACCAAGTATCCAATAAGAGATTTCCAAAGGTTAGTAACTGGTTTCATTAAATGTGTACAGTAAATAAAAAAAATATGGCCCTCTGTTCTCCATTCTTTTCTCGTTTCTCTACTTAGGGTATATTTAAAGTTTATATATTTGTAAATTCTTTTCCATTTTTATGTACATTTAAAACTTTTTATCCATGTGAATGTTTTAGCTTCAAGTGTGTGTGTGTATGTGTGTGTGTGTGTGTGTAGTATCTGAGGAGACCAGAAGAGGCATTGGATCTCTTGAAAGTGGAGTAACAAGTGACTGTGAGCTGCCCTGTGTCTGGGACATCTCTTCAGCTCCTGATGTGTCCATTTACCAGTCAGCAAGAGAGTGTTGAATACAATACCAGATAAGAGGAGATGAGGAGAGAGAGAAAGGTCTTTGTCTTCATGTCTTTATGGAAGACTTGAGTAACCAGTTTATTTGCTTTCACATGTTAGTTCTAGGGAAGCAGAGGGGCAATGGATGCAAATAGTTTAGGACATAACTTCTCCAGCCAAAAACATTGGCCCAAAACATTTGTTAAAGGTCTGTTAGCCAAAAGCAAGCAAGATGGCTCAAAAATGTGGTCAAATGGCAGCATAGTAGAGGACGAGTTCTTGTCAGTCAGAGCAGGTTCACTTGGTAGAGCACTGAATCCATCCTTAAGAAAAAGGATGTCTCTGTGTGGCCAGAACTGTTCCCTTGAGTGGCTATGGGTTCAAGAGATGAATGCTTAACATTTCTGAAGCACATTGTCCCCTGTCTCATTCCTGCTTGTTAAGGTGACAACTCTGTCATGTGCTAACTGCAATAAGCCAGGCCAGTATTGTATGAACTCTACTCACATGGGGGGGGGGTTCTCAAAGAATGGAATTCATAGAAATAGCAAGTAGGTGGTCATTGTCAGGGAACAGAAAAGGGGAACAGAGAGTTATTAATAGGTAGAAGACTTCAGTTCTACACGAGTTCTAGAGCTGGGTTGGGAGGACACAGCAGCACTAATGTACTTAATGTCACTGAAATGTAAAGTCAGCTGCCGTCCCGATGAACTGTTGGATGACCTGTGTCTGTTCTGCTTTCAAATGGGCTTAGATGTACAATTTAACTAAAAGAGGTAAAGACATAATGTGTTTGCATTCACTGGAAGTGCTCTGATCAAGAGGAAACAGAGGCAGAGGGTGTTCTAGTGCTGCTGAAGTTGATTATCCCACCCTAATTGCACTTCTGTGGAAGTGAGCTCCTTGCTACCCATGCCAATGTTCTGGATTCTTGAACGAAAGAAAGACACACACACACACAGAGAGAGACACACAGCCTTATGTTTAATATGCCTTAGACAGCTCAATGGTTGGGCACTTCCAAACTTCCACTTTGCTAACGCCTCCCCTCCAATACTCCTAGAGTTATTACTTACTAAAATCTATATTCCATCTTTGCTACCCTAGACCCAGTTGGGGAGGCTGGGGTCGCTTTTCCCTGGCTCTTACATGATTAGTATGCCTCTCTTCCTGCCACTCTCAAGCCCAGATCTTATTCTTTTCACAGCATGGTGATTCTGCCTTTTTCTCTCTCTTGCATTTCTTGCCCAGGAATCCTAAGAGCCCCACCTCTATCTCCCTGCCCAGCCATTGGCCACCAGCAACTTTATTTACCAATCAAAGCCAACTGGGGGCAAGGACTCTCAGCGTTCTACATGGAGATCTGCAAATTCCTGTGTAATTTGGGGAATCTACAACATTCTAGTTCTGTTGCCTCCACACAACCAGAGCTAAGGTGAAGAGCGAAAAACTTGATCTTTTCCTCTTCCTCTAAATCCAGTGTTTCTCAGATACAGCATTCCAGGGTTTGTGTTCTAGATTCTTCTCTATTGGTAGATTTTGATACACATAGCTTTACTATTCTGATGGAACTCAGAAAGCCAGGCGTGGTGGCAAGCAGCTTTACCCACTAAGACAATGTGCTGGCCCTGTGGATAATGAGTAATTATATACCTATATCAGTTGGAATGGGATCAGGATAACTATACCAGGAATCAACTCTCAGAAATAGTCTTTTGCCCAATCTCCACGGCTAAGCTTTTCTTGAAGATCACTGTCTCTTGTTCAAAAAGGATTCCGAAGCTCACAGCTATTAAGAGATCTGAAATCAATAGCTGCAGAAAATTTTCTTTTTAATGTGTCCAAAATCTCGCTTTCTTTTTTTTTTCCTTTATTTATATGCGAATTTCTCCATTCCCAGTTTCCCCTCCAAAAAACAAAAAAACA
>NW_022196914.1:73849329-73863305 GCF_008632895.1 Mastomys coucha | reverse complement strand
AGGAGGAGGAGGAGGAGGAGAGGGAGGAGGAGGAAGAGAAGAAGGAGGAGAAGGAGGAGGAGAAGGAAGGGGAGGAAAGAAAACCTAAAACAAAACAAAATAACCCACAAACAACATGTAAGTATGTACATATATACATTAATTAATTAATTAATATGTATTATCTCAACAGTAATGAACTGTGATATAGCAAGTGGAGGTGGAACTAAATACTAAGTGTGAAACTCTTTTCCATTTACTGCTGATAATGGTTCTGGCTTCAGAAACATACATGGAAACATATACATAAAATTTGAAAATATATTCAAATTAACATCTCATGCATGTGCCTACACCTATAATTTCTCCTCTCCTCTTGAAGGCACTTAAGGCAAATAAACTTATCCCTGGATAGTTCCAGCAGATTGAGCAGATGGTCGGGTGTCTTGCCCACTGCTCTCTTCTAAGGAGCACATTTGCTTCATTGCCCTGTGGAGTCAGTATTTATCTACTACTGCATATCAAATTATAAAGAACTTTGGACTTTCAAAGCATACATTATTTATTATGGTTGCTCACAGGTGCTGTGAGTTAGTGATTCAGAGAGGGCAGGAAATGATTGATAGCTCTGTCTTTGTCACACAACGCCTAGAACTACAGGTGGGGAGTGCTGAAGGCTGGGGCCTGAAATTATGTAAAGCTTCATTCACTCCCATGTCTACTGGCTTCAGGTCATCTGTACTTTTTATGTGGTCTAAGTTTCCCTATGATGCAGAGGCTGGGGTATGAAGATCACTATTACAAAAGGAGAGTATGTATGCCACAGTCTCCGCCTCCTTTTTAAGTCCCTGCCTCAAAAATTACACATCACCAGTTCACAGTACTGTTAGCTGACTCCAGTTGGCCCCAGACTCAAGGGAAAGAATGTCTCTCTTGTTGAGAGATGTGTCAGGAACACTGTAGTAAGAGCATGCAGAATCAAATAAGCATGCCAACATGGAGCCTTTGGAAGACAGAGCTAGACTCAGAACCCAAGTAAAGCTGATGAACATTTCCTACAGCATGATGGATGGAAGAACCCAGGAGAAGAGAGTTTGTGTTAGCTTAGTGCAGCGGTTGTCAACCTGTGGGTCTCGACCCTTTTGGGAGATGAATGACCCCTTCACAGGGCCCACAGGTCTTTCCAAAGATCATCTGTATATCAGATATTTATATTATGATTCCTAACAGTAGCAAAATTACATATATGAAAAAGTGAATTTTTCGGTTGGGGAGTAACCTTAACTTGAGGAACTGTATCTTACAGCTATACAGACCTCCTTAGGGTCACCGCATTAGGAAGAGTGAGAACCTCTAGCTATGGGCTTTGAAAGTGGCAGCAAGGCAAGCTGCATCAGAGTGCTCTTCCAGTAGCACAGTCACTGTCCCTCCCATCCTGGCGAAGGGTGAGCGCAAAAGCAGAGGGAAGCACGACTTCCCTCTTCACAACTGCATTTTCAAATGGGGGGGGGGGCGGGTAAAGCTCTCAAAGAGAGCACAAGATCCTGGGAGTTCTACAGCCTTGGGCCTCTCCTGGGCGGGCCCTGGTTGTAGCCTTGTCCTTTGGGCTATCATCTACCTACCATGTTTCTATGATGAATCTTGACTCTTCCTCCTTAGCAGGATCCTCTCTGCTGCTACCACTGACTAATTTTATTTATCTTGGTTGAAGTTAATCTTCCTGGAAACAAAAGTCCTACTCTATTTTTCTATGCATACTACAACTCTGCTTGGTTTTATATCTTTCTATTTTTTTTATATCCACTTAAAAGATCTTTTCCAGTAATTTTTTTTTTCACATCATGAAGGATGCTTCGGAAGTTTATTTTCTGCTGAGAAAGCTAGCAGATGTATGCTACCTATATGAGAAGTACTGCAAATTTTTGAAAATGGCCTAAGTATAGACCCTGGTAGCTTTGTCCTATGGAGTTAGAGTACTTGGCTCAGGCATATGGCTCATGCATTTCTAGACAAGTCCATAGATAATTTCAATATATCTCCAGGATCCACAGTGATTTTTAGAGTACTTGGAATTAGAAGTAACTGAAGGGTCCCACTGCCACTCAAATCTCTATTGTATTCTTGGTGAAAAACTCAGTATGCAGTTTAGAATCATTTGGAAGACATCTTTTCTCCTTTTCCCACTGGTGCCTGCAATAGAAAGTATGGTCCATTGCTCATCCTCAGCATGGAGAATGGCCTCCCTGTCTCCTACAGGATGTGTCAGGGTCTCCTGGAGATGATTGTCTGATCAGTGAGGTAAATGTGATTAATAGTCTCCTTTCCTCTTTCTGTACAGGAAAGCTTATAGATTAAATTTCAAATGTGCCACACTCCACTGAGGAGGGTGAAGAGGCGGGTCTGAAGCCAGAAGTGGATGTGTTTGTGGGTAGAAACAGCCAAGGAGCCAATTTTCCAGGGTTGGTCCTTTAGGTGAGAGGAAGAGCTGCTCTTAGTGGCCAGCTCGCTGACCCCGGGCTGAGGCAGAAGAAATGTGAGGAACCCCTAGGCAGAAAGAAGAGCTGTTTGTTTGAACTTCCGGGCCACCTTTCAAGTTTTTGAGACTGAAAAAGTGCCAACTGGGAAATAGTTTCATATTTCCCTATGAATAGGATACTGGCGCTGAAGATTCAGAGAAACTCTAGGGGGCAGTGGGCCTGTTGCAGTCCTGCATCTAACATCTAAAGTTTGCACAGCTGCAAAAGGGAGTTTCTGTGTAGGCTCCAGCTTGAGAGGAGGCAGGCGGGGCCTGACGTCAGCGCAGCTTCTAAATATGAGGAACACACCCTCTCCTAGGACTCACAGATCCCCTTACCACCCCACCCTGGTTTTCCAGAGCCTTCTGAAAAGTGCCAGCCTTCTGCCTACGAAAGAGAAACCATCTCTCTGGAAGGAGAGAGCCTAACGTTTCGAGCCTGGATGACAGACATATATGTTGGCTGATGTGGAGGCAGTTGAACAGACTTTGCGGTGGCTGGAGTTTTGGCATAAGACTTTTGTTTCCATCTTTGCTCTGAGATGATTTAGGGAGTTTCTCTTTTTAAAGAAGGAATATATTTTACATGTGTAAAGCTTGGGTACTAGACTCTTGTAGACTCTTGGCCTGCCTGCTTGTTTCCAACAAACTTTGAAAAGCCACTTTGTTCTAATTGTGCCATCTTGTAGGCCATCCAAAATGTCCAGTTTCCAAAAAGCCCACCACTTGAGATGAAAAGATTAGGCTCAAAACATGTTTGGTGTAGATTTTCATAGCAAACGGCTATGAGTTCATTGGGATAGGTGATTCTAACTGGGCAGTGTGCACAGTGGTGGGAAGGACTGTTCCCACAGAACCTTATTAGTGGGATGAGTGTACATTTGTCATCCCAGGCTCTTAGCTCCCATTCATTGCTTTTCTGTTATGGTTCTGGCTCTATTATTAGTTATTGTATCTAATATTAGAAAATGATTCAATCTGTTAGACACTCCATTTCCTCTCTTGTGAAATGAAAAGGATAATTCCCATTCCATCAGCAAGTCGTGATGTCAATATGAAAGTCAATCATGCTAGACAATGTTTTTTAGATATTCAGGGGTAGATGGATGGAGACATCCAGGGAAATCCGAAGAGATAGGAACACTTTAAACCTGCTAAGGATGGGCCTAGTACAGGTGATTTCAAACTCCCCTGTCCTGTGGAGAAACTAAGCCCCACCTAGATATGTTAAAGGGGAAAACAAAAAGATGCTAAACATCTGGACAGATAACATTGTTTTAATAACTTGCATCATATGGGACTCCAGACGGAGCAATGTAACACCTCCTTGTTTCTGGTTATTGCTCTTTTCAGTTCATCCTTTTCCCTACATTAGATCTTGAGTCTAGAAGTGAGGATCGAGAAATGGAAGAGACCTGTGAAACTGTCTATAGATTGTGGCTGATTTGGGGGTGCATGGCTATCTGCCACTCTCCTGCCTGGGTGACTACACCACATTGCTGCCACCTTTCCCAATCTGGACCCAGTTTTTTTTTGTTTGTTTGTTTTGTTTTTTTACTATTTCCCATCCCTAATCCCATGCTCTAGTCAAACTGGAATTTGTTCTATCACTTGGAAATTGCAGACTTTTCTAGAGGCTCTGGTTTCTCGTGCCACCATAACAAAGTACCTGAGTGTCTTAAAGAAAAGAAAGTCCCTTTCCTCAGCTCTGAAGTCCAGCAAACAGGGTACCAGTGTGGCTGAGTTCTAAGGAGGGTGCCTTTCTTGGGTTTGTAGATACCCACTTTCCTACTGTGCCCTCACTCAGCAGAAAGAAGTAGAGCGAGCCTCAGGGAGAGCACTCTGCTATGGACACTAATCCCAGATCCAGGGCCCCATCCTAGCCCCAATTATCTCCCAACAGCCCCTTCACACTGGAGGGTTGGGTTGTCAAATAGAAATTTGAGGTTCAGAGAGAGCAGTACTTAGCTATCTATGATTTGGAAAGATGGAAAGAAGAGAAAGTGTGATTATGATGCACAGATGTTTGGAATACAAAGAGAGTCCATGAAGCGTTTTATTATTATTATTATTATTATTATTATTATTATTATTATTAGATATTTTTATTTACATGTCATATGATTTCTCCTTTCCCAGTTTCCCTCCCCAAAAAAATAAAACCCAAGAACAAACAAACCCCTGTTGCCTCCCCCCTCCCCATGCTTGCCACTCCACCCTCTCCCACTTATTGGCCCTGGCATTCCCCTACACTGGGGCACAGAACCTTCACAGGGCCAAGGGCCTCTCCTGCCATTAATGACTGACTTTGCAATCCTCTGCTATACACATGCTGCCAGAGCAATCAGTCCCACCATGTGTAGTCCTTGGTTGGTGGTTGAGTCCCTGGGAGCTCTGAGGGTACTAGTTAGTTCATATTGTTGTTCGTCCTAAGGGGCTACAAACCCTTCATCTCCTTTAGTCCTTTCTCTAACTCCTTCATTGGAGATCCTGTACTCAGTTCAATGAATGGCTGTGAGCCTCTACTTCTGTCTTAGTCCGGCACTGGCAGAGCCTCTCAAGAGACAGCTATATCAGGCTGGCTTGTCCTTCCTTCAGTGTCTGCTCCATAGTTATCTCTGCAACTCCTTCCATGGGTATTTTGTTCCCCCTTTTAAGAAGGAATGAAATGTCCACATTTTGGTCTTCCTTCTTCTTGAGTTTCTTGTGGCTTGTGGGTTGTTCTTCGTGTATTCTGAACTTCTGTGCTAATATCCATTTATCAGAGAGTGCATACCATGTGTGTTCTTTTGTGATTGGGTTACCTCACTCAGGATGATATTCTCCAGATCCATCCATTTCCCTAAGAATTTTATAAATTCATTGTTTTTAATAGCTGAGTAGTACTCCATTGTGTAATGTACCACAATTTCTGCATCCATTCCTCTGTTGAGGGACATCTGGGTTGTTTCCAGTTTCTGGCTATTATAAATAAGGCTGCTATGAACATGGTGGAACCATGAAGTGTTTTTTAACCGACATTCTGTTGTCACTGAGAAAGAGATGACCTCCTCTTAGCCTCAGGGTTGCAGGAAACAAGTGTCAGAGAGCTTGGAAGTGCTGATATTTGGGCTCCCTATTTGTTGTCACGAAAAGGAGTGTCTTACTTATAAGGCTTCATCAGGGACTGGCAAAATAGCTTAGTGTGTAAAAGCCCTTTGCGGCCAAGCCCAATGAACTGAGCCCCATCTCCAGAGGGTGCACGTTGGGAGGGAAGAACAAACTCCCTAAAGTTGTCCTCTGACCTCCAGATTCACGTCATGGCAAATGCACAGGTGAGAGCATGCACACATATACACAAAGCATGCATTGTGAACACATACGCTCAGGCACACAAGGAAGGAGGAGTTCTTGGTTGAATGGGAGAAGAAAGGCTGTAGGAACAAAGATTTTTCTCAAGGGAGGAACTTCTCACTCACCAGAGGTTCACCCTTTCCAAACAGTATTTCCAAATAAAACCTCACAAACAGCACCCACAGACACCAGGTAGCCTCCCAGGATTGCACGTGTGTAGAAAAGCATATGGCTAAGGCTACATATAGGATGAGCACTTATAACTTGCCATCTAGAATAGCCTGTCAATATATTTTTTTTCTGAGTACCAGAGTAGTGTTTAAGAAGATAGAACCAGAGGAAAGGATGATGGTCTAGTAGCCAGCCTCCAAGCTGGCCCATCAATGGTATCCCTCCTGGTACTGATGTCATTTGCATTGACCACCACATTGTGTCAGTTTACCATTGACTAAGGGTACGGTAGGGGTAATAGGACTTCCAAGACTATACCAGAATAGACATTGGCTTTACTCTTTTTCAAAGTACTTATGGTGGGAGCATCAGACTGACAAGTACAGTCCAGCAGCACCAGGAGAGACCTCTAATAAGGCCTCTAGCTATCAGCCATGTGAGTGAGCACAGAAAATAACTAGTTCACCCCAGTCTCTGCATGACTACCTCCCAGGTCAGCACCTTAGCAGCAATCTCAAAAGAGGTGTGAGTCACAACATCTTGCTACTGAAGTTGGGGTGGAAAGGTTAGACCTCTGGTGACTGGGAACTTACTTTAGGATTCATAGAGGCTGAACTAATAAATGCTTGCTGTGTTAAGCTTCTCATATTGGGGATGGTTTGTTACTCAGAAATAACTAATACATAGGGCTCATGGCCTGATAGGAAAGACTCTATATGTTAGGAATATGACTAGAAGTGATATTTAAATGGTTTTTTAAAAGGAAAATGAAGGCTGGTCTATAGCTTAGTCGAGAGAGTGATTTCCTAGTGTGCACAAAGACCTGGGTTCAATCTCCAGCATGCCTAAAATATCATCACTCAGCAGGTAGAGTAGGGATCAGAAGTGCAAAACTATCCTTGGCTACACAGTTACTTAAAACCAAACTAAAATACATGAATTCCCATCTCTAAAAATGGGTGGTGGTTTGAATGAGAATAGCTCCCATTGGCTCATATAGTCAAATGCTAGGTCCCCAGCTGCTGAAACTGTTTGGTAAGGATGCAGAGGTGTGACCTTGTTAGAGGAAGCATGTCACTGCAGGTGGTTTCAAAAGCCCAAGCCTTTCCCAATTAGCTCTCTCTGTCCCTTGCTAGTGGATCAAAGCAAGCTCTCAGCTTCTGCTCCAGTGCCATATTACTTGTCTGCTGTCACACTCCCTGCCATGAAGGTCATGGACTCTAACACTCTGAAGCCATGAGCCCCAAATTGAATACTTTCTTTTATAAGTTTCCTTGATCATGGTGTTTTGTCACAACAATAGAAAGTCAACTAAGACAGATTGGTTGGGGGAATTTGGGGAATTATCTAAAAAAACAGTATAATCTACATCCTAAATTCTGACAAAAAAAAATAGCACTTTGGAATACAGAAAAATTCCACTTAAGAATCCATAAGGAAATAGTATATGTGCTATGTATAGAATTTGTAATTGTTTTTTCCAAGGAATACTAGAAAAATACATCATTTCCCCAATTATTTATTAAAAATAATTTATTGTTAGTGGAAGGCATTTTAATATTACTAAAAAATGGCCTCTATATGATTATCTGGGTAGATATCAAAAGATATTAAAACCCCTAACATCCATTTCTGGCATACACCTAAAAATTTAAAGATGTCTACAAAGAAATCTGCTTATCTTGTAAGAGTAATTTTGTCAAACAAATGACACATGTTTAAATAAGCTTACTTAAAGGATTTTTACATTTCCCGCAAAAAAGGGTAAATATAATCAAACATTGTTATTTAAACATTCTATCACTATGTCTATGTGATTTGAGATTTTCTGAAGTCCTAGTGAACTTAATATCACTGTACACATTCAGTAAAGAAAGAGACAGATTGCATTATTCGCAATATAATTATGCTACAAAACAGCTTGAATTGCAAGCAAGAGTTTAGGAAGAGATGTCCACATAAGAAATAAATAATTATCAAACACCTGGGTATACACCAGCATCTACTACTAGTAGTTTAGAGATTTGTAGGTATTTCACAAAGCTTCAAAATTAGTTTTACACTCTTACTAATAGCCTGAATTATATTTTTCTAAGATTTTCTTCATGAATTATATTTTTCTAAGCTTCTCATGGGATAACTCACGGATAAGCTTCTCATTTTATTTAAAAACATAAATAAATGTACATTTTTATTGTTGAGATGACTAAGTCTTTTGTTAATTACAATTCTTCCTTGGTCAGTTTTTAAATTTCCTCTATTTTGTTGATGACACATGCTATCTGACAACTTCACTCATTGATTTGGGGCCTCCTATTTACTCTCTCCATTCTACCTTCTTTAGTTTCCCTCCTACCTAACACAGAGCTCTCTTCCCCACAGGTCCCTTCCCACATTCATACTTTTTCTTTTATTTGTGACTTATACACTTTAACCAAGACTGTGTATATGGGCACAAGTTTGGACCCATCCTGGAACCCTAACCCTACTTCCTGAACTACTGGCATTGAACTTATGGATTCTGGGAGAGGGACTGTCATTGCCTTCAGTCTTGTACCAAATAAAATTCCTGTATGAATTATGTTGTCAATTTAGCAAAGCTAAGGGCTCCTTAGATAGATGGCGAAATATTTCAGTGTTTTAGTCAGTCTATAAAATATCCTGTGTGTCAGGAGTATGCTTTTCAGCTGATGGCCTTTGGAAAGTGATTGGATCATGAGGAATCTAATTTCATTAATGGATTAATTCTTTGATGGCTTCATAGCTGAATATCCTAAGAGGAGGTAGGGCCTGGCTGAAGGGGGTAGTTAGGATTTTATTCCTATGAAGGAACACCATGATCACAGTAACTCTTTTTATTTTTTTAAAGATTTATTTTATTTATTTTATGTGTATGAGTATACTGTAGCTGTACAGATGGCCATGAGCCATCATGTTTGTGGCTGCTGGGAATTGAATTCAGGACCTCTTCCAGCCCTGCTCGCTCCGGTGTAATTCACTGTAGCTGTCTTCAGATGCACCAGAAGAGGGCATCAGATCTCATTACGGGTGGTTGTGAGCCACCATGTGGTTACTGGGATCTGAACTCAGGACCTTCGGAAGAGCAGTCAGTGCTCTTACCCGCTGAGTCATCTCACCAGCCTGATCACAGTAACTCCTATAATGGAAAACATTTAATTGGGGCTGGCTTACAGTTCAGAGGTTTAGTCCATTAACATTATGGCAGGAAGCATGACAACAAACAGACAGACAGCTACTCGAAAGGCAGCTAAGAGTTCTACATCCAGATCAACAGGCAACAGGAAGAGAAAGTGACACTGGGCCTAGCTTCAGCATTTGAAACCTCAAAGCCCACTCCCACAGTGACACATTTCCTCCAATAAGGCTACATCTACTACAACTAGGAGGTCATACCTAGTGGTGCCACTCCCTGGTGACCAAGCATTCAAACACATGAGTTTATAGAGGCTATTTCTATTCAAACCACCATAGTAGGACACTGAATATCTACTTTTGGAAGGTAGGTCTTGTCCCTGAATCCTTTCTGTGTCTCCATTTCCTGGATGCAATGCATAGAGCACCTTTTCTGCCATGATGTTATCCTGCGCCATGGAAACAGAAGCAACAATAGTTATATACTGAAATCTCTGAGACTTGACCCAATAGATTTTTCTTTCTTTTTAATTTTCTTTATTTACACGTCATATTTCCCAGTTTCCCCTCTTAAAAAAAAAAAAACAAAAAAACCCAAAAAGCAAAAAACAACAACAAACCCTGTTCCCTTTAAATTGATTTAGTCAAGTGTATTGTAACAGAGATGGAAAGTGCCCAGCACACTGCACATGTCTATAATGGTGTTAACAGATGAGATTTCTAGTTGACTTGAGGATAGATTGTCTCACCAAGCTGTGTGGGCATCTTCTCATCTTTTGAGGGCCCTGAGTAGAGCAAAAATAGAAAAAGTGAATTCACTTAGCTTGCACAGAGATGTCTCCCTTCTTGTGTCCTTGGACTTTGGTGTTTTTGTTCTTAGATTTGTGAACCTGCACTAGATCATGTGACCGGATTTCCATGTTCTCCAGCTTAAGATGGTAGATTATGGGACCCTAAGTTTCTTAAACGAAAACCAGACAGCCAATTTCCATAATATACTCCTTCACCCTCCCTACATGTATATCAGCTAAGAACTAGGGAATAAATCATGAGCCATCCTCATTGTTGAGGGCAGTATAGATGCTGTAAAAGATGAGGTAGGTGCTATTGGTGTCCATGTATGTTTTCTATTAGTTCTGTTACTCTGCAGAATCCTAGTAAGCCCTAATAGCTAGCTAAGCTAGCATGCTTGCTTCCTTCTTATATTGGTTGTTTCTGTGGTAGGAAATTCCATTTTTTCTAACTTGGAAAAAATAAATGCCCTCCCCTCAGGGCACAGAGAACTATGCAGAAGAAGGAGAAAGATTGTAAGAGCCAAAGGGGAAGGATGATACCAAGAATATAGTGTCTTTCTGACAGGACAGGACATGTACATGAATTCAGAGACTGTGGCTGTATGAATAAGGCCTGTATATATCCAAACCAGATGGAGTTCCAGCTCTGAGATTCAGACCTAGAGATAAGCTCCCATCTGGAACCAAAACCTTATCTCCCATTAACAACCACTCTCAAAGGAAAAAGTAGTTTATCCAAGCAAGGCTCACTGGACAAACAAACCACACTTAAGGGCAGGCCCCATGCACAGCACTGATGGCCAACACAAAATGAACTCAAAGGTGTTTTTAAGGGATTTTGTTTCATATTTCTTTGTTTGGGAATTTTTTTTTGGTTTCATCATAACATTTTTTATTGATTTTTTATTGCACTATGATGAGAAAAGAGACATGATTTCAATTTACCTGAATTTGTTAACATTTAAAAGCATATTTTAAGTAAATAGAATTAAATCACATTCCTCCCAAAAACCCCTCCTTCAATACCTACAATACCTTTTTATGTCATATTCTTTAAAATTTATAAAATATTATAACAATAAAAGTGAGTATTATAAAAGTTGTTTGATATAAAACAACAATCAATTTAACAGTCTTATGTAGATTCTTGTCTACAGCAATACTGGAAATATATACATTTTTCTCAATATAAATTTTAGATAACTCCAAACTTATTAACAGTATATTTTAAAATAATATATCGCTACTAGTATTTTCTTAAATGAACATGAATATATAAAGTTTTTTGTTTGTTTATTTGTTTTGTATTTAGTAGAGCTTAAAATCTTGGCTCTTACTGTGGTACAAGCCCAAAATAAAAACAATTTTTAGACATTGGATTTCATTGTAATAAGGCTATACTTCAATGACCCTCATATCACCAAAGGATTTTATCTCCATTGTAGCTAAGCTGAGAGTTGACAGTTCTGCTGCACCAAGAAATGAATTGTAGGCACGATTTTTGGATACAGACTTCCTGCTATGGTCAAAGCTATTGACTTGAGTGAGTGACTTTATTCTCAGCCCACAGAGAACAGGTTACATTCATTTAAGAAATGGTGTGTGTATTAAGATGGCCTATCTATAAAGTCATTCACCAACTGTTTCAATGAACAGGGTGGCACAGACATTAGGTGAGGGTAAGAATTTGGTTCATTAGCTGTGATAATTTGGAAAAGAATTCATCTCAGAGAAAGACTAACTTATAAAGCCCACTTCTTCAAACTTGATACAATAGTTACAAACATCAAGCAAAGCATTCAGTCTCACTCTTCCTTGTTCTCTTACAAGCCACCTCCCAATTTAATTGTCTACATTTCTTTTGGCTGTATAAATACTTTTGAAATATGCAAGCTGTTCTGAAAACCATATTATAATGTAAAAACATGAAATAAACAATACTACTAATAGAGAGGCTGAGATAGGAGAATCAAGATTTCAAGACCATTCAAGATTTCAAGACACTGTCACGTACAAACAAGCAGAATGCATATATGCATTGTACAATATTGGATCTATTTTTCCAATTACCAAATTAAAGAGTCCATTGGATGACAGTTAACAAATTTCTAATTCCTCATATTTTCCCAGGACTTTAACTGATTAGGATATGTTGGTAATATTAATTTTCATATTAAGATATTAAGAAAAAGTAATTGTAACTTCCTGTTGCTTTTATTGTAAGAGGTGGAATTAGGTTTGTGTGGGTTTGTTGAAAGATTACTTTCTTGCTTCTTCTAGGGTGTAGTTTTGCTCTTTATGTTGGTGTTTTCCATCTATTATCCTTTGTAGGGCTGGATTTGTGGAAATATATTGTGTAAATTACATTTTGTCATGGAATATCTTGTTTTCTCCATCTATGGTAATTGAGAGTTTTGTTGGGTATAGTAGCTTGGGCTGGCATTTGTGTTCTCATAGGGTCTGAATGACTTCTGCCCAGGATCTTCTAGCTTTCATAGTCTCTGGTGAGAAGTCTGGTGTAATTCTGATAGGCCTGCCTTTATATGTTACTTTACTGTTTTTAAAATTCTTTCTTGTTTAGTGCATTTGGTGTTTTGATTATTATGTGACGGAGGAATTTCTTTTCTGGTCGAGTCTATTTGGAGTTCTGTAGGTTTCTTGTATGTTCATGGGTATCTCTTTCTTTAGGTTATGGAAGTTTTCTTCTATAATTTTGTTGACGATATTTACTGGCCCATTACCTTGGGAGTCTTCACTCTCTTCTATACCTATTATCCTTAGGTTTGGTCTTCTCATTGCATCTTGGATTTCCTGGATGTTTTGGCTTAGGACCTTTTTGCTTTTTGCATTTTCTTTGACTGTTGTGTCAATGTTTTCTATGGTGTCTTCTGCCCCTGAGATTCTCTCTTCTATCTCTTGTATTCTGTTGGTGATGCTTGCATCTATGATTCCTGAATTCTTTCCTAGGTTTTCTATCTCCAGGGTTGTCTTTCTTTCTGATTTCTTTATTGTTTCTATTTTCATTTTTAGATTACAGATGGTTTTGTTCATTTCCTTCACCTGTTTGATTGTGTTTTCCTGTAGTTCTTAAAGGGATTTTTGTGTTTCTTCTTGAAGGGCTTCTATCTGTTTATCTGTGTTCTCCTGTATTTCTTTGAGGGTGCTATTTATGTCTTTCTTAAAGTCCTGTATCATCATCATGAGAAGTGATTTTAGATCTGAATCTTGCTTTTCCGGTATGATGGTGTGTCCAGGACTTGCTATGGTAGAAGGATTAAGTTCTGATGATTCCAAGTAACCTTGGTTTGTGTTGCTTATATGCTTGGTTCTTGCACTTGCACCCTGCCATCTGGTTATCTCTAGTGCTACCTGCCCTTGCTAAATCTGACTGGAGCCTGTCCTTCCTGTGATCCTGGTTATGTCAGAACTCCTCAGAGTCAAGCTTTCTCTGTGATCCTGTGATTTTGAGATCCTGTGATCCTGGGCTTGTTAGAGCACCTGTGAGTGGAGCTTCCTCTGGGTGTTGTGGGACTGGCTGTGGAGCTTGTACCCATGGTCTGCTCAAGGCACCTGCGCAGACAGTGGGAATTTTTTAACCTACTGTTTTTTGTTGTTGTTGTTTATTTTTTATTTTTTTGCTTATACATTTTGTTTTCCAATTTTGTCTTTTCATGGGGTTCATTTGTATGTGTCTCTGCATGTATATGTGTTTCTCATGCTTTCTTTTGGTTCATTAGTTTGTTCATCTTGTTTTAACCTTGTTTGTTTGTCTTTTTTTTTATTTGCCTGATTTCTTAAGAAAGAGAAAATGAAGGATGAGTTGGAAGGGTGGGGAGGTAGGAAGAATCTAGGAGGAGATGAGGGAGGTGAAATCATGATCTGAATACATTGTATGAAATAACTTTATTTTCAATAAAAATTTTAAAATTCATAACAAAATTTATGACTTAAAAAAAGAAATACATTAGTATGTTGAGATTCTGAATATTATGGTGGCCTAAAGTAGGCTTCTTAGTGCACCAAATTATTTA
>NW_022196914.1:73826163-73847442 GCF_008632895.1 Mastomys coucha | reverse complement strand
AGTACAGATTAAACTATTTGCACTAACACACGTGATGTGCATGATTTAATAAAATAACTTTAATCTCCAAAAAAAAAAAGAAAGAAATACATAAAAACATTAGTAGTGAATGGAACTCTGCTTTCTCCGTAATTAAAACACTTTAGATTTTATATAAGTATAGGAAGAGACATTGAAGAAGCAGAATATAGGAGCTAGATTGATATATCTATGTATATGTATATACATATGTATATGCATATGTACATATCTATATATTTTAATATAAAATATAAAGCTAGAACAGTACCATACTAGGATATTTCTACATGTAACAATACTGAATTTTTCAGGGTATAACACTGAATTGGTTATTAAAATATAAAAAAGTAAGTTCAATCCTCTTGGGTAGAACTTATTTTTATAAAGATGCAAGACACACTTAGGTTTATTGCTTTCAATTTTAGACCATCTAGAATAGTGTTATACAATTGAGGTAGAGAAGGCTTGCAAGCATGCTTCTAAACCATCTTGTCACTCTTGCCTCTGCATAAGCATATAACACCTAAAACCAAATCTTCCAATATGAGCAGGCTGGCAAACAGTATTATAGAACCTTAGTGAAAATTGTCAGTTTATATCATATATGTAAAGTCATGTATGTATGTATATATATGTATATATATATATATATGTATTTATCAGTTGGAGAACATAAACAAAAAGAAAATGGAAGAAAGATAAATAACCACTTGGTAAGTAAACTACAAATAAATGGCTTTTATTATGTGAAGAAATGTCATTCCAAATACAAAATAATACAAATTCAGAAAAGTAAGGTTAAAAATTGTAGCCTGTTAAAGTAATAGGAGTAGTGCTGATAGATAAGAATATAGCCATTCATGTTAGAAACATAAATTCTTCTACTCTCTCCATGAGATAGTCTATTCACAGTTTGGAAACTTTAGTGTATATGTGTTTTGATCTACTGCTTCTATTTATTCTAAAGGAATTTCAGTACACTATAACGAAATTGTACTGTATAAAGGTATTCTTAATATACTGATCATACTTTAAAGTAAATGTAAATAACCTAATGTAGTGGTTTCAATAAGAATGACCCCTATAGGCTCCTGCATTTAAATGCTTAGTCATCAGGGAATGGCACTACTTGAGAAGGATTAGAAGGTGTGGCCATGTTGGAGTAGGTGTGGCCTTATGGCAGTCAGTGTGGCCTTGTGGAAGGACGTGAGTCACTGTGGGTGGGCTTTCAGGTTTCAAAAGCCCACACCAAGCCCAGTGTTGCTCTCTTCCTGCTGCCTTTGTTTTTGGATGTAGAACTCTCAGCTACTTCTCTTGAGTCATGTCTGCCTGTGTGCTTCCATGCTCTCACCAAGCAAACACCAATTAAATGTTTTATAAGAGTTGCTATGGTCATGATATGAAGTGAACATTTCTGGTTTCTTTGGAGACTTAGTTGTGTCATCCAATGTTTTTCTAGAAACTGTCTTATGAGAGGATGTTTTGCTGAAGCAGACATTTGGGGGGGGATGTTTTGTTGAAGCAGACACATGAGAGAATGTTTTGCTGAGAACCAACATATGGTATTTTTCTGGATGCTGACTGGAAAAGGGGCATATGATGTTTTGTTAGAGGGAATGCTTGAGAGGACATGTGATGTTTGCAAAGGGTATAAAGATAACTCAACAGACAGTGGAAGACACTGTGTCATTGGTTTGCCACTCTTTGCTGGTCTTCATTGAGCTTTGCTGATGCTGGTCTTTGCTAACAATGCTGAGGCACTGGTTCGCCTTGCCATTTTTTGATGATCATCATTTGCCATGATTTTGTAGAGACAAACACACCAAAGAACTTCTCATGATATTCTGGCAGCTTCTTGCTACTTCTGTGGACTCAGGCTGCTTAGTGGAGCCTTGAGGTTTCTACTGGATCGAACTGCTGTTGCTGATTCATGAATGGTGTTTGCAAGTGGATCAAGCTACTGCTGCTAATTTGTGTGAACTGAACTGCTGATATCCTGACAACAAAGATTGGAATCACACACCAAGAACAATTTCTAAACAGGTCCACATTCCCCCTTTGTCCTATTATTCTTTCCTTTCCACTACCTCTGGTGGGTGGTGGGCTAGAAAGGAGGTTAAAGAATTTAAAAACCCTTATTAAAGTAGATTAAAAAAAAAGACCTAAGCTTACAATGAGGTCTCTTCACAACAATAGAACATTAATTAAGACATCTAATGAGTTAGTGGAAAGTTGAAATATAAGGCATGGGTGATCTTCAAAGCATCTGTCGTCTTCAAAGCTGAGTACTGTGCAGACATCTTAAAAGATGAGGTAGATACTATTGACGCAGAAGCTTTGCTAACAATGCTGGGTGTGGTGATATGTGGCTGTTAACCCAGCATTCTAAAAGCAGAGTCAGGAAACCACTAAAAGTCTGAAGTTAGCCTAATATAAAATTACAGAGTAAGGACCGTCTCAGGAAAATAATAATAAAATAAATAATTATGGCTTCAGCTACAAAAGAAGGAAAATGCTCAAATACCTTAAAATAAAATTAAAGGCTGAAAGGCTATATTTCAAGCTGTTACATGTTAGAAAGATTTATAATTTTTAAAATTGTACCTTTCCTGTTCTGTTGCTTTAATTTAGTAACTAAATATATCTTTTCAAAGTGAAATATACGGAAAACAAAGCCTTTGCCAGAAGAGCACCTTTGTTTTGTGTGTAGGGTGATGAATCTTTACCTTGCCATGTAGTGTGATATAGACAGAGACCCAGAGCCAACTGTCCAGCTACTTGTGAAAACAGAAGAGGTCACTAGCTGATGGGAATATCTCATATTGTCTAGATCATCAATAGCCAGAGAACCACTGCCTAACCGCCTCACATCCTGTCTTCTGAAGAGTCCGCATGCAATGAAACCACTAATGACAACCTTAAACAGCCTCTCTGAAGCTCTGTGAGGCATGCATGTGACACTGGGTGTGTCAGTGGCTGTCCACTATGCAATCTTTCTGAAATCAGTTATCACCAGTAGGAGAAAGGCACTCTGTCAGTGGACTGCATTGCTATGGGTACACCAGGCTTAGTGCCAGGAAGTCCAATGACATCAGAGCCCATTAGCAAGAATTCAACATAGAGTTAGTAGTCTATACAGTACTTCAAGGCTACAGAACCAAAAATCACTCAGTGATAGTCCTCCCCCAGCCCCGCTGAATACTCACAAAAGTCCACAGAAGGTGCCCTGTCTTCCTCCTCTTTAATTTCAGAGTCTTGTCTGGAGTCACAGTTGTACCCACCAAAGGGAAGTGGTATGGGCTGTCAGTTCAGAGCCAGGTCCTGACAGGCTCACTGCAGGTGGGAACATGAGGTGGGATCTTGAGTAAAGGTTTCATAGAGAAGTAGCATTGGGTCAGTTCCTCCTATCAGTTCCTAGTGCACTTGTGAGAGGGGATGCAGCTGTGCTTGGGCTGACAGAGCCATGTGGCCATGGCCTGCTCATCTTTGGGAAGAGAACCAAGCTAGAGCACATGGGTGCTGCCTGCCCCAAGCTTCTCTTATTTCCCTGGGGTTGTTACTTTTGAAGAAGAATGGAAGGGACATTCAACCAATAGCAGCAATTGTTTCTTCTAATGTGGATAATTAAACCTTTCTTGATTTTTCAATAGAACACAGTGCTTAAGAACTCAAAGAACCAAATGGCTCGAGCTGAAGTCATAGCTCTAGCAGTGTCAAGACATGTGCTCCTGGGCAGCAGACCCCATGCCAAGGTTCAGAGGGCAGAAGAATTACTAAAGAGGGCCCCTGGGATGAGTTACTGTGGAGACTAAAGGAAAATCACAGGGTGAGGCAGTGTGAGAAGCAAGGTTGCTGTCAGTCTCAGCAAAGGACTGGGAAGCTGAGATGGACCTTCAGGATTTTATTCTAATGAAACAAGGAGGTTGAGTCTTTGTCCCTGTGTCGATGAATCATTGGGTGTGAGATGTCCTGGGAAATAAGCATGACCCTCTTCAACTAAGATGAGTCTTGTACTTGTGGTCTGTCTTCTAGTCATGCCCATTGCGTCTGGGGCCATGAGGTCTTCCATTTAGAAAGGTGATCAGAGCTGCTCATGAAAACCTTTCTATAAGCTTACTATTTATATGACTTTAAAAAGTTACTTAACCTCCTTATCCTTACAAAGCAGAAGACAGGAGTATTTATAGCAAGCTCTCTATGGAGTGTTTGTGATCCTTAAGGGAATTCCTGTGTTGTGTTAAATATGGAACAGCCGACAGGACACTTGGTTCTCAAATGGTGGGACTGTTTGGGGAGTTGCGGAATCTTTGGGACTCTAACATTAGCTAGCAGAAATGAGTCCCTGGAAGAGGGTCTATATAGGTAATATCCATTTCTGGTTCCAGCCCCGGCTGTCTCTGCTGGTCTGCAAACCACAAATAAGCCATGTTCCAAGTACCTGTCTACCACCCTAGACCAAGCAGCTTCACTATGCCTTCCTACCATGATAGACAGAAACCATACACCGGAGAAATCCTTCCTTACATCCTGCCACAGTGATGAGAAAATAACTTAAAACAACCTGTAAAACATTTATTAAGTGCTTACTGAATGTCTGGTATTACTGAAAGTGGTAGCTTTTATGTGACTACCATAATCTTCCTGAGATTTGCAATGCTGTGGAAACTTTACAGTAGACCAGAAGGAGGCCTGGACCAAGCTCGGTTCCCCAGAGGCCCAGATTTCCAGCTAAAACGTCTAACCCAAAGGGCTCTCTATCATCCCATATTTATTTGAAATATTAAACCATAAAAGGCTTTATGGAGTGCCTTCTCTTACACATTTGTCCAAGATGTCTTTTTTTTTAAACTTTTATTGCATTATGATGAGAAAAGTTACATGATTTAAGATGTCCTTTTTAATGTAATTAAATCACACTGATATAAAAAGGGGAAATATTTTTGTCTCATATGAAGAATGGTATTTAAATGTCTAGCCCTCTGAAATTTGTTCTTAAATTCTCTATGTTCTCCAAGGCTCTGGGCAATGTATCTGTACATCTCCTCCTGTAGGACCAGAGGCATGCTGCTCAGGAGAGGACAGGGGCCAAGAAGCACTAGGCATTGCTCTTGGGATGAGATGTTCACTAGGAACAAAATTAGAGCTCACAAAGAAAGCTTAGGGTAGAGAATATGGGACTCACAGGAAATAAGGGACAGTCACATTGATGTGAATTGTGTGTGTGTGTGTGTGTGTGTGTTTCATGTGTTCAGTTACACATGTGTGTATGGGGGCAAGACTGTACACATATGTTGACCTGCCAGAGCCCAGCCCTGGGTATTGTTCCTCAGTGCTAGCCATCCTGTTTTTGAAACAATATCTCTCCATGGCCTAGAAGTCAGCAATCAAGCTAGGCTGACTGGCCAGAAAGCCCCAGAAATCCATCTATCTCCACAATGCTGGAATTAACAAGTGAGTCACCATAGGTAGCTTTTGTTTCATGTGAGTTCAGGGGATTAAACTTAGCTTACATTGCACAGCAAGCACTTTACCAATTGAGCTATTTCTCCAGCCCCCCCGGAGAGACTGAATATTCTTTTTATTCCCCCAAAGATTTATTTATTATATGTAAGTATACTGTAACTGTCTTCAGACACACCAGAAGAGAGCATCAGATCTCATGACAGAGGGTTGTGAGCCACCATGTGGTTGCTGGAATTTGAACTCAGCCTTCGGAAGAGCAGGCAGTGATCTTAATTGCTGAGCCATCTCTCCAGCCCAGGAGACTGAATATTCTAATCCTCACAGCTGAAGCTGCCCTAGTGACTGAATGGTTAATAGAACACTCCATCTGAAAGCCTAGAGAGTGTCACCCATGTCTTCCCACAGCTCTGAGCAACTCCTACCTCATCTTCTTAAACCAGATGGTGAAAGCTATCTCCTGCTGACTTGCTCTTAGACAGGAGAGTCCAGTCTTGCTCTGCACCAGCAAGCCTATCACTGCCCGGACCCCACACTGCGTGCTCACTTGTCTCTCAGCTCTTCTAACCCTCTGTTTATTTTACCATCCAAGCAGCTCAGGTGTTTTATTTACATGGAAACCTCAGAGTATTCCCTTTCTTCTAAACTACGAACCTTGTTCTGCTGTCCTGGCCCAGCTCCTGACTTGCCACCCATTACCCAAACCAGTCCTCTCCCACCCCTCCTGAGTAGCTGTGCCAGCTCCCTGAATGTTTTGGTTGAAGGCAAACTGTGGTTTCCAATTTTATTCCAAAACTCAGAAGAGATTTCTGAGAACGGCTTCCTCGTTTTCAATTGACCATGGTAACAGCAGCCTCAGAGAAATCACTTTCCTGAAAAACGGGCCTCACTCAGGAAGTAAAGTGAGATATTTTCCCCCCACATTGCATATGGCCTGAAAAACTGTGGGAGACCTTCCGGTACCCATCAGGAGCTGCTCCCCAAAGCCCACTATGGAAAAGCAAGACCACAAGGTATTGGATGGAGGGACTGTGAGATGGACTCTGGGCTTCTAGACCTGGGAGAGAACCCAAGAAAGGCAGGAGAAAAAGGCTCAAGTCTTTCTCTCCTAAACAGTGTGAAAGGCAGGCCCAAATGCACACCTCACGGTTTGTATAATCCTAGGCTGCTCCTCCTGTCTGTGACACTCTAAGGGCCGTGGAGCTGCTCAGGTAAGACAGTAGGAGAAGGCTGCAGTGTGAGGAAGTAAAGAGAAGGCAGTGATTGGGGTCAGAGATGGGCGAGGCCCTTCAGCTATGCCAATGCTGTCTGGCTTGTGCTAGACACCTGCTGAATGCACCTCAAGCCATAACACCCACTCTCCATCTGGCTCCTTCCCCGGGTGGCTGCCTGCAGTGGACTGGATCAGAAGCAAGCAGCCCCCTGACTTCTGAACTGAGTCAGTCAATGAAAGTATTTGGTGGGGAGTTTGGAGGGGACCAGAAGGGAGGGCAAGATGAGAGTATCGGTTCCCCACTCCCTCCCACTCCTCCTCTCTGAGGTTGGCTGCCTCTCTCTATGAAGGTCACAGCTCCCAGCAGGTGACCACCTAGCTTAGCTCAAGAGAGCAGGTCTTCCTTTGTTCTCCTGGACAAGAGGGGTTGCAACAACTCCCTACTGTGGCTAGCCCACGTGACACCAGGCCATACTTTTCTTAGCTCTGCTCCCATTTCTACCAACTCTCTCATTTAGTGTGCCTCAACTACCGAATGTGGACTTTGATTGTTTCCCGCTGCCACATTCAGGCTTATGAAGGTCTGGGTCACAGAAATCTGATTTCTCAGAGTCCCTCAGTGTAATCTTGAGTGGAAGCCTACTTGGAAACTTCAACTTGGAAACTTACGCAGTCCACCTCCCTAAAGCCATATTCTGAGGGAGATCTTGACAGCCTCTGGGCAACAGGCAGGATGGGAAAGGAGGACACAAGCCCGTGGCTAAGTTGTGGGTGGAACAGCTCTACTTAGCTTGCTTTATGAGTTTGAGAAAGCAATGTCAAGACACTAGAAATGAAGAGGGGCCTAGAACTTGGGGGAGCCGAGGAATCCATGTGCCGGCTTTGACACAAATGTGGCCTCTGCTGTTATTTTAGGAACAAGACTGTTATCTCAGGGAGAAAGCGCTCTGCAGTGCCAGCCTGCCAGCCTCCAACTTTTCAGGGTCGACTCCTCCCTAGAATCCTGATAGAAAGAGGAAGTACTTCCACCCTACCTCTGGCCACACTGATGGACACAAGGAGACAACTGGTCAAAGAAGAATGAAGCAAAAGTCTGGGCTGAAAACAGGAGTTTCTGTCTCTTGAGACTTTGGGCGTGGATCGCATGATGATGTGTATGCCCTGAGTTATACAGAGCCATGGAGCACAGGATGGAGAACCCCAGGCCACTAGAGGCAGCAGCCATTTCAGTCTAGGAAGAAATCAAAATGAAGAAGCTTGTGGCAGAAGCCAGCTCTCTGGCAAGGGGGGGAACAGCCTACCATGCCCTCTCATGTTTCTCACAAATGGGCTCTTGCCTTAGTTTCTAACACCTCTTCAGGCCCTGCCAGGCTGGTTATTACATGCTAGTTCATGTTCTAAGAATGTAATTTTTTCCTTGGTCAACAAATTTCTTTTTCTTGTGCTACACTAAGGACTGCATAATAAGTAGAGGAGATGGGAATAATTTGTCTTCTCCCCCTCCTCCTCCTCCTCCTCCTCCTCTCTCTCCTCCTCCTCCTCCTCTCTCTCCTCCTCCTCCTCCTCCTCCTCCTCCTTCTCCTCCTCCTTCTTCTTCTTGTTTTGTTTTTCAAGACAGGGTTTCTCTGTGTAGCCCTGGCTGTCCTGGAACTTACTCTGTAGACCTGGCTTGCCTCGAACTCAGAAATCCGCCTGCCTCTGCCTCCCAAGTGCTGGGACTAAAGGTATGCACCACCACTACCCAGCATGGGAATTCTTCTTTTCAGGAGAACTCACAAACAATGCATCCCTCTTTCCAGGAGATAAAAACTGACTCCGCTCCTCAAATGGACTGGACTCAGCAATAGCCTATAACAGCTAGAGGGGAAACAAAGGGGGGGGGGGGTCGAAAGAATAATAACTTCAAAGTGGATGGGCCTAGGAAATACCACTTTAATCAGCTAGTTAAGGTTAACAATGATGCCTTAGGTCATGTGGGTACCATTTACTCAGTATCATAGAATCCAGGCACTTGGTCTGCGTGGTATTTCCTCCTCAAATCCATTATCTCCAGTCCAATGATGAGAAAGTCTAGATCAAGGGACACTGTACAAAGTTATTGACCAGTACTATCTATTTAAAACATGGAAAGAGACAGGGTGACTAAGGAGAAATAGCAACTGAAAGCAACAAGTATCTCGAGTTAGGTTTTACAATGTAAACGGAGCATTGGTAGGAAAATTGGTGAAATCTAAATAATAGGCACAGTTAGATAATGATGTTGTACCAAGGATACAAGGATAGGGATGGGTATTTTGTTTACAACATAATGCTTACAAACATGTTACGTTAGAACAAGGATGAAGGTGTCCTTGCAGCTGTGGCAAGTACGGAATTATTTTTAAGGACTACTGAGAAGCACACTGACTCTCTAGAAGCCTTAGAGAGCCAGCCAGTCTTGACAGCTATGGAGGCTCAATTCACCTTAGAGAACTGGGCCATCCAAGATGGCCACAGTGGTCGCAGGCTCCTCTTCCCACACCCACCCACTCTATGCCATTCCCACCTCTGAGAACTCCATAGAGCTCCTGCTATTCCGATCCTGCTACTTTTCACCAAAACAGATGGCAGACATCTCCTGCTTATTCCCATCATAGGCTTCTGTGCTCAGGAGCAGCTCGCACATTGGCTGGAAGGAGGCTGGGTCCTAGTACTTGCTTTTATCCCTGAGCGGCAGCTGTGCCTAGGAAGGCAGGAAGGGCTAGCCAAACATAGGGAGGGGCTTCCAACACTGTTTCAGAATCAAGGGTGAATGTCTGTAGTGGTGGAGGAGGTAGCATCGAACTGGAAGAGTCACAGTGGACATCTCAGAGGAAAGAGACTGAAGATAGACTAGTTTGGGGAAGGAAATTAGAATTGAAAATATAGCAAGAGCACCTGGTCTTCAACCCTGTAGAAGAGGCGGGGTTCTGACAAACATGTATAGTTACTCCATGTAAACTTTATGTTGGAAAAGGCAGGCCATGGCATATAAACAGAAGACTTACTTCTTGTATCCTATTGCCCTTCACAGCTCTGCAAGCTGATTTCTGTCAGGGTCAGCTGATCCCGTGTGAAATACAGTTTTCGCGTTTCTTAATTAACAATATGAAATTAGCCTTAAAATATCCAGGCTTGAATACCAGTCAAAATTTCAAATTTTCCTCCGAACTGAAGGATCCCCACTAGGTCCCTCCCGTACAGCTTGGGCCTGAAGTCCAGACAGGCAAGTCTCTCCTTGCTCACACCCCTTCCCAGATCATCCTAACTTCAGCTCCTTCATGGCTGGTCCATAGAATCGGTAGATTGGGGAACAGAAAAGCTGCTTTCTGATTGGTGTTGCTGACACGGGCTTAGAATCTGTGATCTCCTTTTGTATAAGAGCTAAGAGCTCTTATAATTCATCTGAAACTGTGGGTAGTTTTCATCTATAATTTCTGTGTGGATGCGTGTTCTCTTCGTAGAATCAGAGGGTAAGGGCACTTCCCACTTCCATCCAATCATTGCCCTACTGTGAAGAAGACATTGCTCTGGGTGTTTGAAGAGGGACCCCTAAAGGTCAGACTCTATCACTGACTCTTGTCAGGAAAAGGTATTTGTGTGAGGCAGAGCTGGGCTGGGGGTGGAATAGATGAGGAGAAGCAAGGAAGAAAAGAAAGAAAAGAAAATCTATCTATCACTCCCTACCTATCCCAGAATATCCTGTTCTTAAGCAGAAATCAGCATTCTTCTGCTATTTCCCTCAGTACGATCTTCCCACTCACCTGTTTAGAAGCATTAGACTCATTGTGACAGTTATAATTATTCGGTTATAGCCCTCCTATGGGGGGAGCCATTTCAACCCGTTTTCCATTTCCAGAACTTCAATTTTCAATGCTGAACAAGACTTTGCCAGTTTTTTTAATTTTATTTTATTTTATGCTTTCTTTGAGCCAGCACCAAATGGTAGACATTGTTTCCTCTTAATTGACTCCATCTGCAAACCAGACTGTTCCAGAGCCTCTGGAAGGGGGAAAAAAAACTTTCCAAACTCTGTATTAATTACTTGATTAATCAGTGCACTTTGACATCTGGATCTCACATTGTCCTGGCTCTAGCAGGCATTCTTGCATACAAGAACGGGAGTTACCGCTTTAAGTGTCTTCGCATCTCTTTCCAATATGGACACGAATTGTCTGTGTTTGGAGTCACAGGATTAGTAGGAAAACGGGTTGAGGAGCAGATCCTGTGTTTGGCCAGGCTAGCAATCCTAGTTCCAAAGAGCTTATGGCTGAAGCAAAGCAGCAGCCAATAGGCTTGGTGAGCCAAGGATATCTGGCTGTTCCACAAAGAGCAGGCATTGACCAGTCAAGGGAGAGAGAAACCCACCTAATGGGTGCCGATGTTCGTCAGCCTCTGCCTTATGTGTGCTGTATGTGGTGCCGCTGTTCTGTAGGATGCTTGAGTTAGACTGGGGCTGAGAACAATTCTGAGTTACACCGAGATCAAACTAACCCTGAATTAAGATTCCTAATCGTCTTCCTTCCTCAAACAGAAATGCTAGAAGGGGCAATTTATGAGTGAGAGATATGGAAACGTGGGGGTAAGCACTTTTAGAAGGAGAACAGAGAAGTGTTTTTAGCATTAGTGTAACAGTCCTGAAAGAAACAGGTATTGTGAGGAGACATTTGTGTCCCTCCTTTTAAACACCCCTGGCAACTGGACATTTACCTAGGAATTCACTCTGGGCAAAGGAAAAGATTGAATCTGTTGCCAGCTTGAGGGGAGCATCCCTCTCAGATATTCCCTGTAGTCCTGACAATCTGTTAGACCAATTGCAGGAAAGACAGGTCCCATACACTATGGGGGGAGTGACAATGCTGGGCGGTAGCTCTTTGCCTCTGTTTAAGCCTACATCTCATGGCAGGACCTAGGAGATGGGCTGGTAAGTGTTGCTAGACCTCCTTGTTTCCTTTCCCAATGTAGCCACATTAAATACATCTATTTCCCCCCCCCATTATTTTGTGTCTTTACTTAGCCTACTGAGGGTAGGTGGCACAGCCCCACTTGTCAGGACTGCCAGGACCCAGGCTCTGACCCTACCAGCTCCAGTAACATTAGTTTCCATGACCAGCAATAAGAGACAAGAATCTAAATAAAACAGCTATTGTCTTTTTGGCTAAATATGCCAGGTTGTCATTTGGTTTGAAGACTGTGAAGTTGTTCCCGAAGGAGCAGTTAAAATTGAGCTGGGAGGGAAGTGACCCTTCAAGGAGCAGAGGGAGACGAGACCCAAGCATGTTTCATAAAAAGCAGACCAGATACAACAGGCTCTAAGCCTTGACTGACACTTACCAGCCTGACACTTGACCTCACATTTACCTTGTCATCCTCCACCCTCATGTGTTCTACCTTTTAATAGAAGGTATCGTATTTTCCTTAAACAAAGAATGAATAGAAATTATTTGGCTGTCAGGTTTATATATATATATATATATATATATATATATATATATATATATATATATATATATATAATATATCCTTTAAGAATGTCCACACATGCTGTTAGCCAGAGTTTCAAATATATTATGGCACCCCCATTCTGTTTCTAGAACATCCTGTTTTACCTAGACTTAGTAGTCCTCCATCAGGTAGGTATGCAGGAGCTGCTTCACGATGGCTCACCTGGTCATCTCTGTCTCAGCTCTACTGACATCGGGGACATGATCCAGATGATTCTTTGTCTGGGGGAGGGGTTCATTGGCTATTTGGCCTCTACTGACTGAATGCAAAAAAGCACGCTTTTCTCCAACCATTTTCAAATGTCTCAGGAAGCAGCTTTCCCCTCATACAGATCTGTCCACAGCTCCGTCATCCTGTAACAGGGACTCAGAAACAACTTTTGCTAAAAAGTGCTGACCCCTCCCTTGCACTCCGGTGGGACAGATTCCTGCTTAATCCTGCAAGTAGGCATGCTGACCCCTCAAGCAGTGTCCTCATGCCAGAGATGCTTTCCCCCTCTCTCCTCTTCAAGGCTGAAGGTACCTAAAGAGAGCCTAGGATGACGGGACTACACACACACACACACACACACACACACACACACACACACACACACACACGCAATCCTGACTGGCTTTGAACTCACAGGGATCAAAGCCTAGGGGGGTCATACCATCAACTTTTTATAGACTCCCATGAAGATGCTTGGAAGCCTCCAGGCCATGCCTTAGACCTGCACTTCCCCTTGCAATCCAGGAACAGCAGGCCTCTGCAGACAGAACATTCCCTGACATCAACCCCCAGCAGTCGCAATCATCTCAGGGGAACCAGATACTCACTTCAAGCATTAAGAATGTCTTGGAGTCAGCTTGCAGAACCAGTACTGAGATAAGGACCAACCAGACCACACTCCAAGCAGGATTGCTTCTTTATGCAGGCATTTTGTTCCCTGCCTCAGCTCTTCCTCTGTTGAAACCATGGAGGCAGACTTGGGATGGGTGACACCCACCCCCTTATCTGTTCTTCCCAGTGTGCCCATGCTGATTAAATCTTTCTCTGTCTCAGCTGTCTACTGTTTGGTTTTTGTTTCTGTCTTTGGTTTGTTGTTGTTTGATTGGTTGTTATTGTTGTTGCTCTATATCACAGGCTGGCCTGGAATTTGCCATGTAGCCTAGGCTGGCCTCAAAACTGCAGTGATCCTTCTGCCTCTGCCTTCTAAGAGCTGGGATTGCAGGCGTGGGCCACCAAACCCAGCTCTGTTTATTATATCTTTAGTTGGTGGACTGGGACAAGTGGCTAAGCTTTGTTGGGACGCTCATACCTGGGACTTTTGTCCTAAGACTTAGGTAATACCCTTATCCCTCAATCATGGCCTCCAACTTTAAGAAAACCATTCAACATGAAAAAGCTACAGGCACCTATGTGAAAAAGCAGAAGCTTGGTGTCTCACAGATTACAATACATGAAGAGTATTTTAATAGGCCCATTACTGTTTACCTATAGTCACTCCTTCATCCTGCTCTAAATGCACAGCGGGCAGATGGGTGACCTCGGGAGAGATCGTCAGTCATGAAGTCTCATCCCCTCTGCTGGTGGTTGGTGAAAGGGCAGAACGGATGCTGCTTGGTTTAGACAATAAGGTATGAAAGCCAATGAAATGGGAAGGAAGTCTATTTATCATAAAATAACTAATACAAATAGAACAAGTCCCTCAAACAAGAAGCCGCTGTGCTGTTTGTTGAATATGTCCACTCTGCTGGGGTGCTTTGGCAGCCATCTCATAACCATACAGAACCTAAGGACACAGGGCAGAAGGGACAAAAGAGCTACTACCCCCCATAATTATGAGTCTCAGAGCCAGCTTTGTAATGCTAATCTCTACTAATCTTACTAGTTGACATAACTCAGCACACTTCAGTTGTCTAAAGCAAAGATTGGCAAAGATTACATAATATATAGAGAGCTAAGAATTTCTTTTTGTACATTTTCTTAAAACAAACTTTGTTTTAGGAAAGAAGAACAAAAGAAAAACAAATGACAGAGACCATGTGTGGCCCACAAACCTAAAATCTTTACCGTTACTCTTCACAGAAAATAAATTATTTGTGCAAGCCTCAATTTGTAGGTGCATTGTACTCTACAGGCCAAGGCATTCTTAGTATGAAAAGCTTCATTTTAGACTTACAGAAATTAATGTTGGCCAATGAATGGTTCAAGTAGAAAACTCAAATACAAATTTGTCATTATTTCCATTTATTGTAAAAGGATGCCAAACTAAGGCATCAAAAAATAAAAATCTTTTAACACATCTTTCTATACCTCAGAGCTTCAGATATTTCTTGATTTTACAGATCCTTCTGTAAACAATGCTTCTGGATAAAATACAACGTATTAACAGCTATCCTCAAAGGTCAGTTTGCCCTGTGATCTGAACAAGGCATTTCCGGCATGAGGAAACCAACCCGTAGAGACTCCACAAAGGAAAAGGATGACACATAAATATTACATAAATAAACTCACCGATGTAATAAATGGCATCTGTGGAGAGAGAATTGGCACTTCCTGCTGACTCACGGAGAGGCTGAATCTCCCATGAAAAGTATCCTAACCTTCCTCCCTTAATTCCAGCCCCAGTTAAAGGCTTCCAATGGGGCCCCACTGCTCAGCAGCACCTTAGTGCAGTTTAATTCTTAACAGAACCATACTTATTGAGAATGCCAGGTCCTGGAAAGGGACCACTGTGGAAGGCCTGGGAGTGCGAGGTACGTCACTCACCAACAGCATCGGCTGTGAGTGAGCCCTGCGTGTTACTATATCTAATGGCCTTCCTTGATCCTATTGGCGTTCCTTCATCATTATAGCCCAGTACCTATACACAGTAAGTGGTCACTAACAGCAAGGAAAGACAGAGACAGGGGAGGGGAGGAGAGAAAAGAGAAGAGAGATGGAAAGCGGAGAGGGGTAAAGTGGGAGAGGTGGGAGAGGGAAGGAGAGAGAATGAGTGTGAGGCGGTGTGTTGGGGGGGCGGTTCCCATTTATACCCAGTACTGGTTGTGTTTCAGTGCTGGGTTGGTTTGTCGACAGAGCTTGGCCATGTCGGGATCCAGGTTCACCCATGCCTCCCAGGGAGCACATTTCTCTACAGGCTCCACCCCAAGAGGGGCTGGCTGATCATATGATTGGGCCCGGAACAGACTGGTAGCTGGGTTGCTGGAGCTTCTAATAAGGGGTGTCACTGTGACCATGGGAATGGCTCTACTCCTCTCTACTCTAGAGTCTGCTGATGGGGATTTGAGGTTTGTCTTTGGCTGGATAAGCGGTTTGGGTTTGTCCTCCTTTCTGCCCAGCAGCCAAACACACAGGGCCACCACAGTTACTATCAGGAGGAGGAACACAGCAGCCAAAGGTATGATGACCATCAGAGGGTGACGGCTCATTTCCGGCTGCATGGATCCCCCAGAAAGGGACTCCCCTACTTTGGTGACAGCATATGGCCAAATGACTCTGGTGGGGGAGACACTGGTATCTATATTTGGCTCTTTGCCACTGAGCTGACCCCAGGAATCTGTCCCCTGCCATTTGTCCTGAGTCAGATTCTCTGGAGTTTCTGTCTGTTTTATAATAGAAGCCCTAAGATTTTTTTGAGAGAAAACAGAGGCCATGAGGGTCTCTGCAGTGACAAATAAAGGCACATCTGGTGTAAATGTCGGTAAAGGTAAGGGGTCCGGTGGTACTATGGTAAAGGCTAGATAACCTGTTGCTGGCTGCACATGGTCTGCACTGAGCAAGAAGGTGAAGGAGTCATTCAGTGTATAGGTGCCTGTTACATTAGCATGTGGCTCAAGCAACAGTTGTCCTTGGTTGATGTCTGTCTGGGTGAACTGAGTGACCTCTTCCATCACAGGGCTGTCAACTGCTCTTCGAACAAGTCGTCCATGGACGGGAGGTTGTATTAGTTCAAACGTGGGATCACTGTTAGTCTTGTTAGCAAGCTCAGTTGCATCTAGATCCTCTGTCCTTAGCTGGTGAGCCACTCTGTTGGTAACTTTCAGGTTTGATGTAATCCACAACAAAGGCCGCACTCTGATGCCCAGTGTCTGCTCTGTCAAGTTGCACTCTGTTGTAAATAGTGAGAACCTCAGCTGATCTTCTGAGGCTGTGAGATTGGTCATGTGGTAAGAGAGTCGTCCAGAATCCAAATCCTCCTGCCCAAAGCTGTTGACCACCTGGTTTTCAATCAGCAAATGGCCACTTTGGAGGGGCTGTGTTATTCTGTAGATGATCTGGAGGCTCCTACCATTGGTCACTGCTGAAAGATGAGTATTGGTGATAGGGACAGTTGTCTGGCCTTGTGGGAGAAGCAGGTCTGTGAGGTTCACAAGAGTGATGGAAATGGGGATGACATCCAGGTGGAAGAGCTTGTAGAGAGGACGGTGTTTGCCATCAGTCACACTAAAATAAAACACTCCAGAGGATGGGCTTCCATCTTGTATGAACCACACCTGAGCGTTATTGATGTCCGCCTGTGTAAAATGGTGAGCATTGGTATCTGGATCGTGAGCCATTGCTAAAAAGCCATTGTTGGGATGATGGATGATCACGTATTGGATTTCATTTGGAGGGCTGTCTATATCTTCTACATTGAGGATTTCAGGTCCTACAACCAACTTACTGCCCTGCAGAACTGTCAACTGAAGCCCTTTGGTCTTTAATTCTGGAGGCTGATCATTCACAGGGGTGATGGTGATGTTGAACATCTCTTCCAGAAAGTCATGCTCTGGCTTGCTGGTGGACTGATTCTTTGGGTTTGGCCAAACAGTGAATGTAAAATTATCAACCAATGATTCAGAATCATCATGAAGATACATGATGCCAAATACATTAACTGTGTGCTGGGAGAAGTAGGGTTTTCCCATGGTAACGTTTCTCTCTCCAACCATAATGGTTCCATGGTGAGGAAGAGCCGTAACCTGGAACCAGATTTCATGGGAAGAACGCTGAGGTGGGGGTAGCTGAAGTAAGAGGTTGGAAGCATCTAATTTAGATTGGTCAATGAGAACTTTATCTCCCTCCTTGACCGAGGCTCCTATTGAAACAGTTAAAGAACAAAGAGACATTTAATTAGACATTTAATGAAAGTCATAAAGCTTTCTCTCCTAAGTATACCTCTCAGTGGATTATTCTAAACATGTAGGTTGCTCAAGTATCTGAATTAGCATACAAAATAAAATTTAAACATAAACACATTCCTATAGAAAGCAATATGGAGGTCCCTCAAAAAACAAAACAAATCAAAAACCAAAGTGAAAATAGAACTGCTATATAAGCTTGGGTATGTACTCAAAGGGCTCTTAGCCCACAGAGATACTGTACATCTATATTTATTGCTGCATTATTCACAGTAGACAGGAAGTAAGATCAGCCTAGATGTCCATCCACAGATGAACGGCAAAGACAATGTGGTACATATATACAGTGGAATCTTACACTATCATAAAGAGAAGAGAAATGGTGACATTTTTGTGGGGAAATGAATGCAATTGGAGATGATTTTCTTAGGTTAAATTAGTGAAACTCAGAAAGACAAATGTCACGTTCTCTTTACTTGCAAAACTGATATTTATGTATGTACATGTGTGTTTGTGTGTGTGTGTGTGTGTGTGTGTGTATGTGTGTCTGTGTGTGTATTTATGTACGTTCAGATGTCTTCACAGTACAGGAAGTGGCCTCCTGAAGGGGATGGGTATAACATTATCCATGTGGCAGGAAGGCAGAGGTGGGAACTACACTGAGGGAAGAAAGGAAATGGCTGGAGCAGGTGAGGACGCAGTAAGTGGGAGGAAAGTGGTTGGAACATGAATGCAAGCAACCATTAAGTCAGAATTTCGGGCAAGGAGGCTTTTTAAAGCCAACTGCCACTCCCTGCCACTAGGCTCACGACAGGAAACACCAGAGGGCAAGCAGAGTAACTACCATTGCCTGTAGCTGTGTCCATCTTATTGCAGAGGATGAATGTGTGTGACATGGACACAAAGGGAAAGACGGCCACATTTTTCTCTCTTCTCCTATAGACAAAGCACTGGCCATGGCTTGTTGGCAGCACCTGTGTTTGCACGCAGCCGACTCCATCGTCCCGACTCCTTCATTTCATATGAAATGGTAATCTGGAAATCCTCAGGGCCCAGCTCTGCTGGAGGGGAAGATGCTGTGAATGTGAAGGAGTCTTCCGAGGCCCACCCTGTGTTCTCAAGATCCACATGCTGGTAGAGTATCAGCCCTTCACTGACCTGGACAGAAGGAAGTACAGTTAGGACCAAGCTTCCAGGATGACACAACGGTCAACACAAATTCTAAATACAGGAGGCATGCTCTTTGCGGGGCTTATTATATTTGTGCTCAAATTATATCATGTGTTTATATAACGGAAAATCATGACAATGTGGTGGCTTCTTCTTCACAGCGAGGAGATTGTATTTCAAACCTGATCTAGCCATCTAGCCAGTGACTGTGAGATGGCCACTGTCCTGGCATGCTTTTCTTATGAAAAAGGTAGACTAAACCCTCCTTACTTGACAGACAGCGTCAGCCATTATCAGCTCATATGACAGGTCTCATTTCTTGGAAAGTGCTGTCCACTTCATGTCCAACAATCTATTTGTGATCAACTCCTAGACATTACACAATCTTATCTATATACATACTTTACGGAGTACTGATGTGATATGACTTTCAGAAGCATTACCACATCAACATGATACCTCAGGATTAAAAATAACTAACTGACATTAGCAAATATGCAGCTGGTGTCCAAATTTCTCTATCAATCTGATTTTAAAAAAACAAAAACAAAAACAAAGACAAGACAAAAGAAACAAAAGAAAAAATCCATAATGTACACATGGCTGCTTTTATCTAAGTCAAGAACCCTTAGAAGGCCATACATTCTCATAGGTGCTTTTTTATCTGTAAGTCCATACTTTTTTTCCCTTTCTTTCTTTTTCTTTCTTTCTTTCTTTTTTTTTAAACTTTTTTTTATTTATTTTATTTTATTTTATTTTTTTGGTTTTTTTGAGACAGGGTTTCTCTGTATATCCCTGGCTGTCCTGGAACTCACTCTGTAGACCAGGCTGGCCTTGAACTCAGAAATCCGCCTGCCTGTGCTCCCAAATGCTGGGATTAAAGGCGTGCTGTAAGTCCATACTTTTAAAGTGTTATTAGTGTGTGTGTGTGTGTGTGTGTGTGTGTGTGTTGAGAGAAGGCCCAGAGAAACTGAAACTAGGATTCTGGGAGATGAATTGTGAGGGAGCAAAGGACTTACAGAGGGTTAGGCATTTGGTTCCCCAAACCAAAATGGCCCCAAGAATGAACCAAAATGGCTCCAAGACCAACTTCAGATAACCGCCTGTTTCCAGTGTATGAAGTACATATGGATAAACCAGTAAGCTGAGTACCTGGGCTCTGGGATTACGGAGGGGAGGGAGATGGGGTTTTATTTCCTATCAATTTAGATTTGTCCAGCTATTTTCCCTTCTGCAGAAGTCATCAAAATGTCATCAAAAGCCAATGGTATGGAATCTTACCTAATAAATGAAGCAGGAAAACTAAAACAAGAGAAACCATCATTTGGTAACAGCCATAACAATTCAGGTAAGAGTCCTAAAATGGTTGCTAAAACTAGTGGGCTAAAGAGTGGTGACAAACAGGACACATTGGAGATGGTTACAAAGCATGTCCTCATGGGACATAGGGACACAAATCGCAAGAGAGGATCATGCCGTGAAAGTGGAGAAACTGTAAACCCAGGGAGTGGTGAATGGTATGGCAAATATAAAAGCCAACCTCAATCCCAGGACAAAGTGAACATCACGGCGGACTGGCAGGAAGCTGAGAAGAACCCAGCAGCCCCCTGGGTGGAGGAAGAGAACTAACTCCCACAACCCGTTCTCTGACATCCACACATACATCTTGTCACATCATAATAAATGTCATAAATTATTCTATTGACAAGATCATAAAAGACACTATATTGATAAGTAAGGAATGGTTCCAAATTAAAGGATACTAAAGACACTGGACTATTAAATGCTATGTTGTATGTGGTGGATAATTTCCTCTTTCCTATTAAAGACATTTGTTGGAACAATTTAGGAATATGACATAATTTAGGAAGGTGACATATAAATTGCATATTGACATTATAGCAATGTTAAAATTATACATTTGAAAATTACACTGTGATTATATAAGATTGCCTTAACTTTAGAAATTGCCACCACAAAAACAAGTGTGTAAAAAAATGATAGCGTAAGTCTTGTTGAACACTTACATTTTGGGAATATGGAGGAATAGAATATGTGAACTCCTTATACTTTTAGTAATTACCTTATAACTTATTTCAAAATATAAAATTAAATACAGTAAGTAATTCTCATTTTTTCAAGGAGCTTTAGGAAGGAGACAGCATTCTCTTTTATGATGACCAATACAGGCAGAATGAGGACAAGGATTCCACCCACAAAAGACTTGTACACTGAAGACAAGAAGAAGCCATCTCCTGTGCTGACACACTGGCCTGTCCCCATTCTCCCAATTCCCATTTCTATCCTCATGACTCCTAACTTGGTCCTTCCTGGGACTTTTAACAAGACTGTAATCCAATATTACATTAGAAATACATATACTTTCAAAGCTTAAGTTTTTCTTTTATTCATTCTCTGATAATTCCACACATGTATGTAATGTATTTCAATCATATTCATTATCCTGTCTCTCTCTGCCCCACCCCTCTCTCTTAGTTTTTCAAGACAGGGATTCTCTGTGTAGCTCTGGCTTTCCTGGATCTCACTCTGTAGACCAGGTTGGCCTTGAACTCAAAGATCTGCCTGTCCCTGCCTCCCAAGTGCTGGGATTAAAGTTGTGAGCAGCTATGCCCTGCTCCACTATCATTTCTTATCCCCTTCCACTCTGAGCAAACTTGCTGATCTTCCCAAAAATTTCCCTCCTACTTTGAGGGATGTGTGTGTGTGTGTCTGTGTATGCGTGACAAAGAGAGGAGGGAGAGAGGAGGGAGGGATGGGGAGAGG
>NW_022196914.1:73793594-73826007 GCF_008632895.1 Mastomys coucha | reverse complement strand
AAAGGGGGGGAGAGAAGTTTCCTGGAGCATGGGCAGTTTGCCAGTGGCTACACCACTGAAGAAAACAACTCCTTCCTCCAGCATTGGTTCCAAATTTTAAAACTCTTCACAAGTAACACAAGTAACTTTTGTTTGAAGGGAAGATAAAGCATTTATTGGGTTTCTGTGATCACACTTCTCTCTCACATCCTTAATTTCTATATGACCTCAAAGAATAGTCTAACACTTAGGAGAAAGATCTGGCTGTCTGAAGGCAAGAGGCCCTACTGGGCGCTTTGCAATGGGCTACAGATTATAGCTGAGAGGCTGCTGGGAAGGTCAGAAAGATGAACATCTGGAGAACTCTGCCCTTCCTCAAACTTAGGGTGTGACAATTAATCTAAATTGCTATTTGATGGGCTTTAGAATCACCACAGAGATAAATCTCTTTGATTTGTCTAAAAGGAATTTTCTAGGTTAATTGTAGTGCGAAAGCACCATTCCACCGGCTGGGGTTTGGAAAAAGAAAGAAGAGCTCTGGACACCAGTGTTCACTTCTTTCTGCTTCCTAACGCTGTACCCCATGACTTCCTTGTCATGACAGATTGTTTCTCCACAAATTCTAAGTCCAAATAAACCCTTCTTTTCTTAGGTTGCTTTTTGTCAGGCACTTTGTGATAGCAGTAAGACACGTAGTGAATACACAAGGCTAGTTGACAGCAGAGCTGGAAACAGCCCAGATTGTCTGGTTTATATAGGAGCTTTGTCCCCAGTCCTTTTCTGGGGTTTCTTTGTCCCCAGTTGCCTGAATTTCTGCTCTTCTTCTGCCATGGAAGAAAATAGATATTAATATAAAAATGGATGTAACAAAATGCAGTGGAGTTTGAAACTTGGATTGGCCAGACCAAAATTCAAATGTATACAGTACTAGTTTTCAGTTGTTTATGCAAGTCAGCTAGCTTCTCTGAGATCTATTTATATATTGAAATGTAGAATAATATCTTACTTGTGGATCTGTATTTCAACTTCATAGTGTGTTACCATTTCAGTGATCAAAATGCCAGGCTCTGGACATTTCTAGGTCTTTCCAGAGCATTCTAATTCTTACTAATGGATTTCTCACTGGGCTCTGAGTTGGGTGAAAGGCTATACACAATTCTTACACTGAATTGCAACATAATATTAAACAACCAGAGAATTATAAACCATACTTCATAAGGTAAATTTTTTTTCTAGAACATGTTTGGAAAGCTCACTTCCTGTTGCTTTATAATTTTTTTTTTTTACTGTCTAGAATAAGCATTTAAATAAACATGTGTTTTATGAGCAAATACTCTACACTGAAACTGCTTTACAACATTTAATTGTCAAGTATATATGTTTGTAATCTTATATAGCTAGAAAGAAGGCAACTCAGGATGTTTCTTATATGTGTATGTATTTAACAATAACATAGAAAATACCTAGCTTTTATTAGAGTTCTACAGATAGCAGGCACTCCACAAGGCACTTTATTTTAGTGGCTTAGTTTCATACCTAGTTCTATAAAACTCCTGAGTTCAAGCTATTTGCATAATCTAAGGGCTGCATCCACACTGTGGAACTGTGGAACACTGAGATTATAGGCTACAAAGAAATTCATATGATATATTCTGCAACTCCAGAAGCCCAGGAATGGGGAGAGTCAGGTACAAAGTGTGAGCAGAGTGAACAAATGCCCCTTCATTGTCTGTTCTGGCCAAGGTCGTCAGTTATTAACCAGAACTTGTATTGACTTGCAATGATTCTGACGAATAACTCATCCTACAGCCTGTGTTCATCACAACTTATGATTTAAAGAAAGGCAGTATTGGGGCTGGGGAGATGGCTCCGTGGGTAAGAAGTACTGAGTCCATCATGTGGATCTGAGTTCAGACCCTCAGCATCCACATGGAAAGCTGGGAATGGTGACATGCGTCTGTAACCCCAGCGTTATAAGGGCAGAGGCATGCAGATCCCAGACACTGTCCAGTTAGGCTAGCCAATTGGTGAGCCCAGGTTCAGTGAGAAGCCTTGTCTCAAGGATATAATGGTGAACAGTAGAGGGTGACAACCGACATCCACCTCTGGCCTCCACACATGTATGCATGGGCATATACCGTCAACATGTGCACACACACTCATATACCCCACACAACAGCAGAAGGCAGTATTCCAGTTCTATACTGATGTGGATTTATTTTTTTAAATCATGTAGAAACTCCTAAGACTCTAGGAGGTAGTTGGGTGGGATAGAACAAAAAGGGAGTTGTTTTGTTTGGTTTGTTTTTCCCTTTCAATCAATTCCTGACTGAAGGCCCCAAGGAGACCAACTGACAGCTGCTTCATAAACATGGAGCCAGAGAGCTGAGGGTCACTAGTGCTTATGGATCAAAGAGTCGCCCACTGGAAAGGAATGAAGAAGGCTCTTGAATGTGGCAGGCTTGGTGGAGTTAACCACTGCATGGAGATTGTCTTCCATGCCCCAGCTCTCCAAAGATGTAGTGGCTCCCTTGCCTTCTTCAGCTTGCCTTGCTACAAGCATTCCTTGACCTGTATCTGCAACTACGGCTTCCTCTGTGGTCAGCTGGTTTTCCTTACTGTCTATGTAAATCTCCTTCTGCCTCCCTCTTGAAAAGACACACATGACAGCACTTCAGGACCACTCTTCCAAGCCTATGACTATTAACTGCATCTTCAGAGTCTGCCATGAAAGGGATCATTCATTCACAAGTTCCAGAGCTGAGGACCTGCTATTTTCAGAGGTTCCTGCACTTGTATAAAACTAAATCAAGATGTCCGTGCTACCTTTTGCTCTTTCCAAATTATCACTCCTTGTGTGGTCTCATTTGGTTAATGTATTAAAGGTCTACATACTTAAGAATAACATGAGTCCCTAGAGACTGTTCTATATAAATGAAGATTTC
This sequence comes from Mastomys coucha, assembly GCF_008632895.1. Lineage (NCBI taxonomy): Eukaryota > Metazoa > Chordata > Mammalia > Rodentia > Muridae > Mastomys > Mastomys coucha. Next base: position 73,823,083 of record NW_022196914.1, on the reverse strand, counting down.
ATCCTCTCTGTGAGAGAAAGCAATAGTTACAGATAGACTCTGGAGCCCTTGCAGAGATTTTCTTTCTAGTAAGTTGCTGCAGAGACCAACGGAGTTCATTCAGGGGCATGAACCATAGCTCACTGATAAATTCTGTTGCCAATCTCTAGCTAGATATTTCCAAGTGTTATCATCTAGGAATGTCTTTTTTTTTTTTTTTTTTTTTTTTTTTTTTTTTTTTTTTTTTTTGTCTATTCCTACTAAAGAGAATCAGCCTCACTTTAAAAAGCCTGTCCCCTGGTAATTCTGTGGCCATGGACACGCTGTGCTGCCTGGATTTCTGCTCTGTTGTGGGAATCTTGCTGTACTTGTGCCAAATTGTTTCCTACAGCCATGATGGTGGTCCTTCTGGTGGAAAGATAAAACATTCCACGAGTATTTAGGATTTAGGTCCAGCAGGATGGAGTTCAGACTCTGGACAACACAGCTATGAAAGAAACATTTCTAAGGCTTAGTTACTGTTTTAGTTTGGTTTTTGTTGTCGTGATGAAACACTGACCCAAAGTCATCTGAGGAACAAAGAGTTTATTTGGTTTAACTTTCACGTAAAACAGAGATGATCTGGGCTTGCACTTCCATCTCACAGTCTAAGATGACAGAGTAGGAGTTCAAGTCAGGGACTTATTGGATTGCTTCCCAAGGTTTTCTCAGCTTGCATATAACCCTAGACCATCTGCCCAGGGGTGACATCAGCCACAGTGGGCTGGGTCATCCATCCCACATCAGCCATCAATCAAGAAAATGCCTCACGGACATGTCTGTAGCCCAACGTTAGGGAGGCAGTTTCTCAAATGAGTTCCCCTCTCCTTAGGTGTTAGTTTCTAGTTTGTGTCACATTGACAAAAGCTAACCCTAACACCATCCTGCTTATGGTACCACACTACAGGGGCCATGGGGACTGAATAGAAGGAGAAGAAATAAGGCACTTTCATTAAATGGGAATCGGTGCTATTTGTCTCTGCATAGAAAGAGCCAACCATTCTTACAGAACAGGACGTTTTGACTATTCAAAGCCATTGGGCCAAGATCTGCCAGTCAAGTTTAAGTTCAAGCAACGGATTGATGACTACGTGACAATGCAATAATCTCCACACATGGAACAACACTCTCTGCATAACTCAGAGATGTATGATGCAAAATAAAACTGCTGAAAGAAAAATACTAATGGAAAATGTCCACAAAGACAAGAAGGCCTGGTTGCCACTGAACCAGCATGCCCAAAGAGGCACATGATAGGTGGGTGAGCCAATGGATGACAGGAAGGCTGGTCCCTCTCTACTCTGCAGACAAAAGTCTAATGAGACATTAAGCTGATTTTACTCTCCATTAAATTATAACAAATTAATTTCCAGCCTTTGAGAAATGTGTCTATAATTCTCTAAAATATGTGTATATTATGAAAGCAGTAGGTCCAGATTTGGGGAGGGGTAATTGGACAAAATTAATAGCCCAGAATGGCTTCGTGATTTTCTAAATGTGGTCCTGGAAAACTGATATCTGTGCTTCAGAAGCAGCCAAGACCAAGACGGATGGCACCCGCCCACAAAAGTATAATAGCTATGATGCAATTACTAGCTTTGTTGAAAAGAAAAGAGGCTGGTGGTCATAAACCTCCAAGCCGGAACACTTCGCTGTCTTAATGACTCTAAATTATCTCAACAAGCACTGGAATGAAAATCACTCAATTAGCTGTGAGCTTCACTTGGAAGCCATCAGTGTGTTATGTGGAATTTGAAGCTTACTTTGTTCATGGGTTCCTGAAAATAGACAATACCATCTCCAGGGTATAAGAGAGCTTCCGTGCAATAGGAGTCTGATAGTTGTCTTCTCTGTGGATGCATCCTATGCTTAATTTCTGTGGGTTAGTTTAACCCCCGTGAGGATTTGACATTGAAAAACAAGGCAGCCACTTGCTTATCTTGGTAGGCTGACATGACACAGAAAACAGTGAATTTATTCTGGGCTAAGAAACTAATGTTGGGCAATGGCATCACAAATACTTCCTCAGAGTTATTTTGCCAAAGTATATTAAGCTGAGGTTTTTCATGAGCTGTTTTCTTTATAAGTACTGACTTAAAATGGTCATTTCTTCACAAGCAAGAAAAGTGTATGTCTTATAAGCAAATGGTGCAGTCCTTTTAATCTCCATCCCTACCCCCCAACCCCCGCAGGTAGAGAGCCAAGGACAAATTAATTCCCTCAGTTAAAGGGTGAAAGAGCACTCAGCCATCAACTGCCTACAATGTCCCTATTGAATGCTTAGCAGGTCACTTGGCTAGAATTGTCTCTAGAGAAGAAAAGCTGGTCTAGAAAGTCTACTGGTAATTAGCCATTTTTAAGTTACACAGGGCTAAACAGCTCTGAACTTGTTACATAGTTGAAATTACTTCCTGAGTGCTCCCTCTCTCTTTTTTTCTCCCCATCACATGGAAGAGGCCCAATAAAAGCATATATGCGTTCATCAGGATCTTCCTGGAGGATTTCAGAAGAAAGCTCCCTACTCCCTTGAATGTACAGTCTGAGGCAAGGACTGCTGCATGGCCCAGCAAACCACAGTCCAAGAGGAAGTTCTCCTATCCTCTCCTCCACCATTCTTTTACTATAACCACCATTTCTTTTACTTCCCAAATGTTCTAAAGCTGATTGATGGTAAATCTGAGCCATCATAAGATGACTGGGAACTGACCAGGGTACCATTTAAAAGAAGTTATAAACTTCAGCCTGTGTGAAAATTCCCTATCCATCTGCATGAGGAAAAGGAGGCACTGTGTACAAGGGGCAAGAGAAAGGCTAATTTCTTTCTGTTCTCAAATGGACACATAAAAATGTCCACTTTTTTGGGTATTCTGAGCTTCTGGGCTAGTATCCACTTAACAGAGAGTGCATACCATGTGTGTTCTTTTGTGATTGGGTTACCTCACTCAGGATGATATCCTCCAGATCCATCCATTTCCCTAAGAATTTCATAAATTCATTGTTTTTAATAACTGAGTACTACTCCACTGTGTAAATGTACTACATTTTCTTTATCCATTCCTCTGTTGAGGGACATCTGGGTTCTTTCCAGCTTCTGGCTATTATAAATAAGGCTGCTATGAACATAGTGGAACATGTGTCCTTATTACATGTTGGAGCATCTTCTGGGTATATGCCCAGGAGTGGTATAGCTGGGTCCTCCAGTAGTACTATGCCCAATTTTCTGAGGAACCGAAAAAGATATAATCCACAAACCACAAGAAACTCAAGAAGAAGGAAGGCCAAAGTGTGAATACTTCGATCCTTCTTAGAAAGGGGAACAAAATAACCATGGAAGGAGTTGCAGAGATGAAGTGTGGAGCGGAGACTAAATGAAGGACCATCCAGAGACTGCCCCACCTGGAGATCCTTCCCAAATACAATCATCAAATCCAGACACTATTGTGGATGCCAGCAAGTGCTGGCTGACAGGAGCCTGATATAGCTGTCTCCTGAGAGGCTCTGCCATTGCCCAACTAATACAGGAGTAGAGGCTCACAGCCATCCATTGGACTGAGCACAGGGTCCCCAATGAAGGAGCTAGAGAAAGGATGCAAGGAGATGAAGGGGTTTGCAGTCCCTTAGGAGGAACAACAATATGAACTAACCAGTACCTCCAGAGCTTCCAGGGACTAAATCACCAACCAAAGAGTACACAATACATGGTTAGACTCATGGCTCCAGTTGCATAGGTAGCAGAGGATGGCCTTGTTGGTCATCAATGGGAGGAGAGGCCCTTGGTCCTGTGAAGGTTCTATGCCCCAGTGTAGGGGAATGCCAGGGCCAGGAAGCAGGAGAGGGTGGGTTGGTGAGCAGGGGTAAGGGGGAGGGAATAGGGTTTTTTTTTTTCCAGAGGGGAAACCAGGAAAGGGGAGAACATTTGAAATGTAAATAAAGAAAATATCTAATAAAAAAATGTCCACTTCTGAACATAACCAGGATTGGAATGTTTTCAGTGTTGTTTAATGTGTGTGTATGTGTGTGTGTGTGTGTGTGTGCATATAAGTGTGTATATGCTTTAACCCATGCTTGTGCATGCAGAAGTCAAGTAGGCTGTCCATGTCTTTCTCCTTCACTTTCCACATCATTGCATTCAGGCCTCTCACTGAAGCAAAGCTTCCCAGTTGAGATAGGCTTTGCTGACAATGAACTCCCGGCAGCCACTGTCTCTGTTCCTCTGAATGCAGGGATTACAGGAACAAGCAGTTACACCTAACCTTGTATGTGTCTGCTGGGGATTTGAACTCAGGTCCTCATGTAGCAGATGCTCTTACTCCTAGAGCCATGTCCTTATCCCTGGAATACACTCAAATTAATGCACATTTACTATATTAATGGGTGGTGTTCCTTTCTGTCTTGATTTAACATTTTATTGTTTTCTGGCCTTGCTTACTTTTTCTTTTCTTTTCTTTTCTTTTTTTTTTTCTTTTTTGGATTTTCGAGACAGGGTTTCTCTGTGTAGCCCTGGCTGTCCTGGAACTCACTCTGTAGACCAGGCTGGCCTCCAACTCAGAAATCCGCCTGCCTCTGCCTCCCAAGTGCTGGGATTAAAGGCGTGCACCACTACCGCCCGGCTGTGGTCTTGCTTTTATAAAAGCATGCACTGTAGTTTGGATTTGAAATGTTCCCCAAGACCCCATGTGTTAAGGTTTGTTCCCTGGCTTTTGCATTATTGGGGTTCCCTGGCTTTGGGAGTTATTGGGGTGGGCATGGGACCTTGAAGAGGTGAAGAAACCACTGAGTGAGGTAGGTGACTGGGGATGTGCCCCTGAAGGGGATATCTCCATCGTTGCCTCCATAGCCCATCTTCTCTGTTTGTGCTTCCCGGCCTTCAGGAAGTAAGCATTTCTCTCTTCCGTGCCTCGCCAGGATGTTCTGCCTCTTGAGCCCCAAAGCAACAATAGACTGAAGCTTCAGAAGCCGAGCCAGAATAAACCTGCTCTCCTCCACACTGATTCCTCTCAGAGATTCTGTTACAGCCTCAGAAAGTCCTTGACTGTAGTGTGTGTGTGTGTGTATGTGTGTGTGTGTGTGTCTGTGTGTGTGTGTGGTGCATGTGTGTATGTACCCACTAAAACACCAAAGTAAGCTATGACCTTGAAAGAACCAGAGTTCCTATTTTGTATTTTATCCTTCCCTGGATTTCTCTGTATCTTCCTCCTTTACCCACATCATCGACTTTCTTCATGATGGTTGAGGTAGAAAGAGAGACAAGGTATTCAAAGGTGACAAGCATAGATGTTGGAAAACCCTGAGACTTGTCAGCAGCAGCTCTCAGCTACTCCCCTCCTTCGACCACATCCCTCTTGCCCTGACTGTCAGAACAAGTCCTTGGAGATGCCCATCCTCGGGCCTCTTTGTTCCTCCAGCCTGGGCTCCTGCCAAGGATGGAAAACTCGGTCCCTGCATGAGACCTCTTATATTTCCTTAGCTCTCTTCTCAGTGCATTTGAGAACACCAGGAACTCTCTAAAGGAAACACTAAGTGGGTCATAGGTGAAGCAAATGTCATTCTCCTCTGATGACCTCATTTCCATTCATTAAATGACTGCTGCACATTAGGGCAAACACCAGCCAGTTCCAGTTTAGCAGAAAATTGCCTTCCCCTGGGAAACTCCTTTTAAATATGAGAAGTAGAAAGGGACTTTTCACATTTCCAAGAACAAAAAGCTAAGTATCAGCCTCAAACCCCATCTAATTAGTGTTTGTAATCCTTAGGATGTCAGGTCACCTCACCATCCATCTTGAATACGAGCCTGGACTTTCTCAGTCATCTTGATGCCTGTTTGCAGCTCTCCTCATTGAAAATTTTCAGTGTGGCCCACACAGGTAGTCACCTCAAGCAACTGTTCTGTGGTATCCACCCCCTCCCCAGGGGACAGCTAATGCCGCCTATATGACTGACCCCCTTGAAGCTCAGACCAACCTGGACCATGAGGGTAGGTCACATGACTACCTCGAAGTTACCATGTGGCCTCCTGGAACAAGTACCTGTCTGATTTAACCTCACCCACTCAAACGCCCCCTTGGAAAAGCTGCTTGGACAACACTCTGGATCCAATAGAAGCTTGACCTTTGAGTCTCTCTCCGTGTGCTTCCTGACTGTATGTACATCGCCTTTGGGTGTATCAGGTACCCCTATGATGTATAAGTAATATAATATTTCTAGCTTGTGTCCCTCCTGATCATTGGAAGAATGCTTTCCATCTTAACGAACCTCAGATAAGTGTGGGAAACACTTTACATCTATTACTGTCTTAGTCACATTTAACCACTTAGGGGAAAGCCCAGGCTAATTTGACAGGAGCCTGACCTAGAATCTTGAGCCCTGGACTCAGGCCTTGGATCTGATATCCATAGGCTATGTCACCATGTGAACACATGTACTTTAGGTCTGAATCTGTACACATGATTATGGTTTCAATAATCACTGCTATGACTCTTCCCATTTTAAATACAGCAAAACAGGTTTAACACCTATGTGATTTGCTGAGTCACAGAAAGAACCTAGATCTCCTGGTGTTGTGCCAAGAAATTTCCCCACAGTCCCAGTCGTTACCAGTAGGTCTCCGATAACTAAATTATAAAATCTCTCCATATACCACACAATAAAGGCATCAGATGGCTCTTGTGTGGAAATTCTATGAATTACAAATATATCTGAGATGAGGTTTTAGGAAGAAAGAAAAGATTGTATCAGAGGTGTGCTTTGTGTACAAAGCCAGATACATGGTCTTTGTATACAACCTTTCAGATGATAAAATAATTTCTTCTTTGTCCTTTGATTCTAAGGTTTCAACCAGTCCTCTGGAATGGCAGGTGTATGTTCAGCAGAAGAAAGGGCCATGGGAGGGAAGAGCCAAACACTGTGTCCCCTGATTTGTGGACTGAAACAGGTTGTTTCCAGACTGGAGCCTGCCCCTGTTTCCTTGTGCAGCACTGAGCTCCCATACAATACTTCTGTTCTGCTCTGGCTCATACCTGTCATTGCTGACATGTTTCCTGGATACTTCCTATCTGTTCACAAAGGCAGAAGAAATCATAAAGAGCAGGAAAACATTAAAATCTGGAAGTAACTGGATTTTATTTAATCAAGACTTTGCTTGCCTGGGACCTTATATTTGGCTTGGTGTGTTAATTTCCTATTTACAAATGTGTTCTATTTTAAAGGTGGTTTGTTTTCTTAGAAAAATGTACCCTGGCTTCCAGTATTATACACAGTTTTCAGTTTGCACGTTAGTACATCATAGCAGTTAGAACACTGTTCCAAATATTCATTTTATCCACTGCACTGGTACAAGCTACCTCATGTGGTATGTGAATACAAATGATGTTCTAGAACACAAGCTACACAGTTTCCCATGGTCCACCTCACACTGCCCTTTGCTGCCTTCGGCATGTGACTAGAGTGAGGCTCTTCCAGTAGCTAGATCCTGAAAGAACGAAGACATGAAAAACAGACCACAGCCAACCCACAGTTGTCAGACGGTGCAAGTGAGAAGGGCATTTTGGTTTTCCTAAGCCACTGGGACTTGGGGGTTTCTTGTTATTGAAGCAAAAGCTACTTAGTTCTAGCTACTATGTTCACTGACATTTTGGATATATTTATCTTTATCTAAAATGCCACACATTTGCAATCAAGACCTGTTGGAAATAATAGTCAAAATGTCTTGTTTTGTTTTGTTTTTTAAGAGAACCGGGGCTAGAGCAACATCCTCTTATAGGAATAACATCATTCTTGTTAGTATTCCAAAGGCAAACTGGCCCTGGGCATGTGTTGATGCTTCTGGGCACATCTTAATTCCCTACACAATGGAGTTTTCATTCCAAGTTTTTGTTCTGTGTCCTGGAAAAACCTGCAAACCTCAGACATTACACTTCTTTTCAGTGTTATACTAGAAGCTTATGCTAGCCTCACAATCACAAATGCACACAGACAACTGAAAAGCAAAAGCCACGTCCACTCTCCTCACATCATACAAGAAGACCTCAAGGGCTAAGAACTCATTTCATTTCCTCTGAACTTGACTTGAGATTCAAAAAATTCTTCAGTTACACAAAGCTATAGCCAAGTAAATTGTCAGACCCCAGTATTCCAGGACATTAAGAAGATGGCAGGTTACTAATCAAAGGAATTCTTAAACTAAAGAATTATATTTGGGAATGTCACCTGTAGAAAATGAAATAACACATAACAAACATGTCTTGGTTCATCCAATTTCTGGATAGGAGGCAAAACAATATTTGAGTGCTTATTTATTTCAATAAGAAGATATGTAAACCAGCAAAGTTGCAAAGACCCTGGTTAGAATACACATAATTATAATATATTATATAACGAGTACATGTCATGTTAGATATACATATACACTTTGGATTTCCTTTTAAAGGACCCCTTTAAAAAGATTTACTTATTTTTAAGTGTGTGTGTGTGTGTGTGTGTGTGTGTATGTGTGTGCAGTGCATATGAGTGTGTACATGCAGAATACAAAAGAGAGGAAGTTAGGGAGCTCTTGGAGATGGAGTTACAGATCGTTGTGAGCCACGCAGCATGGTGGGACTTGAACTTGGGTCTTCTGCAAGAGCAGCATTTGCTGTCATGTGCTGAGCCATCTCTCCAGCTCCAAGTACTTTTTTTATATGTTACTTTCAGAATCAGCATGGTATTTTCTGACATCTGTCTCATGTTACATTCCCTAAAAAGAACCCCATTTTAAATGGCCTGGGCCGTGGCCCACGTCTAGTTGGTTTAGCAGAATGAAGACAAATGAGAGGTCCTCTCTGCTCAGACTTGCAGCCCCACTCAGTGGCACAAAATGGATGTCAGGACTCACCAGACATTGGGTAAAAACGGAAACGTCCTCTGTGCGGTTGTCCAGGTTCTTCTTGAGCAGCCTCCCGAGTCTAGGAGACCTGACAACTGTAAATGTTATAGTTCTGTTTCCTGCCTTGTCATCATTGGTCAAGGCTCTCAGGTTGTGAGACGAAAGTGGCTTTGTGGAACCTAAAATTGAAATATGAATGTAACTACAATGTACACAAAGGGGGTCGGCTCCTCACTCAGTCTTTCTTGATTTTTGAAAACTGCCTGGAGAGTGCCCGGATATGAATCAGGGAGCTATGGGCAGTGTGTGTGTGTGTGGGGGGGGGGGCTAGTGATGCCTGGGATATCTTCTCATGGGCATGACTTGCTCCTGAGCCACAGGAAAAATGAGTGCTTCTCCTTCACTTCTGTTTGATTTCCTAGAGAAAAGAGTTCATGCCAAATAAGCCCTCTGTGGCTCAGCCCTGGATATGTAAAGAAAAAATCTGATGGTGTGGTGCTGGGAGCACAAGAGACTGTGGCTCCTAGAAGGGCGGGTGCTGGCTCCTAAACAAACCCAAGGTGCCTCCCAGGCCTGTGTCACAGGTCATGGGAATGCCAGGGTTTGGGGTGTTGAAAGAGCATCCTCAGGCTCATGGGATCTGAATCCTATGAACCCTTCTTCTTTCTTTCAGTTCCTATGATGAGGAACAGGTAGGCTATTGGTGCCATTTCCTCTCTGTCCTGCCTGAAGTGCAGGATTCAGGACAATAATTCTTTGTTGATGAACTGCTCATCTCTGGACCTACAGAGTTGCTTCTACCACATTACAGCAAAACTTTCCGGGAAAATCCTCTAACATTCAAGACCAACATTCCTTGAAAAAGAGCCAAGAACAATTGGGTAAGCAAAAAAACCTACAGCCTAAGGCCACAGTATATTCTCACATGCCATCAGTAAAGCTAAACAAACAAAATCTATGCTAGATTTCAATGTGAAAAGACTCTTACAAAACTTTTTCTTGGAGAATAAATGACAGACAGAGAAGGAGCAGAACACGTCGGTTAAATTATATAAACACATACTATATATACATGTGTATATACATACACATATTCATGCTATACATACAGATTTGCAATAAGACAAAATGAAAAATCAAAAAATACAATAAAAATATACTTTAAATATATTACTTAGTTCACACACAAAAAAACTTCATTTAGAAGTACAGTCCTTAGAGTAACCATGTTATAAGCTGACACTCACATTTGGCAAAATATGGAAGCTATAAAGTCTTAAAGCATTCACACACTATGTATTTTAATAATTTCTTGGTTTGCCATGCAGATTTTGTAAGCATCAAGCCAGGGCTGAGTGTACAAAGGAGCCAACACAGAAACTTCCAAAGTCTGATGAACCACAGAGGAAGTCCAAATGGCATGGTGCAGACCAAATGTGCACTAAAGTTCTTAAAGCTTTGATTCCCTTTGGTTGTTACTAACGTATGCCTGGCTGCAGTACTTCCCAAACTATAGCATTGCTACATAATTGGTGTGGCTATTAATCTATTAACTTACTGTGCTCTGTGTGTATGTGTGTGTGTAGGAGACAAAATAAGCATCTACCCTGTGGTCCCTGTCTTAGGGAAGAGACATTCTATAATAAAGACATCCTGGGATGCTGGCCTATAACAATGGACCTTCGTATCCATTTCTCTCGAGTGGCACTGATAGTCACTGAAATCTTAGAGCTGTGGAGTCAGAAGTCCTAGAGTGCAGGTGGACCTCAGTGGAGAGGGGCTGCTTGATACAAGTTCTAGATTTGGGATCAGAATTGCTCCATTGCCTGAAGGGCTTAAGACTCCTATTAGGTATGAGACATTGAGCGTTCCCAAGCCTCCATATCTTTTACCTGTTCAAAAGTTGTGGTGTTTTGGGGGTCTAGGGGTGTTTTGAGACAGGGTCTCTCTGTGTAGCCTTGGCTGTCCTAGAACTCACTGTGTAGACAAGGCGGGCCTCAAACTCAGTGATCCACCTGCCTCTGTCTCCTAAGTGCTGGGATTAAAAGTATGCACCACCACTGCCTAAACAAAAGTTGTGTATTCATACACTATTTCATTTAAACATTTTATAAAAATATAATGTGGCAATTAAAAATGTAAAATGCTATAAATATATAAATATAAAGTATCAGTATGTGAATGCCCAGCCTGTAATAGGAATAGATTTTCTACTCCTGCAACAGCACTAAAACAAGTTATGCCTTCACGAAAACAATAGACTTTTCCCTGGTATTTTAAAATATAGAAGTTATGAACACATGGGTCTTTGATAGCTAACACTGAACGCATACCTTACATCACACCCTGAGGCAGGATGTAGCATACCTCCTTGCCCTTCAAGGGACATCCCATGGCAAGACAAAGATGAGGAAGATTCAGAATGTGGCACCTATTGTCACCTTCCAGCTTCACACACAGCAGCTAGGAAAGAGCCTCAGGTGACTGCTGAAGAAGCCATGCAGAGCAAGGCTCAGGTGGCTCCCTGAAAGGGCACAATGTGACAAGAGCCACAGGAATCATGCTCATGTCTACATAACTCTGATATACAACTGGTGGCCCCTGCTCCTGGGAAAGCTAACACAGGAAAACAGTAAGAAGAATGGGACCAGGTGGCCACTAAGGTTCACCTGTACTCTAGGACTTCTGATTCCACAGTTCTAAGATTTCAGTGACTGTCAGTGCCACTCGAGAGACATGGATATGAAGATCCATCTTCCTTCCTCTTGGCCAAGAGCTGGAACAAGACACAAGGCAGGATGGAGAGTGTGATGACTAAGAATATCAACTGAGCTAACTGACCAGCGAGGGTTAATGAAAGTGAGGCTGAGTTCCAGGAGTGAGTTCTGGAGGTACACAGTGGCTGGGTTGCAGCAGATGTAAGGCTTGCTAGGAAAAGAAACATTATCAGGATGGTGACCAACAATGCACACAAAGCTCTAAGTCTGACACAATCTTCTGAAAGTTAAAGGAGGAATTTGGCCACTTGCATGTATTCTTTTACGGCTTCATTGATTCAGTAAAACATCCACCAGGAACACAGAAGTGTCTAAGTTACAGGTTCCTGTCTCTCCTTGAATACAACTGTCATCAATTATTAAGCTAGACTCTGCTGCACCAGATGAAAGGAACTTAATCTTTTACAGCAGCAGAATTACTCTAGGTTTGGAATTCTAAAAATAGATTACCATGTTTTTCTGATTACTGAGATGTAGCTCATTGTTTATTTTTTAAAACACAAAATGGCTTCCTAATTGCCTTGGGGGAATATGGTGGAAGCTTTCCACTTATTCAGAGAGGAAATGTACAGAGCAAGAACTAAATACAGTTTTATAACAGAAGAATCCTAGGGGACGTATCACTTGGTGCATTTTGAGTTTTTTCCACAAACTCAAAAGCTGAGGACAGGGGTTTGAGAAATGGCTCTGCAATTAAGAGCACTGACTGCTCTTCCGAAGGTCCTGAGTTCAAATCCCAGCAACCACATGGTGGCTTACAACCATCTGTAATGGGCTCTGACACTCTCTTCTGATGAATCTGAAGACAGCTACAGTGTACTTAGATATAATAATAAATAAATCTTAAAACAACAACAAACAAACAAACAAAACAAAAAACAAAAAAACAAATGCTCCCACCCCCACCCCCACAAGAAAAGCTGAGGACAACTTCAAAATGAACACTTAAGGCCAGGGATTTGCTCAGGGGTACAGGGCTCCCCTGCTTTCAACCCTCAGCACTACCCGAATCCCAGTAAAAAATAACAAAAGCATCCAGCAGTTACTATGAAACAACTGCAAACATAGTGCCATCCTCCTGGAAGTCCGTTTTGGAAGCAGGAGGCTCTGTCGACCCCTCACTGCTGATTTTTATTTCCACTTTAAGTCCCAGAGCCCACTAACTTCTCAAGAACGTATTACCTAGCTCACAAGCAATATTGGGACAGTGTCTAACCCGGTGGATCCAAAACTAGTTCCACTTTAAGATCAACTAAAGTTAAAAAAAAAAATTAGACAAGATGGCTCAGTAATTCTCAGAACCCACATGATGACCCATAACCTTCTGTAACCCCAATTCCAGGGGATCTGATGCTCTCTGACCTCTGTAGGCACAGGCACTCAGACATACAAGCAGGTAAAATGCTTATACACATAAAATATAATAAATAAATCTAAAAAATATTTATGAGCTTAAGCCCATTAAACTTCATTCAGAGACTCCCATCTAACTTCTAAGAAGCAGGCACAGTTATCTTTAGGACTAGGGACTAATCCTAATTAATTAATTAATAAAATCACCAGCATCTTTTCCCATCTGTTTGATGGCTAATGTCTGTCCTTTTAGTGCAGGGTTGCTCTGGCTCTTCAGGCCATATTGAGTTGTTCTTCCTTCTTATGTTTGCATCTCAATGCTTTTTGGGAAATAAGTTCCAGCTTGTTTTATTCTCCTTTTTTTTTTTTTTTTAAATTGCCCTTGGACACATTTCCCCCTTTCCTAAGGTTGTTAGCCAGAACAGCTCCCAGCTCCTTCTCTATCAGTCTGGTTTAGATTATTGGCAAACAGCCACTCAAAGCCAGTACTTAACAGAAAACACTGGCAAGCTCTGGGTATAGCAGAGAATTTTTCTATTCAAAATACAAGCGGTTTGAGAATATAAAAGCAGATAGGGATGTGGCTCAGAAGGTGGAGTGCTTACCTAGCACGCACAAGACCCTCAGTTCAGTTCCCAGCACCAAGTAAACTGGGCAGAGTGGTACAAGCTTATAATGCCAGTACTGGAGAAGCAAAGGCAGGAAGATCAGAAATTCAAGGTCATCTGCAGACAGTGGTCTCAAGAGCAGCCTGAGGTACAGGAAATATCTCTAAATACATACATAATAGACATAAATACATAAATAAACAGTAACCTGGGGTTTGTAAAGACTTAGGAGAGAAGAGTGATGCACTAAGAGTAAGGACAGTCCTTCCGTGACTCCTGCCCTGCTCTGCAGCCTTCCTGTTCAAGGAAGGGACAGGAAGGTTGTTGAGTGTCAGCTTTGCTGCTGTCAAATTTCTGCTGAGAATTCTGTGGGGGGAGGGAGCAGGCTTAAGAGATGTTGTGAGAGTCATTCTACAGTAAGAGACACCACTTTATGCCATACGAATGGATTCTCTAACTGGTTAGAAAAACGCTCACCCCTCCCCGCGCACCTGCCAAGCTTCTTACCTGGGAAGAGGCTCAATCCTCTGTTGACTTCTAAGCTGATGATCAGAGTGCGGGCAGTGATGCTGAAGATTTGTCGCGGTGCAAAATTCAGACCATCGGTAACCTGAAAATTAAAGCCGCCAGACATTGCTCCTTCAAAAGAAGAACATATACTCTGGTCACTTTGATTATCCTGAAAAAGTCACCTACCTACCTCCATTCTACCTCCTTCCATGGTCCCGGAAACATAAGCCAAAGCAGTTTTGTAAAGTGTTCATTAACCACTGAGCTTGCTGGATTAAGTGCAGCCGCATGCTGGATCCATAACAGACGGCCTGTAAGACTGTGATCCCACAGACCGTGCCACCCAGACATGTCACAGCCTACTGTGATCCCACAGACCGTGCCACCCAGAGATGTTGCAGCCTACTGTGATCCCACAGACCGTGCCACCCAGACATGTCACAGCCTACTGTGATCCCACAGACCGTGCCACCCAGACATGTCACAGCCTACGGTGATCTCACAGACCGTGCCACCCAGACATGTCACAGCCTTCTGTGATCCCACAGACCGTGCCACCCAGACATGTCACAGCCTACGGTGATCCCACAGACTGTGCCACTCAGACATGTCACAGCCTACTGTGATCCCACAGACAGTGCCACCCAGACATGTCACAGCCTACTGTGATCCCACAGACCGTGCCACCCAGACATGTCACAGCCTACGGTGATCTCACAGACCGTGCCACCCAGAGATGTCACAGTCTACTTAGTTTGTGTAAGGAAGCTTTATGATGTTTGCACACTGATGAAATAATTTCTCAGACTGTGTCCCTGACTTTAAGTGATGCTTGAATTGTATTATTAACAAGAAACAAAATGGAGACACATCGATAAAGGTGAACATGCAGATTCCCTTGACCTCTGACCTATTAAAACAAAGCACAGATGTTACCACTGAGAAATTTTTGAAAATTTTAAAAATACACATCGCCTAGTTTTATTGTGTTATCAATAAATTATAGCAATAATGTAACGGATGCCTATGATCACACAAATAATTTTTGAGAAGCCGATAAAGCTTAATACTGAAAATTGGAACTTAAGGAAGGGAATAATTAGCATCCTGCAAGTAGTTAAAAACAGTTACACTTTCAACAAACTATGCAGAAGAGAGGGTGGGAAGAGTGCAGCTCAGTCCTGCACAAAGAACACAGGCAATTAAGGAATCCCGAGAGCTGGAGAAATAGTCTTTCCCAGGGAAGAACACACTAATTGGT
Source organism: Mastomys coucha (assembly GCF_008632895.1). NCBI lineage: Eukaryota > Metazoa > Chordata > Mammalia > Rodentia > Muridae > Mastomys > Mastomys coucha. Next base: position 73,807,696 of record NW_022196914.1, on the reverse strand, counting down.
TATCCAATACCAAATCGTCAACCCTGAAAACACATATCCATATATACATACACATATGCATGTAACAATAGAAAAGAAGCCCTGAATTTGAAAGAGAGTTGGGGAGGGTATATGGGATGTTTGGGAAGGAGGAAAGGGTGGGGAGATGTTAAATAATTATAATTGCAAAAAATAAAAGAAATTAACAAGCAAAATCTATCTCAAGCTAATCATACTCTAAGTGGAAGAGAAAGGAAGGGAAAGACCTGGCCTGGCCCTCATTGAGGTTCTGCAAGGATATCCCACCCCCACCCTCTGTCAGAAACTAATGATACCAGTAAAGTGGAAAATTAACTTATGAACATCACAGAAATGGAGATGGACCAGCATTGATCCAACTCCCCAGGGTGCTTTACCAGTCTGACTCACAAGGCAGGGGCAAGATCTCTCTGCAGGGACACTGGTGGCCACATCCCTGTCACTCTTTGAAAATGTCCATCTAGCAGTAAATTAAAAGCCCACAGGCCCTTACAGAATGTACTAGGTAAAAACGTGTCTTTGCTGCTGTTGGGGAAATAAGGCAAGGAATCAAGGCTGTATGGCCAGACTGCAATTATGGTGCAGGTACTCCCTTAATAACACAGATTGATTGACAGCAGGCAGGTTGATGTCTGACATCATTTAAGCCTTAGATAGTGAAGCTTAGCTTCCTCATTAGGAAGCCCCGATTCCTCTAAAGAATATTTACAGGTGGTGAGTATTTTTTTTTAACCAACATATTCATAGGTCACCATTAAAGAACCAGAGAGAAGGAGAGAAAAAGACACTGAGTGTGCTTAACTCCTAACAGGGCCTGCAACCAAATGTTTTGCATCTGCTTGCTTTCCTAGAAATAGATTTTCAAAGTTGTATTATTTTTTAAAATTTCCACGAAACACAAAATTAAAGAGGGAATGTCTCTACCCCTAGGAATTCTGGGAGTACGTCATGAATCCAAAGCAATTATATCAGAACAAATAAAGAGTGTTCCACATAGTAAGATCTAACTGACTAAGTAAGGGCAGAGGAAGACAAGGAAGAAAGCAGACATATGGGGTGACCTGTGGACTTTCTACAGCAGAGCTCTGAGTTTTCCCAAGGGTACTGTCAGGAGAGCAAGTGACGGAGACCTTGGCTGCCCACGTCTTGGCTGTGTCAAACTACTCAGGCTGTTGTATGGACTGGCGAATTAGATTAAAGCAGAGCACTCTGCAGATGTAAGATGCTAAATGAGATTAATTAAACTTTGCCTTTGTTTGGGGTGGGTGATGGGCAGATGTGCAGCTGGTTTCAGCAAGTCATCTGCAGCTGGGCTCTGGTTGCTTTGGGAGTTATCAGCTGGTCTCAGTGTCCATTTAGGAGATACAATGGATTAGTCCTCATGGTCTCCTGGCCTCTACCTTTCTCTCCTTCTTACTTAGATGTTATTTTCTCTATCAGCTAAAAGCAGATATTGACCTGGTAGCTGACGAGCCAATCAACCCTGAGAGCTAGCTGTTGTTTCCATCCTGTGCTGCTACTAATGGGAACCCCAGTCCTCCCACCTGCCACACTCTTAAGGGTCAGGCCAAGCTGCAAGGAGTTAAGCACACTTGGTGTCTTTTTCTCTCCCTCTCTCTGGTTCTTTAATGGTGACCTACGAATATGTTGGTTAAAAAAAATACTCACCACCTGTAAATATTCTTCAGAGGAACCGGGGCTTCCTGATGAGGAAGCTAAGCTTCGCTAAGGCTTAAATGACATCTGCTGTCAATCAATCTGTGTCTGCAACTTCCTGTGTTGTCTAAGTTTTCTCAGAAATGGGGTCATGACTGGGTACGGCTCAGGGGCCTGAGGAGTACTTGTGAAACAACATACTCCATGTACTGCACCTCCTGAGGAATGGAAGAGATCTAGGAGAGTGCCGAAAGGAATCTAAGCCCTGGGCTCTGGGTCTGTGACCACATGAGAGCATCCATATGCAAATTTGTTTTCAGATTCTTTGGAGAGCCTGGGTGATAAGTGTATTAGAGATAGTCAACGTATCATTGCCTCCGAGTTTAGAAGGTGTCTTATCTTTCTCTTCTTTATTATATAATAATATAGTTTAATATAGTCAAATAATGTAGTTTAAGCCAATTGGGGGAAAGATATAACTTGAGCTTTTAGGTCACGTGTTCCTGGGTCGGACTCCTTCCCCATGCCTCCTTCCGACTGCTGCCCCACCCTGGTCCACTGACAAGGCCAGTCTTGTAACAAAGCCAGGCCACCCTGGCTGAGTTCCTGGGCTGCCATTTCAGCAGATTTCTAGCAAATGTTATCAGTACTGATTCACTGATGACTAGCAGGAATCAGAAAGAGCCTTTCAACCAATATCAGATCTCTCATGAATATAGTTACATTCATTCATTCACTCATTCATTCATGAATACAGTCCTTGTACAAGAACTGATTTGTCCACTAATGTATTCTCGCATCTGGATTGTTACTACCTGGTACATAGTTAGTGTTTTGTATTAAAAAATATTTCATTTGTTCAAAAAAGTTTTATTTGTTAAGCATCTACTATGTTCTAGTCATTGTTTGAGGATACCAGAGACTCTGCCCTTCCTTAGAAGGCTTGTGCTGTCATGGAGAAGGGAGAAAATAAACAGGCCCAACTATCCTCACAGCCAAAGCAAGGGTGGAGAGTCACAGACAGATGCTATGACAGTGAGTGGGAAGAGTGGGCTCTTGGAAGGTCTGACCTTACATGCCCTTCTGAGTAAGCCTCCAGGGAGGCTCAGTCAGGCTCTAATGCTTTCAATAGCTCTCCTAAACATGTTGCTTTAAGAAAAACACAGACTTTGGGAAGTTTCTATGTTCTGTGATTTTTCAGTCAGCAACTTCTAGGCTGACAACCACATCACTCGCTGCTCAGAACACGTGTACTTGACACTGCTTCGTTCTGTGACTTACCAGAGTGCACAAACACGAGCTGATCCTCATCAATTTGAGCCTGAGTGAAGTTCTGGATACTTCTGCCAGGAATGTTCTTGAGAGCCAGATGTCCATTGCTGGGAGGAGTGACCCAGTAGACCAAGTCCTGTGGGGAAGAGTCCTCATCTTCTGCACACAGGTCCCTTCTGGTCACCTCAGTGACAGAATTCACCCACACCTTAAAGAGAAGAGAACCAATTTCAGTCCACCCACATAGTCAGAACCATGGACCCCATGTGAAAAGATGAAGAAAATGAAACCAATTCACCCAAGTTTTTAAAGAAACGAGTTACTTTTTACACATATAAGTGCCTTTATGTATGTGTATGTACCATGTACATGCCTGGTGTCTGTGATTTAGATTAAAAGTATTAACTAATTACTCAAAATTAATTCCTCAACAGTGCGCATGCACTGATGTAAATATCTAACTGTATAGACACTGGTTACAAAGCATCTGTGTGCTGACCATCTCTAAATACACCACATGGAATGCCAGATAATGCAGCATCTACCTCTACACATTGCCTTAAGTGGCTAATGGTGTCACCAGCTTTTAAGCAGTTGAGGAGGAAGAATGAACACTGCACATTTGTTGTTCCCTCTATTCTTCCTGTCTTACATGAAAGCGAGGGCCCGCTTTCTTTGTTCTTGTGCTGTTTGCTGTACTGATGGTTCACATCTGTAACCGTGGCTAAGAAACACGACTGCTTTCTTCTTCCTGTTAAAAATCTATTTACATTGCCTGAACCTTTCTCTGTGTGTCTCCTGTTCTCACTCACTCTCTCATTTGCCCCCCATCTCTTCTGCACTCCATGTGTGTTCAGATGTGTGTGTGTATGTGTGTGGGTGTGTGCAGATGTGTATGCATGTTCACAGGTGTGCAGGTACACACATGTGTGCACATGCCTGATGAAAACCTCAGGTGTCTTTCTTCAGGGCAATGCACTTTGTTTATGACTTAGACAAAGTCTCTCACTGGGCCATGGATTAAGTTAGGCTAACTGTCCAGAGAGCTCCGGGGATCTGTCCATCTTCATCTCTGAAGAACTGGGATTACAAATGCCATCACTGTGACTGGCTCATGGTTTTATGTGGATGTTGGGGACTTTACAGACTGTACTCAAACCTCTCAACTCAACACTTAACCAAATATACTGCTCATCCACCACGTGCCAGCAAATGTTTTAGATGTTTGCAGTGTAGCAGTGAATGAAACAAAAGGAGTCATGTTTTTGTGGAACCTGCACTTCAGCAGAGGGCACAAAAGAACAGAGAGGAGGGAACAGGCATAAAATAGGAAATGAACCATGTACTGAGTTATAAAATTCCTACACCACAAAAACAATAAAACACAGTAGAGGGTTCTGGGATGTAGACTGTTAAAACAGGAGGCTTGTTGGAAGAAGGCCACAAGGGGCAAAAGAGAAGCAATGCACATACGTGCATATTCAGGAACAGGAAAAGAACATGGGACACTGGAGGCAGATGAGGAAGGAGGTGTGGTGAAGAGGTCATTGTGGCAGAAAGAAAATAAGCAAGATAAAGAAGAAAAGAATCCAAGTACAGTCTTGACTTGTGTACAGAATATCCATCCCACCTGACCTTTATGTCATGATGGTCTGATAAGCAGGAGACCAGTCAGTGGGTGACTACAAAAATCTACAAAGAATGACAGCAGGAAGGCTTGAGGCCACAGCAGGATGGGAAGTGGTCCAGGTCTGGGTGTCTGCTAAAGGTGTCAAGTGGATTAGACATGAGAGTTACAGAGGAAGGAAAGGCAGGGGACTGACAGCTCACCTGGAGCTTTCCCAGGGAGATGGAAGCATTCCTATTGAAAAGTCAACAGCTCCATGGGGAGTGGATGGCCAGAGAGTAGGAGTTCACTGTTGCTTCTAAAATGATTTGGATACTGAGTCCCATTGGATGAAATTGGATATCAGAGTTTCTAAAAATCAGGGAGTCACATGATGTGCCAATCCTCACCCCCTTTATTTGAATGCTTAATCACCAGGGAGTAGAACTCTTTGATAAGATTAGGAGGTGTGGCCTTGTTGGAGGAAGTGTGTCACTAGGGGTGGGCTTTAAGGCTTCAAAAGTCAGCCCAGTCTCTGTCTATCTCTGTGTACCTCCCACACACACCCTGTTTCTCTCCCTGTGATCAGGATGTAGCTCTCAACTACTTCTCCAGAACCATGCCAGCTGCCATGCTCTCTCCCATGATAATGGACTAAACCTCTGAAACTGTAAGCAAGCCTCCAGTTTAATGCTTTGGTTTTGTAAGAGCTGCCTTGGTCATTGTGTCTCTTCACAGTGACTAAGACACATGATATTTCACTAGCACCAAAATTAACTCAATTTTCACACCTCTACCTGTAATTGTTCATACAGAACACAGAGAAACCATGTGCACACTCCTGAGTATATGTGCCATCTTTATTAGCAGACTAACACTGCATCTGCTTCTATGCTTTTTAGCAGAGTATCTAAAACTTCACTCCTAAACCATTAAATTGGTATGTTGCATGCTCAAAAGGAACATTTTTCTCAGAAAAGAAGGCACTTTTGCAGTGATAGTTCATGTCCCATGTCGCTGAAATAGAGTTTGAGTAGTAGTCCAGAAGGCATGTAGGGTTTTTTGTTTTTGTTTTTGTTTTTTTTTTGTTTTTGTTTTGTTTTGGTTTGGTTTTGGTTTTTCAAGACAGGGTTTCTCTGTAGCCCCGGCTGTCCTGGAACTCACTCTGTAGACCAGACTGGCCTTGAACTCAGAAATCCCCCTGCCTCTGCCTCCCAAGTGCTGGGATTAAAGGCGTGTGCCACCACTGCCCAGTGCATGTAGGGTTTTTAAAGTTTTCATACCAAACCTGATATCCAGACAATAAAAATCATTCAAATTATATCCAAAGTTCCACTATAGATAGCAAGGAAAAACCTCTTTCGTGAATAATCCCCTAACTTTGTGAATGTTGACAGCTATGATCATAAATTATACATAAAAAATCTCTACATGTGCACACACGTGCATAAATACACACACACACATACAACCTTTGCAGCTTTCACTCTTCCCCTGCACCGGGTTCACAAAGCTCCTTCTAGTGATTCTAAGTACTTGCAAATAAGTGTGTGTGGGGGGATGGGGGTGAGATAGGGGGTGTTTCCAATCTCCAAGGGATAATTCTTGACTAGCACACACCAGGTCCTGGGTTCAATCCCCAGCACCATACAAAGCCAAGCCAAGCCTATTTTTAAAGTTAAAACAAGGGAAAGCATTATAGTATTATATTACAGGTTTTTTTGAAAAATGGGAAAATAAAGCCCCCTTGTGGCCAGAATGTTACATGGCCTTGTGTAAAAATCACTTAAACTCAAAAGCACTCTTAAGAATGGATTTCAGAGCAGAATACAAAGTAGTCACTAGGGATGACCTAACTCTGAGTCTGGTTTGTCAAAACACAAACAAATGATCCCACTCATGCCACCAAACACCCTTAGAGATGAACCTGCAAGCCCTGCGGTTTAAGGACTTGTCTTGTTGCTGCAGGAGAAAAGCATCACTTGAAACCCTACGCCAGAGAAGGCAATACTCAGACTCCGGCTCTGAATCCCCATCCAGAGTCCAGAATGCCATCAGGATTCAATTCCCACTACTCCCACACTCTTCTCCAAAGCACATGGGGGTAGACATGCTTGCTATCTACAGGCCTTGGCAAGAGTAGGAGGAATAGTCATAAAAGATCACCTGAAGGTTTTAATAAAATACAGATTGGAGAGAACATGAAATCTGGGTCAGGGAGATGGCTCAGTGAGGTAAGGTACCTGCCACCAAGCCTGAGGATCTGAGCATGTCCCCCTGGGACGTACATAATGGAAGGAGAACACCAACTCCTTACAAGTTGTCCTCTTACATCGACACTTGTGTTTGTTGTGTGTGTGTGTCCCACTACCCTATATCCCAAATAAATCAATATGATTAAAAACAAAACAAAACATAAACCAGAAGGCTTTGTGGAAGTCACATTTTTGCCTCTGCCCCAGATTCTGTCTCTGTTTAACTGTATTGCTTGGGCAAGTCATATCTACTGCCCACAGCCCACCACTAGTCGCCCCGGCCCAGGCCCATGCACACATTACAGAATAACCTATCTCTAAACCACACCCCAGCTCCTCGCGTCATCGCCACCCTTGACTCCAGGGGAAGCTCGGACTTTTCCTACTTCCTCCAGGTCCTGGGGTTCCTGTACAGTAGCCGTAAAGGGGAAGCAGTAGCGCTTCACCATTGTGATCTCCAGCCCAGACCTTAACTGCTGTATCCCTGAGGCTCTGTCTGTCTGTCTCGCTTGAAATCCTACCCAAGAGTTTTCTGTGCAATAGGTTCCAATTTTCAAATAAAAATGATACCCTACAGAGTTTGTTGAAGGCTTGTATTATGTGCTGAGCCCAATACCAGGCACAGAATAAGTACTTCGGCAGTATTAGCGACCAAGTGACTAGAAAGTGGTCATTATCTTCACCAACCAATTGCTCTGAAATAAAGAGAAGACATGTCGCTGTCAGAAACTATCCCTACATTTGGGAAGAACTATTTCCACATCTGCTGCTACTGGACAGTGTGCTCGGTTAGCTGTTGCTTTAACTTACTGCATATGCTGTCCACATTCACTTCCAGAAAAATGTTGACAAACCTGATAATCCTTTAATGTTATTGGGAACTGATTCATGACACTCCCTGCAGTGTGGCCAATACACTTAGCTGTTCCATGCTAATTTGCCATCATTACCAGCCAGTCTAATGGGAAAGGAAGAAATAGTTTCAAAACAAAGATAACTGGAGGCAGAAAATAATAGCATATCTTAGATCCTGGGAACTGCCTAGAGCAGACTTTCTAAGAAAAGAAAGCCAATTCCTGGCTGCTGTTGAAACTGATAATAGATATTATCATTGTGCTTCAGAATTTCAATGCACAAGACTAAGATCTTTAGGCAATTTTATTCTCTCTCTCTGTGTGTATGTGTGTGTGTGTCCCCCCAATTTTATTCTCTCTCTGTCTCTGTCTGTCTGTATATCTGTCTGTCTGTCTGTGTGTCCCCTGAACTTCACACCCTTTACTTAGAATGTGTAAATTCTTTAGTTCATTATTTTTCTTCCCTCATGACCATGACTTTGGATGACCACCACAGTCCATAAAGTAAGATGGTCAGGTTTGAAAGAAGATACCTACTGTCCACCATCCCAGCCTTCCTTCTAGCTGGGAAGGGCTAACCTATGTGGAAGGGCAATGGGCAGGTAGGGTTAACTTGCCTGGCAGAGCTAGGATATTGAAGAGTCATAAGGAAACTTCAGAACTTCAAAGCTGAGGACATCAAGCATGCTTCCCTGCCTAGAAGATGGACGACTCTTACTGTAATAAAGAATTCTGGCAATATTTGGTGTGGAGGGTGCAGTTATTCCAGGAGGTAGTGACTTTGTCATCACCCTATGGTATCAGTTTCTGGGAGTTCAGGATTTAGCACTTTCAACAGATGAACTCCTAGAACTTGACTCAACTCATAAAAGGTCACGTTTCAGGGTGAGACAATGGCTCAGTCAGTGAAGTACATGCCGTACAAGTTTGAGGACCTAAACAATCTCCAGCGCCCATGTACAAAGTCAAGTTTGTCTGGCATATGCCTGTAATGAGGGGAGAACACAAAAGAACTCCTAGTGCTTATAGGCTCCCTAGCCTGGCCAGGGGGCCAGGCTAGACCAAGTGTGAGCTTCAGGCCGGTGAAAGACTGCCTCAAAGTAAATGAGGTAGAGATGTGGAAGACTACCCAATGCTGACTTAGACTCTATATACAGGTGTACATCCTCACAAATGCACGTATACATACATACAGACAGAAAGGCCAGGTGTTTCAAGAAACAGAAAGAGTAATGGAGGGGGCATTTTCCATCTATATAAAAACATCTAGCTTTGTTAGTTTCATGGCTTGCAGTGCCTTTCAATTAGCCAAAGTAATTAATACATTTTACACACCATCCATGTGTGCATGAATGTGTGTGTGTATTGGTTCGGTACTATAGAACCTGTAACCTCCAGATCATTCCCACTACAGGTAGCAGGTGTGGACTCTGAGCTCAGACTACTCAGGCTCAAATCCTACTTTTGTTAACTTTGTCATTTGTCAAGTGCCTTAAATTTTCCTTGCCTCAAATATTTATTGCAGCCCTCCTTTGATTATAAGAATTATGGAAAGAATTAAATGAGAAATCATTTCATCAGTTAAGTGATACACTTATAGCTGAGCCTGACTCATGAGAGGATGGAGGGGTGTGTCTCAAAAATGCTGGCTGCTACCCAGTAGTATCTCTGGAAAACAAAACAACAAATCTGCATCATGCTGAGGGGTCCTGATGCTCAGAAATCAACTCTCAACATAGAGCTAGTATTTATCATTCTTTTCCTCCCACCCATCGCTCAGGGATTTTCATGCCAGGCTTACTTCAGTTTGATTGTATTTGCTCTGGAATACTCCTTGTCCAGGAAGGCTCTTCCCCTAATGTGCATACAAATGTGTCATCCAAGCATACAATCCCGATCTTTGCTCATAAGAGTTCACAGAAATGAACAGCAGATTCTTCTCCTTAACGAGGTCCATTTGTAAGCCTGGCCCTTGGATGGTACTCAGGACTGCTAACCAGTTTGCTCCACTGGCTCAAAATATTCCCCAAATGTTAACTAGGGCTCACCATGACTAAACTGTTGATGCCATGTGATCAGGAACAGACTCCTGCTTTTCTTCTGGGAGTCTGGATTTGGGTTCTTACCAGGCAGAAGGTGCTTGCCTACCTGACCCGTCCCTGAAAATATCTTGGTTGCTAGGCAATGTATGAGCTTCATGACAGAAGCTGCTTTGCCTGTGCTGTCACAACTCACTGGGCCAACTGACTGTTGACTTCACTGGGAAAGCACTCTGAGAGCTGACCCAGTTTCCACTGGGCTCCACCCGAGTGCTGCTTCCCTTTGCTGATTCTGTATTATGTTTCCCCCAAAGAAATCTTAGCCAAGGCATGCCAACCCCATCTAGGAGAGGCCTTGGCTCCCCAACACACATGCTTTATGAAATAGTCCTGTCCTTGGAGAGAGTTTCCCTCTCTGCAATGTATTTGCCCTCTGACCAGAGTCATCCTGATGGCAGAGAGAGACTTGGCTTCAAGGTCACTCTGCCTTTATGACTACACTGTGCTTTAGTGTTCCCGGCAGCTCCTTTAGAGGGCCATGAAGACAATAACAGTTACAGAAGGGACCAGGACTCAGGGAACATACAATAAATGTAAACTTTCATAGCAGTGTTTAATCACCATTGACAGCCATAACTTTCAATAGCTAACAGGTCTCTCTTCTCAGATGACTCTGCAGAGCAACATCTTTGGAACTGCTACAGATGGGCCTGTGTGGAGGAGGGGGAGAAATGTAACTGAACACCAAGTGTCTAGAAGCTCGGTCAGCCAGCACACAACATTCCAGGAGAGCCGGGTAAAGACTGCAAAGAAAACTCAAACTAACAAGTTCCAAAGGTGGAAGCACTTTCCTCATGAAATGCAGAGGTGAATAACTCACCAAGTGTAAGATAAACAAAGCTCTAAAAAGTCTATTCCATGATCTCACTGCCTCCAAACAAATAATGACAAATGTTAAAACTCCTTTTAACGCTGCGAGACTGGCTACCTGGCCTAGCCCACGGTGGGCCCCTGGGCTGCCTGCACATTGGATTAATTGGTCCTGGAATGCTTCACAAACTGAGGCCACGGTTTACTGCTTCCTATTTCATGGTTATTCCTTTCTTCCTGTTCTTCTCTGTCACCTATCTGGCCACCACTGTCAGCAAAAGCCCTTTCCTGTTTGCTTCAATGGTTGTTCACAAATGGTGATATGCTATGGCATTTCGTGGCATGCTGGGCTAGAAACTTACTGCTTAAAAAATAAGCTTAAGTGCCTGGCTAACATGAGGAAGGCCCTGAGAGCCCTGACACCATTCAGACACCAAAGAACAATACCCTTTAGATTAAAAAGAGTGGTTATCTAAAATTCCTCCCCAAGAAAGCACACTAAACAGAGTGTGAAGATCCTTCAACAGAACTCACAGCGAACCCCTAACCAGAACCCTCCAAGACATGGAGACTACTTTTTAAAATGAGAAACTGCAATAAAACTATATATAGTATTATATGTCAAAGCATGTATATATACAAGTCATATGTATACTGCTAAATATGCAATCTATGAATACAGTAGGTTTTGACTTTAAAATTGAATGTTTTTTTAAATTACATGCATTTGTAAGATACAATGTAATGATCAAGTCAGAATAACTGGTATTTCCATCTCCCTAAACATTTATCATATTTATCACTTTGCTGGCAACCTTTAAAGTCCTACTTTATATGAATATTTGTTATAGATCAGTTAATCTATGTTAGTTGTCAAAACTAACAGATGGAATCAAGACCTGTACTTAAATTAACCACATGGACAATCAGAGACTTTTGCACAGAATTCCCTATTGTTTAGCGTAAATGTAACAAGCTTTGGAAATGGAAGGACAGGGGACCAGTGAAGGATTCTGAAAGCCAGTCTAGGTCCACACTGGAAAGAATGAAAGGTAGTATAAATGAATAAGAAGAAAAAGTATTTAAACAGTGGAACCTAGCTTCAGCTTGTTAAAACATTATGCTTTACAAGAGGTTAAAATGGTTTTCATGGGACTCTGAGTTAGTTTTCTAGAGAGTACATGGCTATAAAGAAAAAGCTTTCCTTTTCTCACATGCCTGCCTTGTCATGGGACCTCTTCTTTCAGGAGCTTCTACACCTTGATGCCTCTGACATGAGGCCTTCACTGGAGCTTTTGGATCCAGGACCCAAAATTGCAAGCTACATAAACCTATTTTCCTTCTGAATTATTTCAATAATCTCATGATAGCAACAGACACAGCCCAGGTTCAGGCCTGTGTTTGAGGAAAGTAGAATTGTTTTTGAAGGAGTAAAATTTGGCTTCCATGGTATTCAAAGCTAGGGTTCCCTGTTTAGACCAATTACAGATGCTCATCTCTAAGGATCACCTTTTTCTGTACTATTTTTATTGAGTCTCTTGAGAATTTCATATTTAGCACCTTCCAGTTCTTCCCCTTAATCACCATCCCATCCCTTCCCATTCAACTCTGAGAAAGCTACTGCTGCATTTTCTTGTTCTTGTTCCTCTTCCCCTCTTCCTCTTCTTCCTCCACTTCCTCCTCCTCCTCCACTTCCTCCTCCTCCTCCTCCTCCTCCTCCTCCTCCTCCTCCTCCTCCTTTTCCTCCTCCTCCTCCCCCTCCTCCTCCTCCTCCTGCTGCTGCTGCGCGGCTGCTGCTGCTCTTCTCCTCTTCTTTCCCCATGGAGTTCAGTTTCATTGCCCAGCTAGTCTTGTGGTGGAGCCTGCCCTAGTGTATGGTTAGCCTATCAAGGGCACATCATTAAAGAAAACTAACTCTCCTTCTCCCAATAGCTATCAAATACCAATAGTTCTTCAGTTAATCATGGAATTACAACTCTGCCTTCCCTATGTATATTGGGATTTTGTCTGGCTGAAGCTTTCAAAAATCTTGTGCAAGCTGTTATAATTGCTGTGTTCATATATGCATCTGTCCTGTCATGCCTGGAAAATGTTGTTTCCTTTATGCTATCAATCACCTTTGGCTCTTACAATCTTCCTGACTCCTATTCCAAAAGGATCTCTGAGCCTTGAGAGAATGGTATATTGTGTTTTGAATGAAAATGATTCCCATAGGTTCATAGGGAGTCGCACTATTAGGAAGTGTGGCCTTGTTGGAGTAGGGGCAGCTTTGTTGGAGGAAGTATGTCATTGGGGGTAGGCTGTAGGGTTTCAGAAGCTCAGGCAGGCCCAGTGGTTTATTCTCTCTTCCTGCTACCTTCATATCAAGATGTAGAACTCATCTTGATTGTTGAAGTAGAACTCAGCTCTTTCTCTAGCACCATGTATACCTACATACCACTGTGTTTCCTGCCATGATAATAATGGACTAAACCTCTGAAACTATAAGTCATCCTCAATTAAATGTTTTCCTTTATAAGAGTTGCTGTGGTCATGGTGTCTCTTCACAATAATAAAACCCTAATTAAGACAAAAGTTGGTACCAAAGACTTAAATATTGCTGTGATAAACCCAACCATGCTTTTGTTTGGAGGAATGCAGACTTTGGGACTTTGGATTAGAAAAGCCGCTGGATGCTTTAAGTGGCATTAATAAGCCATCCTAAGTAAGAACATGGAACACAGTGGTGCTGAGGGTGATTTGAACTGTGGGTCTGGCATAAGAGGTGTCTGAGGGAAAGAATTCTGTATGTGGCCTGAACACTATTGTGATATTTTGGGGGGAAAAAAAAGCTGCTTTTTGCCCTTGTCTGAAAAGTCTACTTAAGGCTAATTTGAAAAGTATTAGATTATTTGTGTTGGCAGAGGAAATTTCAAGACAGCCTAGTATTGACTTTGTTGTGTGGTTATTGGTGTTCGCTCTAACAAAGATCTATACTGAAAAGAAGCAAGCTAAGCAAGGAAAAATACAGTGTACAGTTCAAGAAAAAAAGGGGCACCAGGAAGTGGAATGAAACTAAATCCTGTGTTGAAGGAGATAAACAGAATAAAGAAAAGACTGATGTTAAATGAAATAAAGGGAGTGTTGACCTCAGGGCAAGACCCAGTTATGCTTCCAACTTGTGAAAAGGAATTAGAGAATAGCTTCAGGTCTGGTGGGTTGACACACACCTTTAATCCCAGCACTGGGGAAGCAGAGGCAGGTGGATTTTGAGATGAGCCTGGTCTACAGAGAGTTCCAGGACAGCCAAGTTTAGGTAGTTAAGGATACTAATGAAAACAGAAAGATGGTAAGCATGTAATTAAGTTCCAGAAAGAGCAAGTAGCAGAACTTAGAAGCTTCAGCCACATGATTCTGGCTTTAGAGTCAAGGATAAAAGAAAGTATAAAAAGAAACATAGACGATTAACTAGGGAGGTTGCTTGTAAGAGAAAAACAAGGAGTGAGACTGAATGCTTTGCTTGACATTTGTAACTCTTGTATCAAGTTTGAAG
>NW_022196914.1:73777211-73792835 GCF_008632895.1 Mastomys coucha | reverse complement strand
ATGTTAACAAATTCAGATAAATTGAAATCATGTAACTTTTCTCATCATGATGCAATAAAAGTTTAAAATTAAAAAAAGGTATAGTGAGAAATTTGATTTCTTTGAAAAAACACAGAAATATTATGGGAATATGCCTTTGTTTTAATCCCTAGTGTGGGGCTATAGGGCTGCTTCACAGCAGGTGACTACGATTTGCCTCGTGCTTTAGTAGGGGGACAGCTCTTCCAGCTGCAGATAGTTTCTGCAAGTGTGTGACATTTGGAATTCTGGGGGCTTTTCAGAGGATATATAAATGCTAGAGCCCCAATACATGGGGCTGGTTGGCTGCTGATTGTTGCAGTTTGTCATGTAATTGTGTGTGAAGCAAGGAAGAAATTAGATATGCTAATGGGAAAATCAAATTTGCCCCAAGGAACTTGGCACCCCTAATGAGCAGGAAGTAATCTACTTATATCCTTGCCCTCTTTCCCCTCTGTCCTTTTTTTCTCTCCTACCTAGTGTTAGGGGTTAAAAGGGAATAAGAAAAAGGAACCTGTTGGGGAACTGGCTCTAATGCTATCTGTGTTAAATTCAGCTCTCAATATTACACAGGAACTCACACATCTACACTGAGAGTCCCTGTCCCCACTTGGCTCTGATTAGAAAATAAAATTCCCAGCTGCCAATGGCTCTGCAGGGAGATGAAGCTAGGACTTTTAGGATTCTCAGGCAAGAAACGGAGGAGATGAAGAGAAGATTCTGCCATGACAAGGGTGTAGGGGGTGGACCACGCCAGAAAAGTGCAGGAGGGTAAGATGGCTGAAATGTAGGTGCAAGAGGAAAGCAGCCCCAGGAGGCTAACCAGCAGGGTCCAGGGCAGCTAAGATAAAATATAGATTTAGTAAGTATTAACTCAGGAATATCAGAGAGGAGTGTGTTAACCATGGGTGTGTGTGTGTGTGTGTGTGTGTATGTGTGTGTGTGTGTGTTTCATTCATGAATCCAAAACATTTGGGTGGGTGGAGAGCAGGAGCACCCCCTCTGGGACTTTAGAGTAGATTACAGCATTAGGAACCCACAAAATAGTCAAGAGACTGCTTACTAAAAGGGGTTATGGAATCTTTCTCTAAGATTAAGGAAAGCTACTGAGGCCAGGCATATGTCAGGGGTGTTCCAGCATGGAGGCCAAGAGAGGCCAGTGTGTGAAGCTGTGAAGGTGAAGCCTGGATTGCCTTGGAGACTCTAAGATGTGGAAGATGCCAGAGCTGTGTGATGGCTGCCAAGGAAAGTTACTCACAAAAGTAGAACCAGCCCAAGATAGAGAAGTGTGTTGCAGTTAACAAAGCTGAAAGTTGTTGAAGCTCTGAAGAACATTTTGACATCAGACATAGAGGTACAGAGTTTAGAGTTTGCCCAGCTTTTGGTTTTGTTGTGGTCCAGGATTTTCTCACTATGCTCTCTTTCCTCTGCTTTGGAATGGTAATTTAATGTCTTGTGATATTGGAAGTATGTAATCTGATTTTTTCATTTTGATTTTACAGAGAATTACAGCTAAGAGAATACATAAGTCTCAGAAGAGACTTTGAACTTTTATACAAGCTTGATACTGTTATAGACTATAAGGACTTTTAGAAGTTGGACAAAATGCATTTTGCATTATAATATGGCTACAAGCCTATGGGGGCCAGGGAGTAGAATATAATGATTTGAATAAAAATGTACTCCAACTGTTCATAGGGAGTGCCAGTATTAGGAGATAGCCTTGTTGGAGTAGGTGTGGCTTTCTTGGAGGAAATGCATTACTAGGGGAGAACTCTGAGATCTCAGAACCTCAAGCCAAGTCTAATGGATCACAGTCACTTCCTGCTGCCTTCAGATAAAGATGTAAAACTTCCAGTTCCATCTCCAGCACCATGTCTGCCTGCATGCCACTACGCTTCCTGCCATGACAATAATGGACTAAATCTTTAAACTGTAAGTCACTCCCAATTAAAATATTCTTTTTTAAGAGCTGCCACAGTCATGGTGTCTATTCACACAACTAAGACACAGGGTCACACATCCAACAGTGGAGTCAGGAATCTTATCCAGATATGCATTCTGCAAACCTTAATCTCTTAACCACTGTTACCAGCCTAGGGAGACCGGTCCATGTGCAGACACCTCCCTAACCTACCTCAAAAAGACCATGTTTCAGCAAGTACACTGTGAGTGGCACCAGCTCAAGAAATGCAGAAAACCAGACCAGTAAGATGGCTCAGTAGGTAAAGGCATTCGCCACCAAAGCCTGAGGACTTGGGCTAGATTCCTCAAACCTACCTGCTGAAAGGAGAGAACTAGCTTCCACAAGTTGTTCTCTAACCTCCAAAAAAGTACCATACTGTGTGTATATATGTAAACACCACACACACACATATACACACACACATACACACACACACACACACACAGAGAGAGAGAGAGAGAGAGAGAGAGAGAGAGTCAAATAAATAAGTGTTAAAAAAAAAATAAAAGGAAATACAGAAAGTATTGCCTCCCAACAGTATCCAAGAGGATATTGACAAGTATAGCTAATGATATTTTGGCACAGTGGAGACATGCTACCATGTGTACATGGCCATACATATGCCTTGCTGTTTTACAGTAACAACAATATAAATAAGAACTGATTTGGTTTCCCCAATCAAAAGCATGTGGCACTCACCTGGAGGATTTTATTGGCTGTTACTACCGGAACCTCATCATTTACAGACTCGATAGTCACAAACAGAGTCTGAGGCAGACTCTCTTTTCCGAACTCGGAGCTGTTTGCCAAGACAGTGAGACTGTCGAGAAACTCCTCACTGCCGTTATGAACATAGGAAATCAACTCCTGCTCCACCTGAAACCAAAACCAACAAGAGCACCAGCCAGCTGAAACTCAAACCCAAACCATGACTGAACGGCTAAAAAAGAAGCCCTAGCTTAAGAATCCCTAAAGCACAGAAGTGTGTCTTCATTCCACGGAGTCTGAGTGAGCATCAGAGAGGAACTGTGATGGATAGCTCACACTTCACCCTAGAAATAAGTGAAATAACACTTCACCCCATGAATAGGTTTAAGAAAAAAAGGCAATGTGGTGTAGTAGTGAGAATGCTGGGTTGGTAGCAGAATTCTCTCTTTTTTTTTTGAGACAGGGTTTCTCTGTGTAGCTCTGGCTGTCCTGGAACTCACTCTGTAGACCAAGCTGGCCTCGAACTCAGAAATCCACCTGCCTTTGCCTCCCAAGTGTGGGGATTAAAGGCATGTGCCACCACTGCCTGGCAGTAGCAGAATTCTTGAGTTTAAATCCCATTTCTAGCGGTAACATGTACTGAGTGTGCATGACCCAGCCTTCTTACTAATGGGGCAGCATAAAAAAGTTTCAAGTTCTACTTGCTTATTTAAAGTTATGAAAGTATTGATTGTTTTATCTGACAATGCAAACTGTTAGATTTAGGCTCCTCTGAGATTTCATTTTTCTTCCTTGGAAACATATGGATCAGGGCAATTATTAAGTTCATTTAAACATATTTTCTGAACTAAGGCACTGTTTCCTTAATTGTTCTCTGTGTCTGAGATTATGTGTGATTATGAGTTTTAATTAACTTGACACAGCCTAGATTTACTTTGAAAAAAGAATCTCAATGAGGGACTGTCTCCACTAGGTTGGCCTTTGGGCATGTCTCTGAGGAGTCTCAATTAAGTTCATTGATGTAGGATGACTCAACCCACTGTGAGTAGTACCATTCCCTAGGCAGAGGGTACTGGGCTATTTAAGAGAAACAGAGCTAAACATAGGCAAGCAAGCAAGCAACATGCATGTATTTATTTATTTCTGCTCTTGATTATATATATGATACAACTTCCTGCCAGACTCTCCTGCTATGATGGACTATAGCCTGGAATTATAAACTGAAACAAACACCTTTCTCTCTAAATACCTTTTTTTTTTTTTTTTTGGCTTTTTGAGACAGGGTTTCTCTGTGTAGCCCTGGCTATTCTGGAACTCACTCTGTAGACCAGACTGGCCTCAAACTCAGAAATCTGCCTGCCTCTGCCTTCCAAGTGCTGGGATTAAAGGCATGTGCTACCACTGCCCAGCACTTTCTGCTGGGGTATTTTATTGTAGCAACAGAAATGTAACAAAGATAGCCTGCTGCCTTCAAATCTTGAGTTCTCATCTTCATAATAAATCCTGTGTTTCTAATGCTAATATACATCTCCTGTGGACAGAATGCATTACAATCAAATTATTCCACCATGGAAGAACTCTTTCCTTGTAATAAAGCAAATGAAAATATTTATTTTTATCCCAGTTAGATCTCTTCTATTTAATTTCAATCCTGAAATAGCCACTGGATGATTTAGTTATTCCTCTTTGATTTGCAGTAACTAAAATTCTGATCAAATTCCTTTCCTCTGGACTGTACTGGAAACACTGGTGAGTACAGTGCAGACCAGAGAGAAGAGAATGCTCAAGCCAGATGAGAATTTAGTTCAATGAGTCTGTGACCCAAACACAATGGTGAGAATTCCCAACACCCCAAAGGAGTTGCTGGAATTCAGAACAAGTCTCTGGGGCTGTTTGTTTTGACAAAACTTAGCCAAAATTTTTAGCAGTTCAGCTTTGCCCATTCCTGTGGTGCACTTCCTTTAAGCAAAGTCTTTTGATCTTACAGGGGTGTTTCTGACAAGAGTTGAAAAGTTCAGTTAGGGCCTCAAGGGAAAATCATAGGCACTCGTATACAGGTGCTACAAGAGTTTCTTTGGAGTTCCGCTGGTAGAAGATTTCAGATAACAGGCCTAACCTTACATTCCTGAAATATGCTGTGTTAAGCTACTTGTGAACAAACAAGGAGAGGGACTGACCAACAGATGAGAGACCTCAGAAGGGAGAGCACTTTAGGGACATGGGACAGTGCTCACTTCTAGGACACTTTTCCTGGAGAAATGCATCCCTTCTACCAAATCACACACCCTTTAATGAAGAATTTGTTCCAAAATTGCATACTAATTCATGATATTGGCTGAAAGCTGAGAGAGGGTGTATCTATTCCTACCTTTCAAAAGTCAGTAAAATATCTGCTTTTCTGGTTTATTTATTTTTTTCTATAGTACTAAATGTCATTCAACATGTTATGAATTTCACATGTTTCTTGTCTCTTTGCCCCTCTCTTTCCTCCACCTGGGGAGAAAATTCCACACAGATAGAAGAATGGTCTTATTAGTTCACCACTTTGTCTCCATCACGTACGTCTAGAAGCTCTGACACAAGATACTCACAAACTTATTATTTAACAAATGAACCCAGGGACTTTCCACTAAGACACTGAAGGCTATGGACACATGGGATTTGTGTCACTCTAAGTGAAAATGACAATATCTCAAAACCTAGAGACGACAGGCATTACATATAAATGGACAATAGGAGGCATCACCTGGTAATCAGGTTCATGTGACCTTGCCACATGTCTGTGAACAGGCTGCTGGATAACACAGATGCCCCAGGGAACATAGGTACCCACACACAGAATTTAACCAACAATATTCTCATAAACCCAGCCGGTCACTGACTTGACTGAGGCAGGACTCAGTACATGGCATAAAGGGTATTTAATTGAACCTATACCAAAGCAGAAGGTTGTCAATGCTGGGCTTTCCAGCCTTTGAGATGGAAGTCATAACTGGCCAAATCACAAGACCAAAGCAAAGAACCATTCATAATGTGGGTAAACAGTCATCGTCCCTGGGACACGGGGAGGAGCTGCTTGCTTTCTTACCCTCTGCATCCTGCTCCTTCATGGCTTCCTAATGATACCTGTTTAGCCTCCCTGACAGTTGATGTAGATAGAGGTAGGGACCCTCCAAAATATAGTGTCAAGCCACCTCGGCCCTCCTCAGCCTGCGGAGGACTCCTAGCTATCTACGTGGCCCGATCTCTCAGATCCATGTTCTTGGCTAAGCGGCTCCTTTAACTTGCACTGCCTTTTTCTGGATCCCAATCTGTTTCTTCTGTACTCTTTATCTAACTCATCAAAGTCTAGATTAAACATTGTCCCCTCGCAAAGAGCTACTTATGATCTTCTCCCTGCTCTCCAATTAGAATTGGATTTGTCAATTCTGCACCCCTACAACACTACGTGAAATACAACGTGAGAGACAAGACGAGAGCATCCTCATTAAAGATGAAGTGTCTGGCTCCTCCATAGCATTTCTTGAGGCAAAGAAATGTTTCAGTTACCATGGTAACACACAGTAACTCAAACTGAGCAAGCCTTTAGAAACTGGATTTGAATCCATTAGGAATCCCATGACTTGGATTTTCAAATTTTTACTTAATTTTACATTTGGGTGTTCTGTCTGTACATATGTCTGTGTACCACTTGCATGCCTGATAGCCATGTCAGATCCTTTTAACTAGATTTGCAGATGGTTGCCACCATGTGGATGTTGGGAACTGAACCTGGGTCCCCTGGAAGAGTAATCAGTGCTCTTAACTGCTGAGCCAACTCTTCAGTCCCCAACTTGTAATTCTTAAAGGCAAAATGAAGCAATATACACGTGTTTTTAGCAGGAGAGGTAAAGCCAGGCAAAGATGGTAGAAGGTTGTTTGTGGTTTCTAATCCAAAGAGTCTATATTGCCAGGGAAATCTGCAGGCCAATTTTCAAACTTAAAAAAGGGGGAAAAATCATTCATTTACTCATGATAAGAAAGCAAAGTCTAACAATAAGACCGAGCAAAGAACCAGATAGCAACCTTTGGTTGACTTTGGTTGTTTCATCCGCTCTCATCAGGATGCCAGAGGACCAGTTGTATCCAGCTTGCAGATTACCAGGACTGAGCGAGCTACTCTGAACACCCATGGTCCATGTTTAGCATATAGTGTGTTCTCTGTAAAACACCTGGTGATTGGATGAGTGGAGATATGAAAAATGTTCTCTAAAAGATGAGTCAGCCGAGTGTTCCTGGGATCAATGAGAGGGACTCATGTAGAGGTGGACAGTTAGGATGCAAGTCAATCAGGGTGTACAGGCAAGTCACTAAGAGAATGTAACAAAAAAACAACAACAAAGTTCAAGGGAATATGACAACTCCTCTTTCAAATATTTAAAGGGTCTATGAGGGGAGGGATGGTTTTCTCCTGGAATAATCCCTCACACTGCATTCTCAAGAGAGGCAGGATCTAATAGAAATTTCTAAATTCAGGTCAGTGAAAAGAAATGTTGAAGTGCTTTTAACTACAAAGGCTCCTCTCAAGAAGTTGTAAGTATTCCATCACTGAAAAATTTTAAACAATGTTACCATGTCTCTACAGGGATGCAGCAGACACTAGCATCTTGTGGGAAGTTGGACTCTAAAATCGCATCATGGACAAAGCCTGTGAGTCTAAATGATAAAGAGCCAGTTATAGCCAGCCCTCCCCCACAGGATACTCAAACATTAACTGAGATTTATTACCTCTTTCCTGGAAAATTTCATTAGCTTTACTCTTGGAAACTTGGAACTTTCAACATAACCATGCTTTGGTGGTTCGAGGAGAACAAATTCACAGTCAAGACTCTCAAAATACTTGCTTGGAATTTGGAGGTGGTCCTGCAGAAGTACTTTGGAGCCCCCTTCTTGAACTGTGAGGTTCTGCACCTCTAGAGGTATCCACTTCGGGATGATATCCAAAAGCAGCTGCACTCTCCTTACAACCTGGGAGTCCTTTGTCACATCTAGGGTGAACTGATCCTTTGGTTGGCTGGGAGCTGTCTGGACATAGAGGACATTGTCATCATCAATATCCTGCTGGGTAAAGCTCAGAGCGGGCTTCACCTCTGCACCCATGACGCTGTCTTCTGCTGTGGATTTTTGGAGGTATCCGTGTACTGGTGGAGTTCTGACTATGAACACTGCCTCTGAAGGAATATCTTCATCATTTCCAGCCTTGTGTTCACAAACACAACACGCAGACACAAGAAAAAAAGCATATGAAGAACTGTAAGAGGCAATCAAAGCCATTGACGAACCACATGACTTCACTTAACATCAACAAGTGGCTTAAGTTACAAGCAGGATTGTTACAGGTCAGATCTGACCTGGGGCCCATGCCAATATTTGGAATATCAGCCCTGGTCACAAAAATAAATAAATAAATAAATAAATATAAAAAATTAATAGTCAACAGCTCTTGGGTGGCTATGAAGTTCTTGCACACAGCACTAAAAACCCTAAAAAGTCTAAAATTTTAAGTAAAAATATATATATGTATATGTATTAAGTAAAATATATATGTATATATATATGTATACATATATACATATACATATATATATATACATATACATATATATAATGTTATAAGGAGAGGGCTGGAGGCTTGCCTAGCACCTAGTGTTTGCAGGGCTGTGAATTTGATCCTTAGTACCATGGTGGGAGGATTATAAAGAATCAAAGGTGGCAGAAGAAAGAACAGTTGACTCAGCAACATCTCACAACTGTAGAGGAAAAGTCTTTCCTTTTTTAGTTCTGTCCTCTCTAGCTCAGCACTTCCTATGCATTTTCATTGTATTGATTCAGCAAAGACCATCTCCAAACCTATTCACAACTCAATTTCATCACAAGGCTGAACACGCCCCCTTGTGGTGAAATGCATTAATTCTGTAAGCTTGGAAAAACATTGTGAAATACCGGTGCCTTCTATTCCCTTAATGAAGACTCACTAGTCACCTAACTGATTCTAGCTCAAATTCATCTCTAATGTGAGTGGTTGTACTTGGAAGCCTGCCTCAAGTCCCTAAGGCAAAGTCAGAACAGCCTGCATGGGTGGGCAGCCGTCAAAAAGTACAGCTTAGCTTGCCCATCCTTTACCTTACAGGAAAATCCCCTAAAAAAAAAACGAGCCTGCTCACCACTGATCCACAGGACTATGCTCACTAGAAGTTTCAAGGTAGAAGCTTGAAGAAATGTATGGCTCTGCTCTCACCCTAGCATTACTCCACTGGTCAAGATCAGCTTTGTCCATCCATTCCAAGGCCACATTCAGAAGTCAAGAAAGACTACGCAATGCTGTCCTCTGCTGTTTGGGGAATCCTTTTTATGTCTGCTACTACTTCCTGTCATCATAGATTAACCCGAGTCAAATGAAATGTTGCTAGTGCTGCTGTTAACAACAGATAAAAATAAAGAGCTCTTAATGTATACACTTCCCTAAGTCCTAGTTCTTACTACACTACACATGGGTACACACATGACCATGTATGTAAACACAGCTTTAAAATAAGGCTGAATATCATGCAGATTTTATTTCCAATGTTGGAAAACTGGTAGAATCAAACTGTACGTAAGTGTGTGCACATACACATACATTATAACTATACCCAGTACCATGAAACACAGTGAGACAGACAGACAAACACACACACAGAGGTTGGGGAGAGAGAGGGGAGAATCAGAGAGACAGAGAGGGTGCTCTCAGATGCAAACAAATGAATTATAAGCCCCTTGTGGTCTAAGCCAGTAAGAATGCTCAACACTTTGGATATCCTACCTGGAGCTTTCCTCTACTCAGTTTTACTGATTTTCCTTCTTCAACTATAAGGCTCCTGCTGTGCAGAGCTGGAGTGTAATATTGGTGACCCTCCAAGGACACTTGGACACAGACGCTCACATCTAGGTAGGTGTCTTTAGCTTTCACTGTCAGGTTAACGATATCGAAGTTGCCATCGCCGTCATACCTATAAATCACATGTCCCTGTTTTAGGTCATGTTGGGAAAATGAGTGAGAGGCAGAACTGTTGACCAGGAGTCTGCCATGTTTCGGGGGTTGTACGATGTGGAATTCAAACTCATGGTCTGTTCTGACATCTTGGTTTGTGGTGACACTCAGGTTGGCTGTTGTTAGAAAGCTGTCCCTCCCTCTGTGCACAAGCAGCCCTGTGTTGTTGACTATGTGCACATAGGCCTCTGACACAATGACCTCAAAAAGAGATGATGTGTAATGGACACCATCTGTCACAAACAGCAGGAACCGAGCGGAGTCTGGACCGTGGTGCCTGAAGAGCACACGCCCTTCCTGTAGGTCCACTTGTCTGAACTGGTAGAGCTTCTGAGTGGGGTCAGTGGCATTCACCAAATCTCCATTTGGTATGCCACGCCGAGTATAGAGCAACTGGCCATCATCAAAATCTATGTCAGGGTCATGGTAACAGAGATCTGCTAGTGTCAGTAAGCGCTGGCTGTCCCGCACGACGTGAAAGGTCTTATCTACCACACGCACTGGCTTCTCGTCATTCTTCAACTCAACAGTAATGCTGACTTTGATTTCTGCAGACGTGTGCTCAGATTCAAGACTTCTGGCCCCTCCCTGTTGGCCCAGACCTGTGGCAGAGGCCAGAAGGAAGAATTCATCCCACAGGGTCTCAGAATCATCATGAACATAGATCAGCCTCTCACTCACTATATCTTCATCTGTGAATCCAGTGATCCTACTGTCGTTTCCCAGAGAAGCAGAAGAGCTGGCCAATTTCAGTTCCCCATGCTGAGGACTCTTGGTGACTTTATATTGGAAGACGTGATTGTCGAATATTTGGACAAATAATTCCGATGTTGTAATTATTGTCTTTTCTCCCTCTTTTACATACAATCCAGTGTTTGTTACAGTGATATGTGTCTTATCTGTTTTAAGGTTTATCCTGAAGGTATGATCTTTGGATTCTACGTGTTTTACAACAATTGAGAAACTAAAAGAATCCTGTGAGTCTTCCCCGGGTCTCCCCTGAGGTTCATAACTTACCTTAGAGTCTGTAATGTTCTTTTGACTGAACATTGAACCAGGTTTAAGAACTTTATTGCCAAGTAGCAGTTTTCCTTTCTTAGGTGGAGTCAGCAGCCTAAAATAGAGTTCCCTCTCAGCTACTTCCACACTCCCTGTTGCAGCCTGCAGATGACCAGAATCCAATGCTTTCTTGTTTGCATCGCCAATCTCTAGAGGAATATTTTTCAGAAGTGTTGGTTTCAGCCACTGCACAGTGACAGGAAACAGGAGCTCTTTGCTTACTCTTCCCTCTATGTTAACTTTAAATTTAAAGTCATCCGTAACATTTTCTTGCTGCAATCCCCTGAATGAACTGTAGTATCGGATCCGACTGCGGTCAACGGAACGTTGAGAAAAGCTCCTAACTGGTTTCCATTCTCCGTTGGATCCCCGATGCTGAATTTGGCCAAACTGGGGTGGATGCGTGATGTCATAGAGAGTATCCAGCTCATGTTGTCCACCATTCACCTTCACGGACAAGTTGCTCTGTGTGATGAGAATGGCACTACCTTGTGGTACCACCACACCAGTCATATCAGCTACTTCAAAGTCCCAAGGGACAGCCATGACCCGCAACACCACAGTATTGCTAACCAGCTCACCATCAGTTGCTCTCAGAACAATCCGAGAGTTTCGATGACCCCTGTGCACATAGAAAATGTTGCCATCTTGTAAATCCATGTCTGTAAAACCAGTGATGGCTTTCCCGGGGTCCTTGGCACTTTCTAAAAACCCAGCCTCTGAATTGAAGTTGTTAAGAACCGAAAACCTGAGATGCTGAGAATCTGTGTCAGGATCTAACACCTGAATCACACTGGGCATTAGTCGTTGCTTAGTGTTCTCAAAGAGAAGCAAGTGTCCTTCTGGGAGCTTAAGGTATGGGGGGTCATTCACTGGAAGGACAATAATGTTAAAAACATGTGGAACAGTATCCTGCAGCTGGGATGGCATTGCTTGATTGCTACTAGAAAAAACCCAAAACGTAAAAGAATCTGTAGGGTCTTCTGAACCATCGTGGACATACCACACTTCCCCATGCCTCAAATCTGACAGACTAAAAGTCTTCTCCACTTCCTGTGCACGCCAAGCATCTATTTGAAGGAACCCATGAGCTGGCATTTCCTGTATCTTAAACAGTATCTGAGAATAATTGATATCCAGATCCACGAAGTCCACATCCACTTCTATATGCCTTTGGTCCAGTAAGGCTCGCCCACCTTCTTGGACCTCCAACTTATTCAAAACCAAAAAACTGCCACTTTGATTTTTCAGAGGAGAGCTAGCACTGGCAACAGCAGTGGAAGGCGATGGCTCTGGCGGAAATACGTCTTTCCCTGTCACAGAAGGATCTGTACCATGGAGACCCTCGCTTGTGCACCCTACGGAAATGTCTCTGGAAACAAGAGCATCCCGTAGTGCTCTCTTTTCCAAATTGGCTTCTAAGGCTCGCAGACATCCTTTCAGAGACATGCCTCGAAAAGATTTCCCAGGCACAGACCCAAGTTCTAAGCCGCGAACCATTTCCCACATCCGGTCATCCAGGCCACCCACGAACAGGGGGCCTTCGGATACAAACACTTGGCTTTGCGGAGGCAGCCCCGCCCTTTCCCTGCGTTCATCCACCATGAGGTCCACATGCCTCCCTGTGACCCTGAGTTGAACAACGTGCCACTTGTTGTCACTAACCAAGCTGAGCAAAGAGAGTTGAGTTTTTGTTCCGCCCCTTCCTACATGAGCCTTCAGTAGGCCCTCATGGATTTCCAAGGCAACAAAATCTCTTCCTCTGCCAGACTGAAATAAAAGCAAAGCTTGCGGGCTTCCGGTTTGCACAGCAAATCTCAGGATCCCTCCCCCGTGTACCTTCCATTCTGGAAAGGTGACATAGGACCTAGAGCTGAAAAAGCTAATAGCCTCATCCTTCCCAGCAAAAAACTCATCGTTACACCCCAGTGACACCTCATAAACCTTCTTAAAGCCAGGGTACGACCTAAGGGACGTAAGGATGTCCCTCTGGTTAAACACCGCATCCTCTATGCATCCACGGAAGTTGGGGGTCTTTCTGTCCAGGTAAGGGACACTGAGCCCTCCACGACCTCCTACATAGATTCCATGGTGAAAGGTGAAGTTACGCATCCCACCAGCCAACTGGCTGGTTGTCTCATAATGCTTGTCGATGACCATGAAAACACTATCTTTGCCATAGTGCAGTTCCAACGAATGCCAAACCAAATCGTCCACACGAAGTCTTTGCTCAGAAAGGAGGATTTGTTCCCCCATACCCACGTTTATTTTCACCTGAAAGAGACAAGAGCCATAATTAATGAAGTCCATCAAGGCGTTCATCCTTTGTGCTCTCAGGGAATGGGTTGCTATGAACTGACCCATACTAAAACTCCTGGTAAAGCTTAAATCCCCAACCCAGCAGTGTCGAGAGGTACTGAGGCCTCAAAGAAGCCATTAGGTTGTTAAGAGGGGTTAATGCAATGTCCTTCCAGAGAGTGGGTTCTCTTACAGGATGGAATGGGACATAAGAGGGGATTGTTAGAAAGCAGGTAATATTTAAGACATGCTAGAAAAAACAGAGACAATCCCACCCTGCATACTTGACATGCCATCTCATTCTACAAATTATTCCAGTGAGAAACAGTTCATTCTTTCTGTTGCTTTGTGTTCTCTAGGAACTGAATACTTACATATTTTAAAGATTTAAAAAAAAAACATACCTGTAATATTCCTGACAGAAGTTCTATCAGGCAATAGTCGGTCTTCCCAGCGGCAAGGAAGAGTAAGCCTTGTGGCCTGCTGGTCTGAAATCTTAACTGCAGCGACAGCTCAGGGGAAACTTCTGTGGTGCTGAGCCCCACGTAGCTTTCACCATAAAAAGATGCTAATGGGGAAGAAAAGCACAAGTCAGGAAATGTACTACACAATGACTATGCTTTACATTTCCTTCCTCTTCATAGACTGACCCTGCTGAAGAAAGCTGCCTCCCCAAAGGCCAGTCCTGCTTCCTAAGGTGCCCCCACAGACCCTGCATGCTGTACAAAGGCTTAGCTTTCTTTCTCTTACTCATCTCGGGACAGCTCTGAGAGGTCTCTTCTTCATTAGAACCTTCCAAAGTCCCTTCCAAGGCTGGTGCGGAAGCAGCTCTTATTCCTCATCTACACAATCCTGCTCCCATGCCTTCTGCGGGAGGCTGATTCAGAGCTCTCTAATAAACCTTTTGTATGTTAAGTTTTATCTCAGGTTTAGCTTCCCATGGAACCTAACTGGTACTAGAAGTGGCTTAAAACAGTGACCCTGGGAGGGATTTGATGCTGAACCACCCTCAACTGAGATGATAATGGATGAATGCCGCTGCCGACAGTGGGGCCTAGGGAAACCTGGCAAGGGGGCCAAAATTCCACTGGTTATGAACTGGCATGGCATAGTAATGGCAGAGAACATACTTGTCCAGCTGTGAAACACTAAGCAATAAAAAGCAGAGGGCAAATGTAACATGAGAACAATGAAACTGTTCTCACGATTGACCAGCTTGAAGTTTTACAAAAAGACGCTGGGAGAGGCCAGTACCCTACTCCTTTCTCACAGCAGAAGGACAGAGGAAGCTAAGATTCATACCAAAATCATTGGAGTAGCCAACCTAAAAAAAAAAAAAAAAAAGCCTCAACTAAACAAGCCCACTCTGATGACACAAAGGCTCTGGTGGGATACAAACAGAACACTGCTGCGTGAAACTGGAAATCTGCATCGGTGCAGTCTAGCATCTTGACTCCTAGAATCCCCCGAGCCCTCTGAGCCCACAGGTTATTCCTTTATTAAGGCCAGCACCTCAGAGTTTACAGAAGCCATTCTTCACAAGATATCATGGGGCCTCTAAGGCCAGACCTCACTGTTCCTGCCAGAAGCTAGACCAAAAGCAAAGGGCAAGTCACAAACCAACCTGCCCAGGGTCATGGTTGGCTGGAAATGAGATAGATACGGCACATGCAAACAGGGTTTCCGTATGATTACCTGGGATGCTACCCCAACCCCTCCCCTCTCTCCAGGATTTCCCTGTGTAGTCCTAGCTGTCCTGGTACTAGTTCTGTATCAGGATAGCCTCGAACTCAGAGATCCACTTGTCTCTGCCTCTCAAGGGCTGGGACTAAAGGTGTATGCCACCACACCAGTATCAACAGTGGGCCTCTTTAACTCTGCCATACTGTGTGTTGCACCTTAACATTTATTACAGTCAGAGACAGAATAGACTGCAATGTAGTACCCAAGGACTAAATTCAATATCATGTACCAATGTATAAAATAAGTTCAGAAAAAAGAATATAGCAACATGATACCTCCAAGAAAATATATAATTCTCTAACACTAGATTTCAAAAAAACCAACACTAATAAAATGCCCAATAAATGATTTATTAAAAATGACATGGAAGCTGGATAAATTCAAGAAAATACAGATAAATAAGCAAGACCAGAAAAACAATACATCATGTTAAAGAAATCTAGCAAAACAGAATGTGGTATATATGCACACAAGAGAGTTTCATTCAGCAATAAAGAACCAAACTGGGTTATTTGTAGGAAAATGGATGGAATGGAGATCTTCATGTTAAGTGAAATAAGCCAGACTCAGAAAAACTAATTGTATGTTGGCTCTTATGTGCAAACTTTAGGATGTAGATATATACAGATGACATGAAAGTAGAAGGGAAAATGGGGGGAAGAAGGGTACTATAAGAAAGAGAGAACAACAGGGAGAAAAGAATAGAAGAAAATAGACAATACGCATGCATGACAATTTCAAATTAAACCTGCTATTTTGTAAA
>NW_022196914.1:73772522-73777125 GCF_008632895.1 Mastomys coucha | reverse complement strand
AAAAAAAAAAAAAAAAAAAAAGAACATATACTCGTAAAAAGACAAAAAACACTTAAAAATATCTAAAACATAAAAAAAGAAACTTAAAGAAACAGAAGTCTTGAAAGGGAATCAAATAAGAATCTTGGAAATGCAGAGCTCAACAAACCATTTAAAAATAACTGTCAAAAGCTGCAACAGCAAACTAGATCAATAGAGAAAGAAGAGCTGAGCTGGATGAAAGATAATCACCAGATAAGAAAGAAACTGAAGGAGGAGATAAGGGGATGAAGAAGAGAGCTTTCAAGAACTTTGGGACATCATTAACTGTACAAAGGTTGCATCCAGGAGGCCCTAGAGGGAAAGAAACACAGAAAGGCATACAAAGTCAATTACATACATGAACAAGGCTCTACTCAATTTTAACTTGGTCAAGGAAGAAATAATGAAAGAAATTAAAGGCTTTTTAGAATTTAATGGAAATGAAGACACATCACACCAAAACTTATAGGACACAATGAAAGCAGTGATAAGAGGAAAACTCACAGCTCTGAGTGCCTCCAAAAAGAAACTGGAGAGAGCTTACACTAGCAGCTTGACAGCACACCTGAAAGCTCTAGAACAAAAAGAAGCAAATACACCCAAGAGGAGTAGACAGAAGGAAATAATCAAACTCAGGGCTAAAATCAATGAAATAGAAACAAAAAGAACAATACAAAGAATCAACAAAACCAGGAGCTGGTTCTTTGAGAAAATCAACAAGATAGATAAACCTTTAACCAGACTAACCAGAGGGCACAGAGACAGTATACAAATTAACAAAATCAGAGATGAAAAGGGAGATATAACAATGAAATATATCTTAAAATAATTATTCTGTTTGTTAAATATTAATAGTTGAAAATGTTAAAATCATGTTCTGCATCCATCATGGAAATATTACTGATAATATTTCTCACTGAACTTGAAATTAGCATTTTCTTAATGTTTAACCTCAAAGAATTTTTGCTACTTTGAAATTTTTAAAATATACTTACTGATAAAATAATTTCTCTCCTAGAAACACTGATAATCTTTTTTAAGTAAATGGATTGTTAGACAATGTATACAGATATATAATGCATTTTAAATTCTATCTCACTATCATATAAAGTGGTATCATATAAGGGCTTTTGAATATATTTCTTGATGATTCATTTTTAATATTTTATGCTCTTTTACTATGCTTAATTCCCAAAGAATATTTTGTATGTTTTGAAGCAATTTAGTATTCAACATTAGATATAGGATCCTCAGTTATGAATAGTATTAAATATTCATTAATGATATTTTAGGGTATGAAAGGATATGAATATAAAAGTTGAACAAATTTTTTATGTATTATTTGATTCTCAAAGTACTCAATATTGGTAATATGTTTGATGTATAAAATGCATTTAAATAATAAAAAGTTTAAGAAAAAACTCAAAGGGAAAAAAGTATTAAAAAGAATTTTAAAATCTAAAAATATCAAAGTCAATTATATAACATAATGGCTAAAAGCATCCGTCACCTTGGAAACAATTTGGATGTCCAGATATAGGAGAGTCAAATGACCCAAACAGATGTGTCCAAAACAGATGCTCATACCAACTTATTACAGTCAAACTGTCAAAGTCACAAGACAAAGAGAATTCTCAAACCCGAAATCGAGAAGCTTCCAAGTCATATTTAAAGGAAAGTTCACTAGACCAAAAGAAAATTTATTTCTTAGCAGAGTCTCACTATGTGATCCAGGCTGGCCTTGAATTCAAAATGCTGCCTCAACCCCCTACATGCTCAGATTACAGGCATGTACCACCATGTCAGTTGCCAAACAGCAGAAGCAGCCTTCGTCAACCGAGCAAAACCACCAAACCATAAAGATTAATGAGAGGAATAATGGAGTGAATAGAACTCAAAGCAAATAGAAAAATTAACACATTTATCAAAAGTAAGGCCTTACATACTTATAAGAACCTTGATGTTGATAAATTAAATAGCACAATTAAAAGATAAAGCCTGAATGAATGGATTAAAAAATAAAATAAAACCAAGCAATATGGTACCTATGAGAAACTGACTTCACTGGTAAGACACATGCAGACTGGAAACGAAAGCATGAAAGCATGTTCCACAAAGACAGAGACCAAAAATAACCAGAAATAGCTGTTCTTCAATGAGGCAAAATATATTTAAAGACAAAAACTGCAAAAAGAAGCCAAGAAGATCAGAATATCATAACCAAAGAGTCAACTGAACAGGAACATGTAACAGAGCCAGAAGTTTCAGAAGGTTAAAGGCATTTTCCAGCAAGCCAGGTGACCCAAGTGCAGACTGATCTTGTGACCTACATAGTGGATAAAGAGACTCAACTTCAAGTGTTGTCCTATGGCTTCCACACGTACACCATGATTCTCTCTCTCTCTTTCTCTCTCTCTCTCTCTCTCTCTCTCTCTCTCTCTCTCTCTCTCTCTCACACACACACACACACACACACACACACACACACACATACACATACACACACACACACACATACAATCTTGAAAAATTTAAAGACTATAAACAATTGTAAGTATATATGAACCTGTGTAGAAGCACAGAATTCCATAAAATAATCATTAATAGGGCTAAAGAAAAAGATGGGATCTAATACAACATCAGTAGGAGACCTCAATAACACACTTTTGACAGTGAATAGATCATCAAGATAGAAAAGTAACAAACATAAGCACACCATACTCTAGATCCGGCTTTAGTAGTAGGTATATATTAATAAAATTATAATATTATAATAAAAGATTGCTTACATTCTAAGAGACTGGAACTTTTGTTAGATCTCATAGCCAGAGTTGGTAGCTTAAGGCTGTAAACAACTTGTTGGTTTAACATGCCTTTAAGAGACAATGAAACAACCAACCTTACTTGTCTTGTATTTCCATATAATCAGCTTTTAAAAGCAAAATTAATGCATACCTGTAGTCTTAAATTATGTACTCTTCCATGCTCATGAACCAGAGTAATGCAAGTGAGTTGTGACTGTCCTTTGCTGGAAACAGCAGAGGCTTAAAGCCGCTTTGTAAAATAAATATCCACCATAAATGCTGAATACAACATATGGATATTGTCTGATAAACAATAATGTTTGTTATCTGTGTTAAGTGGGATCAACTGGAGTCCACGATTTAATCCCTTGCAGAACTCTGTTAAAGATTTCTGTGACATATCGCCTATTCCTTCCCTCTGTGATGTATTCTGTACTAGTCAAAAGTCCTTTGTTAGGGACACTCACATACATAGATAGAGACAGACAGACATATAGATGTAGACAAACAAATAGGGACAGAAAAGCATACACACAGGGGAAGGGAAGAGACACGGGGACAAATTTATCAGACAGTTTTCAGGAAGGCATGGTTCAGACTCATGCAGTAGACAGAAAGGAGGAAGAAAGACACAGGGGGAGAAAAGAAGAGAGTTCCAATCTGAGCTCACTCTGGGTTAAATGACCCCAAGGGAAAGTGTTCTGATTTCTGTCCTAAATGTGTCACTGACACATTATTGGTGACTTTCAGCTCAAAGTCACCAACCACAAACCAACCACAGGCAGGTATTGTTAGAACATTTTACACACAACTATAGAAGATCCCCCTTTTCCTTTGGCACATAGAATAGAAGAATAAAGAAGAATAAAGAATCTTCCTTAATAGATCACATATGAGGTTCAAAATAAATCTCAGCAAACCCAAGTCAGAATCATAACAGCATCTTTTCACATCACCAAGGAAACACAACTAGAAATTAATAACAACAACCTTCAGAAGCTTTGTGAATTCATAGACTCAACAAGATGCTTCTGAACATACCATGAGTCATTAAAGAAATCAAAGAGAAATTCAAAACGTTCTTGAAAGAAGTGTGAATAGAAATAATCTATCAAAACTTCTGGGATACAACAAGAACAGACAGAGTGTGTTTCAAAATAAATGAAAGGTCTAAAACATGCAACCTAATGATATATCCCAAGGGCCCAGAGAGGTAAATCAAACCCCAAATTAGTCAGAGGAAAGAAATGACTAAGGTCAAAGAGGAAATAACATAGAGACTAAAAACGGAAATAAGATCAATGAAGCAAAGGGGTTTTTAAAAGATAAACAAAAACAATAAAATAAAATAAAATAAAATACATAGAAATAAATTTAACCAAGGAAGTAAAAGAAAAATTAGAATACATCAATGAAAGAAATAGAAAAAGACACACACACAAAAGAAAGGCATTCCATGTTCATAAATTAGAATTATTCATATTACTAAAAGGTCTATATGATCTTAAGTGTTTTTCAGACTCAAAGCAATCTTTATCAAAATGCCAAGGATATTCTTCAAAGAACTTGAAAAAATCATAAATTTTATATTAAACACCAAAGACATCACAATATCTGATTTCAAAGCATAGTACAGTGCCACAGTAATCAAACATCATGCCATGGCACTCTCATACGACAGACACAATGACCAATGGGACATAGTAAACACTCCAGAAATAAACTGATTCTCAATAAAGGCATCAAAACCATACACTGGAGGGGGGGAGAGAGAGGGG
>NW_022196914.1:73763295-73772246 GCF_008632895.1 Mastomys coucha | reverse complement strand
AGAGAGAGAGAGAGAGAGAGAGAGAGAGAGAGAGAGAGAGGAGCCTGATGTTGGAATCTGACACCTGTCTCTCACCCTTGTACACACATCAACTCAGAAATCATCAAAGTCCCAAGTACAAGACCTAAAATATCTCAAACTATTAGAAGAAAATAAAGAGGAAAATACCTCAAATATCTCATTGATACAGAAAGGACTCCAAAAGCACACAAAAGCCACAAAGGAAATAATCCACGAAGCCTGAAGAACTTAAAGGGCGAGAGAAGATATTTTGCATACTACTTTTCTAACAAGGGATTGGTATTCAAATACACAAGGAACACAATGACTCAACATGGAAAGAAACAAATTCCTATTAACGATCTGAACAGACACTTCTCAAAAGAAAGACAAATGGCCAATAGATGAATGGAAATATTTGATGTGATTAGCGACTTGGGAAATTCCAACTCAAAACTAGGATGTCATCTCACCCCAGTTAGAATGACTGATATAAAAACAATAACAAGTGCTAAGTATATGCAGAAGTAAAGGAACTTTCATACACTATTAACAGAAACATAAACTAGGACACTCAGTATGGAGATCCCTCGGAACAGTATAATTGGTCTACCAGAAGACCTGGCCTTCCCATTTCTGAGCAAATATCCACAGAGACGTAAGGAAGTCAAGGGATGAGTTACATACATGTCCATGTTTTCTAGTTACAGTAATTAAAATAAAATCAGCAGCAAACAAATGGATAAGTGACATTAGATGAATTTTGGATAATTGATAGATATAAATTATATCTATCAACTACAGATTATTGACAGAGATAATATTTAGATATATTATTCATTACAATTCAGCCATAAAATTACAGCAAAAATGGGTGGAACCAGGGAACATTATGTTAGTGAAATAAGCAGATATGTTCTCTCTCATATGTGGAAGGTTTGTTGTTCTTGTTTGTTTGTTTGGTCATTCTTAATGTAGGGAAGAGAGTACTAGAAGCTGGGAGGGAGGGAGGAAAGTAAAGGGAGGCTGAGAGCAATCAGGACACATTGTTTGTACCTATAACATGCAACTAATAATAAGTACTGAACAAAAATAGGCTCAAAACTCAATCAATGTCAACAAATACATTAATAAGTAAACTCAATGCTAGATATAGAGTTAATATCATTAAGATGAAGCAAGCATCATAGACCTCCCAGCCAGCTGAGTTTATTCTCCTGAATGCCCTCCCTGCCACATCCCCACTTCCGACAGGGTTGGAGGTTGAATTGTTAAGTGTTCAAAGGCAGGAAATGTTTTCTAAATCATTAAGATCGACTGCTGAGATGACTAAATGACATTCACAAACAATATCCTTATGTATTCCCATGTTTCACCTCTCTGGCACTGATCAATTCCAGTCCCAGCTAGTGATTAGAAAATTCCACTGCCTCCAGAGAAAAACAAGGAAATGTAGTGTACCACTTCTGGTCTGTCAGTCAGAGGCCACTTGATGTCCTCAATTACCCCATCTTTTCAGCCCCTAATAACATGCCTTGGAATAACAATAAGAACAAACAGGAAAGCAAGTGAAATCAGTTCCCAGAAGGGAAAGGAGAGGACCTCTGCAGAAGGCAAAGACACGTCCTAGTCCTGTGTGTGACAGAAGAGCTAAAAGGCTTAATCTAACTGGTGTTTAGTAATAAGATGGCTACAACATAGTGCTCCTAGACAGCAAATATTTATGGTGGCCTGTGATTTCTCTTATGAGACAATTTTCAGTTACTATATTCATCTTAGAATTGACTACAAGTCTCTCTACCAAACTCTCTCTAGCTTTCTATTTGATTTTGGTTTTGTTTGTTTTGGTTTAGGTTTGGCTTACTATTTATTGAGTGTTTAGCATATGCCAAGTATTTTCAGGAGCAGAAGGTAAAGACTTAATTTAACAGCTCACTGCTTATCAGAATTAAAAATGTGCCCAGAAAAAAAAGCTGTACCCTTAAGTGGTAGAGTTAATAGGAAGGGAGCTGGTTTGGGTGAGCCAGGGAATGAGAAAGGGGACAATCAAAGGAAAATGTGTCTTTTCCAGCCGACAGTGGGTTTTCTTCAGCATGAAGATCCAAAGATAATCACAAAAGATTGTTGTCTTACTTTTCTGCTGCAAAGATAAAATACCCCGAGGAAAGCAACTTATGGGAGAAAGGGTTTATTTTTTTTTTTCTAACAGTTCCAAACAGATACTTTCCATCCTGGCAACAAGCAGGGACAGACACTATGGTGGCAGGATCAGGAAGAGAGCTGGTCACACTGCATCCGCACTCAGAATGCAGAGCGAAAAGGAAGGAAGGCCAGGCCAGTAAGCATCACGGCCTGCCCCAGGCAACACACTTCCTCCAGTGAGGCTCCACCTCCCAAACAGCACCTCCATCTGGGGACCAAGCCTATTAGGGAGGTCATGGGGCATTTCACATCCAAACACAACTACTAATCACTATCAATTAGACCGCAGCTGAATCACTCAGACTGGTTGAAGGGCATGTAGTGGGGAGTTTTGGGCAAGACCTAGAGGATGGTACAGGAGGAAAGGCAGGGGAAAATGAAGAACTTCGAGATGTGATAGCACAAGGCACTGAAGGTCATGCCCTGCTAAGTGCAGGATGAAGAGGATGGGTATAGTCGAGGCTGCAGCAACCAGAAGGGTGAGGCAGCCAACAGAGGTAGAAGGGTGCCTTCTCTGTAGGAAGGGCTGTCTCTGGGCATTTAATGGGCCTTTACAACATGCTTGACTGGCTGCTCCTTTAACGGTCTTTATAAATCTCTACTTTTTAAAAATCTGTGTCACTGAGTGTAATCTGGCCCCAGTAACCTGCCTCCCAGAATGAAATGTAAAACTTGGAGATCAAAATCTTTGTAAGTCAGACCACTGTCTAGTTCTTGGGGCATAGAACAATGGCCAGCACATGTTAGACGACTTAATAAATGACTGCCTCGGGAATCAGGACCCTATCAAGGGAGGCTTAGAAAAGACTCCGTTAGGGAAATGACACCATCAGACTGTAACTCAAAGGGTGGCAGTACTGAAACACAGGCTTGAAGGGATGCCAAGAAACAGAGGAGAGGTGAGTGAGCTCAAGAGATGACTAAAAAGTATAGACACGGGACAGAAAAGGAGGAGCTGGAAGGCAATCCTTATGAACGTTTAGATTTTGAGTTTGGTTGAAACTTACTGAGATGGGAACCTGGGATGAGAAGACTTTGTGCTTTGAGTTGTTGACAAACATACAAGTTTGGGGAGCAAATGAATGACTTGCCAGCTAGGTTCCTTCCAAGGAAACTTCCAAGCAGAAGGGTCAACACTGGTGGGTCTGTGAAGAAGGCTGAACCCTATCCTGTAAACAGTGGGACTCATTAAATAGCTTTCAGTTGTAGGGGACAGGTCAGTTCTGTATTTTAGAGAAACGGGTCTGGTGACTCTGTGATGTAGGATATAAATTAATTAAAGATGTATTTAGAAAAACATTTCAGATCTATTTGCTGCCATTGAAAAATCAGAATTACTTTTCTATAGTTTTAGTATCTAGGGCAATGTAATATCCTATCTTTTAATATATGGTTGTTCTTTAAAACACATTCCAGGGGCATTATGGCCGTCGAAATTTGTCTTTAAAACTGAAATCCAGAAAACAAAAAAAAATTCTCTGGCATCATCCAAATTCCTAAGAAGTTCTTAGAAGAGCCCTGCACTAGAAAACATCTCGTACTCACACTGTGTGATTTAAACTCATTAAACCAGTTGGAAAGACAGATTTTGCCCTACAGATTCTTCTTAACAATCTCTAGTGTTTTAAAATTGTGTGGATGCTGTGTGCAATCAAGTTCAAGTGGACTATTAATTTGAGAGACAGCTAACTTTAACCAGCTCCTCTGAAGAAAAACAAAACTTACAAATAAGAAATAACTTAGCATATCCTAAACACCCTATGCAGCCTTCCAGCAGATTAACACAAAATTCTGCTCCATTACATATAAGTCACAGTAGAAAATCAATGAACCAAAATTTGCTCTATGGCTATAGGGTAAGAGGTTGACCAGATGGCTCAAAGTGAACTGTGAAGGGCAACATTGGCACCAAGCCCCTGTGATAAAAGTGTGGCTGATGCTGTCAGAGGAAGACAAGTTCGGAGGCCAGCAAGTTCACATACACTAAAAAAATCTTCAGGGGCTGGATTGATCTAGGTCAAGCAATCCACAGCCCTTCAGCTCTTTGCAGACTGCAGTCCTCTAGGATCCCAACTCTCCATTTCACCCAAATATCTGCCTCTGAGCAATTGCTCTGGGCTAGGTCTTCAGGTTACAGAGGCAAAACCAACTCCTGGATCACCTTCTCTCAATGAAGATCCCTGTGTCTGGCACTGTTCTGAGGTCTGCTAGTCCTGAAGTCTCCAATGATTAAGTGGATGAAGTAGCCTGGGCATCAGCCTGCTCTGGTTGAGCCACCAGCTCCCTCTGTTGTACCAGAGAGCCTATGCCCAGTTATTCATGCTCTGCTTATGGTATCTGATACCCAGATAGTCTTGGAAGCTTCCTCCTTAGACATGCGTGTCCAGTGTGGAGCCAGGCTTCCTCCCTAGAGTGACAGTGCCCAAGAGCTGAAGTTGACAGCTCTCCTTCCTCTTCAATGGCACCTGACTTCTAATGCCTAGAATTCTATGACGCTTATCTATCTTTTGCTGCACCCATGGTCGGGCTTTAAGTGTTTCAACTATGAGGAACCAGCACTCTGAACCACCAGCTACTAAAAAGAATCTGACTCTGCACCAGTTTCGAGGCACCAAAGGAATGCCAGGATATTTACTGCAGAGCCAAAGAAGTATATGAGGACGTCTGAGGGAGTTGTCATCTAAAAAATGAAAGAACAAAGGAGAATTCAGTTTGCCCGTTTAAAGCTGGCTGAAAGTCTGTCTCCATCGGCATGTGAAATGGCTGTTTATCTCTTGATGCACAAGCAAAGAGAGAACTCCACGATGTGGAAAGCTGACTATGGGAACCCTCTCCTCTTTTGGCATGTACTTACACCACAGGCAGGCCTACCTGGTTAACTAGCTTCATCAATTACACTATTTCACTGTAAGTAAACACATCCTTTAAAAAATATCCAGGATGCCTTAGTTTGGATGTGGTCTGTACCCCAAGGGTGCATGCACTGGGAGCCTGGTCTCTGCTATGGCAAATAGAGGTGCCAGCAGCTGTAAAGAGGAGCGTGACTAGCGGGAGGCTATGGGGTTACTTAAGGCTTCACTCCCAGAAGAGGGTACAGGAGTTCTCAGGAACCCTTGTTAGCTCTCTGAAGAAAAAGGCTAGAAAATGCAAGACTAGCACCATCCAGGACATTCTCTGGCTCCCTTTGCCCTGGCTCCTGGCATGATGACAGCTACCATGATTTCCTCACCAGAACCAGCATTAAAATCCTGAGCTAAATAAACCTCTTTTCTTTAAAGTAAATTCAGTCTTGAGTATTTTCTTAGAGCAGACTAGTTAATACAAGGTGTTTTAAAAATTCTTCTAAACAACTCCAGGGTAAAGATATATTTTTAAAACATTATAAGGAGCTTCAAGGCCAAGCAACAGATCACCCTGGCACTGTTCTTCTTGAAGAAGTGCCCAGTCAGCCTTGTTAGAATGCAAAAGCAATAGCTGACAAGAAGGTAGTCAAAATTAGAAATACTAAAACAAAACAAAAATATATCACTAATAATATGGCTGCCATGCAATGTATATCCTGTTACCTTCAGAACCTGGCCAATAACAATAGTATGACTTACAAATAGAAATTGCTGAGCCCTGTGCACTAAAAGTACCTTTGCTAGACAATATCTACTGCCAGACAAAGGTGGCTTCAGCTATGGTAACTTGTCACCCTGAACCCTTCAAAGACTAAGAATAGCACTCACCTTGGATAATTCAAGTGTTCAAGGAAACACCCTGAATTATACAAGGAGACAGGTAGCAGGGGAGGGGGGGGAAACTAAACTTAAATTGCACATGTGGTAACTAAGGAAAATGTTCTCAGAACTCGAGGGACAGCTCAGAAGTTACAAGCATGAACAGATAGATCTTCCAGAGAACCTGGGCTCAATTCCTGCATCCACATGGTGACTTCCAATTGTCTGTAACTCCAGTTCTAGGGGATCTAATCCCCTCTTCTGGTCTCTTCAAACAACAGGCACACATATGGTAAACAAACATACATGCAGGCAAAACACCCACAGCCACATCTGTGCATTACTGTAGATGACCTGTAGAGACTAGAACCTGACTGGGGTGGGAAGGTAATGAAGAAAAGACAGACTGACTGACACAAAGAAAGAAAGCTGGGATCAGATTGCTAGAGCCCTCTACTACAGAAACTATGGCTCACAGAAGCTCAGCACGTTTGTTATATAGAGCTGAATGGAGAGACACAGTTATTGCATATGGCTGAACAAGAGGCCAGAGTTATCACATACAGATAAAGAAGGAGGTGGGGTATCCAGCTGGATCAAGAAGACAGGTATAGCTAATCTCCGTAGGAACAGAAGATGTAGGGGAGCAATCTTGGGGCCAAAACAAGGCAGAGGGTGTTGTGGTTGACATCTTCTTTCATATTGTCAACATCCACACATGGACCAGAGGAAGGCTTTGCCATTCCTGTATAGAGCTGAGGCTCTGGAGTCTTTGACATGGGGAAGCCCAGGGTTTCCTCTTCTCTCTACAGCCCATACACATAAAATAAAAGAATAATAATCAAACTATTCTCCCAAGCATCACAAAGTAGATTTCACAACATTTGAGCTTACAATATGTGTCATGCTGTCCTGACAGCCTGAAGAACATACATGTTAAAATGCATGCTATAGTATTCTTCATTCAATAATGAAGCCACACTCCTAACCTAAAGGAATATGCATCCTATTGTCTCCTACCCGTGCCAACCACGCACAAGAGGAGGAGCGGGAAATAATGAATAGTAAAGGCAGGAAGTGGGTGTTTATTGAGCATTCTCCGTCTGCTAAGCAGTTGTTTTAGTTAAGCCTCTCGGAAGATGTTAATATGATGGTAAATTTACAGAGGCAAAAACCAAAGCCCAGAGAAGTAACGGAGAACAGATAATAGTCCCCAGGTTTGAAGCTCTACCTCAACTCGCTAACTCTTAATCCAATCTGTAAACTTCTCTTTGCCTCCATACTATTACTGGCCCCCTGTCTGAAGCCACGTGGGTATTTTCCATAGGCCATTCACCGCCCTTTGGAGTCTCTCTCCTCTTAGACTCAACACCTGTTCCTTCAGTCAGTCACAGCAGCCAACATGTCTCTGGCCTTTTGCCACACCCACCCTTGGAATCAGTCGTGAAGGGGCAGGGCAGCCTGCAGATGAGGACCTAGGAAATATGAAGGAGGATGAGGAAGGAGCAGAGCTTTTCCAAGCAGCCTGCTCACCACCTGAACAAGTGGAAGGCTGAGGTGCCTTCAAGGACCTAGGCGGCCCTTGGAGCTTAGACGGCCCTTGGAACACTACTCCAAAGCTGCCAAATGACATCATCATGCAATGATGGTGCAAGCAGCAATGCTGTTGGCCACCCCGAAAATAAATTTAAATCTTTAGAATCTCATCCAAATACTTTACACATGCAACACCTATGATTTAGAATTTCTTTTCCTGTTTTAAAAAAAAAAAAGTCACCTGGAAGTCTTTTTTGAATTGATGTTGGGAAGGCCTAGGAAGTGGAACTCAGTGATTAAAGTCTAAAGAACCACATATGCTTACTAATCTGGAGGGAGGCAAAAAAAAAAAAAAAGCCATGGAGAAAAGAAAAAAAAACAAAAAACAAACAAACAAAAAAACACTATGTATTTGAGCTCAGAAAAGTTAAGGTCCCCTACGGTGCATCTTAAGGGACAAGAAACCAGGGGTCAAAGAATATCCCAGGTGAACAGAAGATCCCTCAACAACGCATTGCAAGTCACAGGAGACCAAATAGCTCCAGACCCAAACTAAAAAGAGGCAGCCGGGCTGCCCGCCGGAGTCGGCCATTCTGCTAGTGGGACCTTAAAAACTCTGGAGTTCACCAGGAGGTGGGGCGCAGGCTGGGGCTGGGAGTTTGGAAGGGGTCGCCGCGGGCAAACCTGTAAGCAGGGCCGCGTCGCCTCCTCCCCTCCGCCCAGCTCGGGGACGCGGGGCCTGATCGGGCCTGGGGGCCTGAAGGTCCGAGGTCCATGCGCCCCGCTTGCTCCCGCTCGGCCTGCACGCCCTGCTCAGTCAGCCTCCGACCCGACTCCCGCTCCCACGGGCCGCCCACCCTCTCCGCGCAGCGCCGCTTGGCTCGGCCCGCCCCGGGCGAGGAAGGGAAGTTGGGGCGCGTACCTCCGAGCCCCGTGCGCGGCCCGCAGAGCCCCAGGAAGGCGGCGAACAAC
Source organism: Mastomys coucha (assembly GCF_008632895.1). NCBI lineage: Eukaryota > Metazoa > Chordata > Mammalia > Rodentia > Muridae > Mastomys > Mastomys coucha. The sequence goes on along the minus strand of NW_022196914.1, from coordinate 73,763,814 downwards.
AGGAGGCCGCGGGCCCCGGGCCGCCCCATCCCGCCGCGCCGTCGCCGGGGCCCGCGCCGAGCTCTACCTGCGCGGCCCGGTGCCCGCCTGCGCGCCCGGGAGCCTGGAGAGGGGCGGCGCCCCGCGCGGCCCGACGGGGCGGGGCACTTCAGCGACCTGGGGCTGTTGCGCCGGATCAGAGGGGGTTAGACTGGGGGTTCCAAGGCCATGCAAGCGACAAACAGGACCCAGAGTCGGTGGCCCCCTCCCCTGCTTGCAGATTTGGAGCTTCGTGTGCCTGAGTGGAGGGGGAGCTCGTGGAAGCAGGCTGAGGGGATAGAAGGGCAGGACCTAGGCTGGCCTTCAAACAACCTCTCCCTCTGACCACAGCGCATCTTAGGAGGACAGTGGGTTTTTCTCAGCCTTATCCTAAAGCCAGCCTTCTGTGTAATGTTTGTGAATGTGTGTTGGATGAGCGGAACACGGTAGGAAAGAAGGTAGCCTGTCACTTCTTTGCAAATGTGAGCCTTAGGTTTTGTT
>NW_022196914.1:73754126-73763285 GCF_008632895.1 Mastomys coucha | reverse complement strand
ACCGCCCGGCTTGTTTTTTGTTTTTTGTTTGTTTGTTTTGTTTTGTTTTTTAAAGCTCAGTCCCTGAGTTAAACCTTTGGATTTTTGGAGCAACTACCTGTCAGAATAAGGCCTAAGACTTTTTGTGTCGCTATCACGTCTTACCTTGGGAGCCATGACTGTAAATCACAGAGAGGAGAAGCCCCCATACAAGTAGAGTCCAAGGAGATAGTTGGACCAGAGGATTTCAGGGCTCTCCAAACCAGCTTCCCTGGGCTATATTTTGCGACGCTAGGGGTTGTCAAAATGCCAGGTCTTCAGCTACCAGGATAGTCAATGTTAGTCCTGCTTTGTTCTGAGCAAAACCAACGGTGACTTCATTTCCCATTCGTCCCCGTTTTAGTTCTTTAATAAAGTGCTTTTTAAGCAGAGAATCACATTTTGACCTTTTCTGCAGCCAAAAGTCTGTGAGGCCACTGTTCCACTTCTAAAAAAAAATGTTTTGTCTACCCAGCAGCCTTCTATGATCCTGGGAACCTCGCCCTCCTTTAGAGAAACTGTACTCTCTGCCTGCCTCACCATGTGTGGGAAATAGGAGTTGGCATCCACTTCTAAGAAACCCCCTCTGTCACATGACGGACTGGGGTGTGTACTTGTGACTGGGAGCAAGGCCAGTCAGTTTCTAATCTGAAGATTGCCACTGAATGTATCTAAGGAAGAGGGCTTGCAACTCTCCAGAGGGAGACAGAGAACCTGTGGATAGCTCTGACTTTTCAAATAAGCTAGTGGGTGGCACAAAAAGACAGGACATAGGAAAGGTTGGTAGCCCCACTTGGATTCTACCATCTCCTTGAGCCATCCCTGAAACCAGCTGTACCTTAATCTTTTCGGGGGCGTTTTTGCATAAACCATTCACGTCCACTTTTAACCGAATCTACCTGGAGTTAAGTTCCATACTTATAACCAAAAGCAGCCTGTCAACTTGAGCCCAAACATGGTAAGCATCAATAATTTAGGATTATGCCTGTGTGTGTATTGGTGGCCTTTCTCTTTGTTGGCCTTTCTATCACAGTGACAAGTCATCTGATAAAAAAACCTATAGGCGGGAAGGCTGATTTGGTTCATGGTTTCCTTGGTTTCAGTCCATGGTCAGTTGGTTCTACCCATTTTAGGCCTAAGGTGAAGCAGAAAATGAGCGTGGAGGAGCAAGGTAGAGAGAGCTGTTCCGTCATGGCTACCAGAGAGCAGGGAGCACAGAAGAGTCTGAAGATAAAATATACCTTCAAAAACACTCTCACTGACCTTCCCTTGGGTCCCTGCCTTCTAAGAGCCCATTCAACTACAAACTGATCAATGGATTAACCCCTTATGATCCAATGTCAATAATACAACCCCCCGAGGACCAAGCCTTCAACACATGAGAGTTTTGTGTGCTGGAGTCCAGTACAGTGTATCCAAACCTTGTCAATACGATGTATATTTGCAAACCTGAGGCCAGCAGCTGACTTCTAATTAGCTTCCCAATTAGAATTAGTGGAATTCTACCCCTGGCCTCTCTACACTCATCCAGTTATTTTGTGTCTTCTCTCCCCCAAAATGTGCACTTTGTCAGTGTTACCTGATCAAGCAAGAAATGGCAATTCACAGAATAAACAGCCAAATGGGGATCCAGCTAGAATTACAATTTCTAGGTCCTGTGAAAACCTCCAACTTTTACCACTCTGCTTTCTCACTGTTTACAGCAGAGTGTAAACAAAGGACAACCCAGACCTTTGTTTCTTCCTTCTAAAGATCATACCAAATCTCTGGTCCTCCTCCAGGCTTTAGCTTTCTGCGGTGGTTTGAACGAAAATAGCCACCCTTGGGCTCCTGGGCATTGACACTATTAGAAGGTGTGGCCTTGTTGAAGTAGGTATGGTCTTGTTACAGGAAGTGTGTCACCGGGGCTGGGCTTTGAGCTTTCAGAAGTTCATCCTAGGCCCCTGTCTGCCTGCACCAGCCATGCTTCCTGCCATGACAATATGGACTGAACCTCTGAAACTGTAAACCAGCCCCCGCTCCCCCTCCATGAAACGTTTTCTTTTTGTAAGAGTTGTCGTGGTCATAGTGTCTCTTCATAGCAATAGAACCCTATCCAAGATACTTTCCAAATGTTGCATATTCAGAATGTAAATAGATTAGTTAGCCCAGGCTGACTCTGTCCTACCAAAGCACTCAAAGTACAATTTGTGATCAGGTCTGGCACAGCTGAGAGGGTTAGTTCAGCTCAGGCTCTTAGGGTATGTAGAATCTGAGTCAGTCACAGAGCACAAAGAGGCCTTAACCAGTGTCTTCCAGAGGGGCTTCTATGCAGTTGTCATCTCTAAGAACATGGTTTAGTATCTGGAAAGACCTCTTACAAATGCAAGCTGGGGTACTAATAACTGGCATTGGTGTGGGACCTTAGATAAGTCACTTATGAGCCTATTTGTCTCCTTGTCTAAATTGAAGATCCTATAAGACTTATAATATAGCCTCATAGACTCATGACTAAATATTGAACATTGTGTGTGGTTTGTGGTATGATTTCACCAAGTACTACTATACCTGGGAGCCCAACAAGGCCTATAGGGCACCCCTGCCAGCCTCTAACCATCCTTGGTCTTACCTTTAGAATAGATGGCTATTTTATTTTCCTTCTGTAGGCTTAGCATATGTACAACTGAAGTCTAATACTGTCACCCTGTTAGGAGACTGCAGCATCCTCCAACCACCCACAGTATTGCTGATTTTCTTGAACTAAATTGGGTGTGGGAGCTATAGCTCTGGTCGCAGATGTGTGGCAAGTCACAACAGCTTGTTCCCTCCTCCTAAAAGATGAAAGGCATTGATTAAATAAATTCCCTCCAGACTCAACATTTTATGATTCTAATTAGTTATCACTGGTATTGGGACTGCTGCACCATTTAATAAAGCCCTTCTAATTAGGACATAGGGAAACATGAAATGCTTGAATTTCTTTACACGAACCAAGGAGGTGATGGGTAATAAACTTGGAGCTTTTAATTTAGAGAATGGTTAAAGTGCAAAGAGAGAAGAGAGGGTTATTTCCCTGTAGAATGCCCCTTGTTCCTCTGTTTTAAAATGACTTCTAATTTATCATTTGTATCCCTCCCAGAGGGAATGCGGTCTCCAGCCAATTTAGATGTCTCTAAAATGAGGAGAAATTAAAATGTTCACAGTTTTTTTTTTATGAGAAGCCATTGTTTATGATGACTTTAAGTCTGTTGCTTTAACGTCTACTCAAGAAATCAACCTATGTCAAGGTTGTTCCAATGTAGTCTTTCCAACTGGCGACTGCTCCAGGATAGAATGAGAGCTCCGACAGTCTCCTCAGAGTACATTTCAAGACAGCTTCATGCAGAAAGAAGAAATGTTTTCCAAGTAGGAAGATACCAATATTTTCTGCTCTCCCTTACGTGTGGAAAGAAAAACCCTCTACAGAACAGACTATTCTAACATTTAACTACAGCTAATAATGTGGAAGCTGAGGCCTATCTAATGATAGGGAAGGGAGCTTGGAAAAGCAGAGGTCATTCTCTTATGCAGGAGACTAAGTTCATTTGGGAGCTCTCTTCAAATGATGGCAGCCAGAAGGAATAACAACACAGCTGGGAAGCTCCCTGGCTGTGCTGCCATCTGTATCTTAGGATCTGTATCTTAGGAAGCCTATTTTTATTCACCCCAGATAGAGTAGCCAATGAAAGATTAAAGAAAGGATTCCATCCAAGTGTTTAGTGAGCCAGTGAGTGGATCAGGGTTCCTTAAGGAGAAGGGGTGGCTTAGCAATGGCACCAACAAAAGAAGGCCTTCCTTCACCCAGCAAAGATGATGACTCAGCAGAGCTACCTCACTGGACCGCCACCGAAGGCTTCCCCTCTCACAGTGGGGTGTGATAAATATTTAATCCCGACCAGGGGCAGAGGTAAGGGGGTGTTTCTACCCAGCCTTAGACCATTTAAATTCCCGGATGAAAAACACACTCCTTTATATTTGCAAAAAGCCTTAAACAACCCAAGAGCTGGGGACAGCTGCCTACCCTCTCTGCTATTAGAATCTACTTTTCTGTTGATAATCCCAAATTATTACTATGTTTCATCTGGGCTGCTCTGAACTCCAATTGGCCAGTTCACAAGGGCCCGTTTTCCTTACTTGTAACCCATGGCAGCTTCTTCCTCTTCCTCCTGCCCCTTTTTTGTTGTTGTTGTTGTTTGGTTTTTTAGACAGGGTTTCTCTGTGTAGCCCTGACTGTCCTGGAACTCACTCTGTAGACCAGGCTGGCCTTGAACTCAGAAATCCGCCTCCCTCTGCCTCCCAAATGCTGGGATTAAAGGCATGCGCCACCACTGCCCAGCTTCCTCCAGCCCTTTCTTCTCTCTCCCCATGGTTCCTCTCCAACCCCAAGCCCAGGAAATCTAAACCCCACCTATGTCTCTTCTGCCCAGCTATTGGCTGTTGGCATCTTTATTTACCAATCAGAAATAATTTGGGGCAGGGTCACAAGGCTAGGGCAGACTCCAGGTCTTGGGGATCACACTTAGCATTACAATAGCTAGCAAAAGACTTTTTTTTTTTTTTTGCTTGTGCACTCCAAACTCTGATTATACCTGTGATGAGAGATTTAAACCCAAGCAACATGATTCATCAAAGCAAGTTGCTTAACCTTCAAGAATCAGTTTTGCCCTCTGAAACAGGTGATGTTGTAAGGTTAAATGAGATCATCCAAATGGTATGCTTAACACATGGGTGTCTTAGTCAGAATACTATTGCTATGATGAAATACCATGCTTGACCAAAGCAGGTAGGTGAGGTGAGGTGAGGAAAAGGTTTATTTTGCTTACATTTTCCTATCACAGTCCATCATCAAAAGCAGTGAGAGCAGGAACTCACTCAGGGCAAGAACCTGGATACAGGAGCTGATGCAGAGGCCATAAAGGAGCATTGCTCCCCATGGCTTGCTCAGCCTGCTTTCTTATAGAACCCAGGACTACCAGCCCAGGGGTGACCCCACCCACATGGGCTGGGCTGTGCCCCATCAATTACCATTAAGAGAACGCCTTACAGATGAATCTTAGGGATGTATTTTTCTCAGTTGACTCTAGCTTGTGTCTAGTTGACATAGAGCTAGGAGGAAGCAAGCAGAATTTTGACAGTTAATCATTCCTGATCCCTTTAAGCAAAGCAAGATATCTCTTGTGTAAATAATAGCATTCGGAGGCTGGAGTGGAAGTGTTCTAGAGCCTCCTTTCTGTTGCCATCGTAAACATGTGACCAAAACACTCTAGCTAAAGCAACTGAAGGCAGGAAAGGGTGTGTGTCATCTTACAAGCTACAGAACATCACGGAAGAAGTCCAGGCAGGAGCTCAAAGCAGGAGACTGAAGGCAGGCCTGCTTGCTATGCCATGTAATGTCACTTCAATCACAACCAAGGAAGTGCCACAAAAACGTGGATGAATACTGCTTGCTAACTCACGCTCAGGCTCACACTCAGCCAACCTTCTTATATAGCACAGGACCATCAGCCCAGAGAATAGCATCACCTACAATAAGCTGGGATCATCTACATCAATTAATAAGACAATCCCCCAGCAGGCCCCCAGGGGCCAATTCTTCAATGAAGGCTTTCCTCTTACACGACTCTAGACTAGTCAATAGACTGTGTCAAATTGATATTTAAAGTTAACCAGAACTGTCCTGAAGTAATTGCCTCATAAGCATTAGGTAGGACTAATCCAAGCTTAATCCCTGAAATTCACGTAAAATCTTAGGCATGGTAGTATGAAGAGGCAGAGGCAGGAGGATCCCTTGCTAGTCAGCCAGTTTGACCTAATTAGTAAACTCCAGGCCAGCAAAAGACCCCGACTGGAAGAGGTGGATGTCATTTGTAAAGATGATACTCAGGGTCACCCCTTGCCTTCCATATACATTTGCACATGTGTGCACACATGCCCATACATATATACATGAGCACACACACACTCATGAGCACATGAACACACATACATAAAAAGTAAGAAGTTATACTTTTCAAAGACATTAAAAAAGCAAGAGGAAAATGGAGTACCCAAAGTGTGGAAAAGCCTAGGAATTTACATATTCAAAAATATTACCCCACCACTGAGCATCCTCGCATGAAACAGAACCACACTGAAAGCTAAGTCCTGGGCAGACCCTGACCCTCAGTTTATATTATTCATGTGGAGATTGTCTCACCCAGTCTCCAGGACACTCATAAGCTCTGGACTTTGCTTGACCACTGCATGTAGATGGTTTCCTGAAAGAACTATGTCTTCTCTAGACACTAGCAGAAGAAACAGTATGCTTCCTTGGCACACAGGCAGGAGCAGATTCTCTCTGATGGGGACTGAGGGGTCTGTGGACCTGAGCTCAGTCCATAGGCAGGTCTTTCACCTCTGGCTAGGTTCATTTTAGTCTATCAGTAAGGTCCTTGTCACCTTCCTTGCGGTCAGCTTTAATTATGTTTTACAACACTTTTGATGGTGATGATGATGATGATGATGATGATGATGATGATGATGATGATCTCAATAGTGACTATGATGGTGGTGATGGTGGGGATGATGGTGATGGTGATGATGGTGGGGATGATGGTGATGATGGTGGTGGTAATGATGGTGGTGATGATGATGGTGATAGTGGTGACAGTCATAATGTTCTCTGTCCTGTCATTCCTAGACATTATCCCTACTTCATCATACTCTCTTTTGATTTGAAGAAAAATTTGTTGTGGTCCCTCTGCTTCTGCTCTGGCTTTGTTCCTTGGATCTCAAATAGATTTGAGGAGGAAGAACATAGACAGAACCCCCACATTTTTTATCAAATATTTTATTTACATGTCATATGATAGCTCCTTTCCCAGTTCCCCTCTGAATAAAAGAAAAAAAGAAAAAAAGAAAAATTAAAAAAAAAAAAACCCTGTTCCCTCCCCTCTCCCCCTGTTAACCAACCCACCCTCTCTGGCTTCCTGGCCCTGGCAATCCCCTACACGGGGGCATAGAATCTTCACAGGGCCAAGGGCCTCTCCTGCCCTTGATGACTGACTAAGCCATCTAGGCCATCCTCTGCTATACATATGCTGCTGGAGCCATGAGTCTCCCCACGTGTACTCTTTGGTTGGTGGTTTAGTCCCTGGGAGCTCTGAGGGTACCAGTTAGTTCATACTGTTGTTCATCCTAAGGGGCTGCAAACCTTTCAGCTCCTTGGGTCCTTTTTCTAGCTCCTTCATTGGAGACCCTGTACTCAGTCCAATGGATGACTGTGAGCCTCTACTTCTGTATTAGTCGTGTACTGTCAGAGTCTCTCAGGAGACAGCTATATCAGGCTCCTGTCAGCCAGCACTTGCTGGCATCCACAATAGTATCTGGATTTGATGATTGAATATGGGAAGGATTCCCAGATGGAGCAGTCTCTGGATTGTCCTTCCTTCAATCTCTGCTCCATAGTTTATCTCTGCAACTCCTTCCATGGATATTTTGTCCCCCCTTTTAAGAAGGAACAAAGTATCCACACTTTGGTCTTCTTTTTTCTTGAGTATTTTGTGGTATGTGGATTGTACTTTGTGTATTCTGATCTTCGGGGCTAATGTCCACTTATCAGAGAGTGCATACCATGTGTGTTCTTTTGTGATTGGGTTAGGATGGTATTCTCCAGATCCATCCATTTCCCTAAGAATTTCATAAATTCACTGTTTTAAATCACTGACTAGGACTCCATTGTGTGGATGTACCACATTTTCTGTAGCCATTCCTCTGTTGAGGGACATCTGGGTTGTTTCCAGTTTCTGGATATTATAAATAAACCTGCTATGAACATAGTGGAACATGTGTCCTTAGTACATGTTGGAGCATCTTCTGGATATATGCCCAGGAGTGGTATAGCTGGGTCCTCTGGTAGTACTAAGTCCACTTTCCGTAGGAACCACTAAACTGATTTCCAGAGTGGTTGTACCAGCTTGCAATCCCACCAGCAATGGAGGAGTGTTCCTCTTTCTCCATAACCTCTCCAGCAACTGCTGTCATTTGAGTTTTTTTTTTTTTTTGATCCTAGCCATTCTGACTGGTGTGAGGTAGAATCTCAGGGTTGTTTTGATTTGAATTTCCCTGATGACTAAGGATGTTGAACATTTCTTTAGATGGTTCTTAGCCATTCGGTATTTGTCAGTTGAGAATTCTTTGTTTGTCTGTACCTCATTTTTACTAGCGTTATTTGGTTCTCTGGAGTTTAACTTCTTGAGTTCTGTGTATATATTGGATATTAGCCCTCTATTAGATATAGGATTGGTAAAGATCTTTTCCCAATTTGTTGGTTGCCATTTTGTCCTATTGACAGTGTCTTTTGCCTTACAGAAGCTTTGTAATTTTATGAGGTCCAATTTGTCAATTCTTGATCTTAGAGTATAAACTATTGGTGTTCTGTTCAGGAAATTTTCCCCTGTGCCCAGGTGCTCAAGGCTCTTCCCCACTTTCTTTTCTATTAGTTTCAGTGTATCTGGTTTTATATGGAGATCCACTTGGACTTGAGCTTTGTGCAAGGAGATAGGAATGGATCGATTTGCATTCTTCTACATGCTAACTGCGAGTTCAGCAAGCACCATTTGTTGAAAATGCTGTCTTTTTTCCACTGGATGGTTTTAGCTCCTTTGTCAAAGATCAAGTGACCATAGGTGTGTGGGTTCATTACTGGGTCTTCAATTCTATTCCATTGATCCACCTGCTTGTCACTGTACCAATACCATGCAGTTTTTATGACAATTGCTCTGTAGTACAGCCTAAGTTCCGGGATGGAGGTTCTGCCAGAGGTTCTTTTATTGTTGAGAATAGTTTTCGCTATCCTAGGTTTTTTGTTATTTCAGATGAATTTGCAAATTGCTCTAAGTCTATAAAGAATTGAGTTGGAATTTTGATGGGGATTGCATTGAATCTGTAGATTGCTTTCGGCAAGATGGCCATTTTTACTATATTAATCCTGCCAATCCACGAGCATGGGAGATCTTTCCATCTTCTGAGATCTTCGATTTCCTTCTTCAGAGACTTGAAATTCTTGTCACACAGCTCTTTTACTTGCTTAGTTAGAGTCACACCAAGGTATTTTATATTATTTGTGACTATTGTGAGGGTGTT
>NW_022196914.1:73749882-73753067 GCF_008632895.1 Mastomys coucha | reverse complement strand
GATTCTTTGTATAGTTCTTTTTGTTTCCATTTGGTTGATTTCAGCCCTGAGTTTGATTATTTCCTGACTTTAACTCCTCTTGGGTGAATTTGCTTCTTTTTTATTCTAGAGCTTTCAGGTGTGCTGTCAAATTGCTTGTATATGCTTTGGAGGTGCTTAAAGCTATGAAGTATCCTCTTAGGACTGCTTTCATTGTGTCCCATACGTTTGGGTATGTTGTGGCTCCATTTTCATTAAACTCTAGAAAGTCTTTACTTTCTTTCTTTATTTCTTCCTTGACCAAGTTATCATTGAGTAGAGTGTTGTTAAGCTTCCATGTGTATGTGGGATTTCCATTGCTTATGTTGTTATTGAGGAGCAGCCTTAGTCCATAGTGATCTGATAGGATGCAAGGAATTATTTCAGTCTTCTTGTATCTGTTGAGGCCTGATTTGTGACCAATTATATGGTCAATTTTGGAGAAGGTACAATGATATGCTGAGAAGAAAGTATATCCTTTTGTTTTAGGATAAAAGTTTTATAGATATCTGTTAAATCCATTTGTTTCATAACTTCTGTTAGTCTCACCGTGTCTTTGTTTAGTTTCTGTTTCTATGATCTGTCCATTGCCGAGAGTGGGATGTTGAAATCTCCCACTATTATTGTGTATGGTACAGTGTGTGCTTTGAGCTTTAGTAAAGTTTATTTTATGAATGTAGATGCCCTTGCATTTGGAGCATAGAGGTTCAGAATTGAGAGTTCATCTTGGTAGATCATACCTTTGATGAGTATGAAGTGTCCCTCCTTATCTTTTTTGATCACTTTAGGTTGAATTAGAATGGCTACTCCAGCTCTTTTTCTTGAGACCATTTGCTTGGAAAATTGTTCTCCAGCCTTTTATTCTGAGGTAGTGTCTGTCTTTGTCACTGAGGTGGGTTTCCTGTATGCATCAAAATGTTGGTCCTGTTTACGTACTCAGTCTGATAGTCTATGTCTTTTTATTGGAGAGTTGAGTCCATTGATATTAATAGATATTAAGGAAAATTAATTGTTGCTTCCTGTTATTTTTGTTGTTAGAGCTGGCATTCCATTCATGTGTCTATCTTCTTTTAGATTTGTTGGAAGATTACTTTTTTGTTTTTTCTAGGATATAGTTTCCCTCCTTGTGTTGGAGTTTTCCATTTATTATCCTTTGAAGGGCTGGATTTGTGGAAAGATATTGTGTAAATTTGGTTTTGTCATGGAATACTTTGGTTTCTCCATCTATGGTGATTGAGAGTTTTGCTGGGTATAATAACCTGGGCTGGCATTTGTGTTCTCTTAGGGTCTGTATGACATCAACCCAGGATCTTCTGGCTTTCATAGTCTCTGGCAAGAAGTCTGGTGTAATTCTGAGAGGTCTGCCTTTATGTTACTTGACTTTTTCCCCTTAGTGCTTTTAATATTCTTTCTTTGTTTGTGCATTTGGTGTTTTTATTATTATGTGACAGGAGGAATTTCTTTTCTGGTCCAATCTATTTGGAGTTCTATAGGCTTCTTGTATGTTCATGGGCATCTCTTTCTTTAGGTTAGGAAAGTTTTCATCTATAATTTTGTTGAAGATATTTACTGGCCCTTTAAGTTGGAAGTCTTTACTCTCTTCTATACCTATCATCCTTAGGTTTGGTCTTCTCATTGTGTCCTGGATTTCCTGGATGTTTTGGGTTAGGAGCTTTTTGCATTTTGCATTTTCTTTGACTCTTGTGTCAATGTTTTCTATGGTATCTTCTGCACCTGAGATTTTCTTTTCTATCTCTTGTATTCTGTTGGTGATGCTTGCATCTATGGTTCCTGTCTTCTTTCCTAGGTTTTCTATCTCCAGAGTTGTCTCTCTTTGTGATTTCTTAATTATTTCTACTTCCATTTTTAGGTCCTGGATGGTTTTGTTCAATTCGTTCACCTGTTTGGTTGTGCTTTCCTGTAATTCTTTAAGGGATTTTTGTGTTTCCTCTTTAATGGCTTGTACCTGTTTACCTGTGTTCTCCTGTATTTCTTTAAGGGAGTTACTCATGTCATTCTTAAATTCCTCTATCACCATCATGAGATATGATTTTAGATCCAAATCTTGTTTTTCCAGTGTCTTAGGGTATCCAGGACTTGCTGTGGTGGTGGGGGTACTAGGTTCTGATGATGCCAAGTAATCTTGGTTTCTGTTGGTAAGATTCTTGTGTTTGCCTTTCACCATCTGTTGATCTCTGGTGTTAGATGTTCTTGTTGTCTGTTGCTGAAGCTTGTTCCTCCTGTGGATCTGTAAGCCTGTGTCAGCACTTCTGGGAGATCATCTCTCCTCTGATAAGACCTGTGTACAAAGGGCTGTGGATCAGCCATCCCTCCTGAGCCCTGCGTTCAGAGCACTCCCTGGAGACAAGCTCTCTGCTTGTGGGAAAGGGGCAGAGAGGGTTGTGAATCCACAGTTCCTCCTGGGTGTTGAAGGAGGTAGAAAGGATCCTATCCCAGCTGCCCTGCCTCTTCTGGGGTCTGTGCCTCCAGTCTGGTCCTGCCTGAGTCCAGGGGTCAGAGCACTCCCTGGAGACAAGCTCTCTGCTTGCCCCCCACAGTTTTTATAACCTAAAAGGTGTAAACCTCCATTGGAATGAGATTCACAGATGCAAAGACAACTACCCACTTGATTGGCTACTGAAGGGTTGCTCATAAAGAAAAAATTAAAATACATCAAATTATTATTTCAGCCCCTTTTGGCTATAGGATGATCTTTTTATTTTTTTAAAGATTTATTTTATTTTTAGTGTGTGTGTGTGTGTGGTGTGTGTGTGTACCACAGGTGTGCAAGTAGCCACAAAGGTCTGAAGAGGCTATCAGATCTCCTGGAACTACAGGTACAGGAGGTTATGATCCATCTAACATGGGTGTTGGGAACCAAGCTTGGGTCCTCTGCAAGGGCTGCAAGCCTCGTTCACTGTTTTTAACCCCCTACAGGACAATCCTTTAGTTAAGAATAACTAGTCTTTCTGACACTTTTAGAATCCAGAGTTCATGTCAGTGATGTTTCATCTAGCGGCACTGTGATCTTCGGTTTCGGCTCACCCAGGGGACAGGGTCAAGGGCTTTAAGTTTCCCCAGAAAAGCAGCATGTAGAGACAAAGGAGGAGAGGTCAGAAATCATTTGGAGAGAGAGAGAGAGAGAGAGAGAGAGAGAGAGAGAGAGA
>NW_022196914.1:73748826-73749872 GCF_008632895.1 Mastomys coucha | reverse complement strand
AGAGAGAGAGAGAAAGAGAGAAAGAACACTGGAAGCTCATGGTATTTTATACACTTGAGGAATTTGGCTGCAGGAGCCTTCGTATCTCACCTGATTATCACTTCTTCTTGTGCTGCCAGCAGGAAGTAGCTTCCCACTGAAGGAATGCAGAAAATGTTGCTATCTTATGGCTTTATGGTATTACAGAGGTCAAACCACCTCTGGCATTCCCAAGGCCTTAGTCCATAAAAGGAAGTGGTCCCCAGGGTCCCTGCCAGTTCTGAAGTTCCACAAGGACTTGAATCACTGGGCCATTCATTGTAGATAAATGTTTACAGAGCCCTTGGCGTAGCCCAGAGCACATAAAGATGACTCTCGTCATAACCAAGATGGAGACTCTCATAATCGTTCTGTATTGGTAAATTCTCAGGGTCAGATACCCTATCTCCTGTCCACATTGTCTCAGAATTGAGTCTCTTCCAGGCCACTGGCTGCAATGTGGAACCAGATACCATACGTGATGAGAACCCACATAGTTAGTCTGAGTTGGGGGGACTGTTCCCCACAAACCCACTCGTGAGATTTGCATGAAGATCCCACCCAGGCTGAGTCACAGAGCTCCGGTGTAGCTTATGGCCATTAAATATGTGAACTTCTCAGGAATGGGAAAACCAGACATTGTCTCCAGTACCCTCCCCTGCTGAATAGCCTGGGATTCAGACACAATACCAACAGGCACCAGGCCTCATTAGGGAAAGAAACGTTTCGGCTGAATGTATATCCAAACACAAAGCTGCCTTCTGGTTAAAGAAACTTAAGAGGCCACAGGAGACTATTTTGGGCTCTCTTAGAAATGTAGAGAAGATTCGAAATTGATGAGCTCTGCTTTCCAAAGAACCATTTATCCCTCCCTGTTTTGCTTTCCCCTTCTACAACCCACACATATGACTAAGTCCTACTTTCTCTCTGCAATTGGGTGAGAGGAGAAGAGTTCCAGAGAGAACACCCCTCAGTCATGCCCCGCCCTACCCCTCCATGCCCAACTCCATTCCCAGCCCCAGCCCCAG
>NW_022196914.1:73745833-73748178 GCF_008632895.1 Mastomys coucha | reverse complement strand
CTGAAGCTCCCTTCTGTGATAACTCCAGCCTGTGTCAAGTTGACACACAAAACTAGCCAGTACAGATGCAGAAAGGTTTCATGAGAGGTGGGACAAGAGAAAGAGGAAGACTGCTAGTGCCATTTGAAGGAAAGAGCACCCTTACCTCCGTCACAGACTGAAATGTCATGCCCAGAATGGACAGGCTGCTAAGAGGAGGAAAGACCAGGTGTAGGAACCACTTCGAAGAGTTGGGATTTGACAAGTAGGAGTCGGGTGGGCTTGTAGGGTAAAGAAGGTCTTAAGATTGGGAAAGGGAGAATTAGGACTTGTCTGAGAAAAAATGAGGGAGGAAGAGAGAGAGGGAGAGAGAGAAAGGGAGAGGGAGAAGGAGAGAGGTGGACAACATTGAAATGCAGGAAGGGTTTGCTAAGAGAAAAGCAGAGGGTGCACTTAAGCAGAGTCTATTCATTACTCAAGGCACAGGGCATAGAGTTCAGAAGCCTCTATTTTCTCTATGGTATGAGAAGCACAGAGGCCTGCCAAGTGTAAGAGGCATAATACAGGCCTAGGAGATTTGGAGTTATCCTTGTTCTGGTCATCTCCCCATCACCTCTAGAGTGGAAAATTGGTTGTAAGTGGGCTAATCATTGCTCACACTGTGCCCGAGACAGTCTGGTTTATGCTTCTTGCTGCCGTCAATGTTCACAGTAGCAGCTCATTCTCTACAAGGAAGCAACGAAGGATAGTGGCCACGTCCAAGCTCCTCATAAAAAAAAAATAGCTTAGTATTTGCATAAAACCTATACCCATCCTTCCTTGCATTTAATCTTTATAGCTTGCTTTCTGTCTGTTGCCTTTTTAAATCAGCATATGACATGCATTGCTATCAATGAAGCCTAATGAAATGTCTTGATTTGGGTATGCATTGGACAGTGGCCAACTCTATGTTAGTATTTCACCACCTTAAACTTTAGCCATTTCCTTAGGATGAGCATATTCAAAATCTTTTTAAAACTATGTCTTAGTATTTAATGTGTTATTGTTAATTAGCAATACTGTGCTGTGGCTCACCAGCATCTACTTCTCTTGTTAAAGAGCGCAGTGCTTACTGACCCATCTCCTTTCTACCTTTTCTTTTAATCTACCCAGACACAGGTAGCCATTGTCCTCTAAGATCAACTTCTGTAGATCCCCCTCATAGGTGAGACCATGTATGGTTCGTCTTCCTATGCCTGAGCTCTTTCACTTCATGTGATGTCTTCTGGATCCACTCACATGATTGCAAATAGCAGGTTTTCGTCTGATGGCTAAGTGCTATTCAACCCAGTATGCATGTCACACTTCGGCACATCTGTCTGTTGATGGTCACTGATTGATCTCATGCCTTGCTTACTGTGATGCAGTAAACACCGCCTCTTGCACTTGAAGCTGTCTCCAGATCTCTGTAAAGTCTAATACAAAAGAGGTGCTGTATAAAATCAGTATTTGCACAATTTGTTTCCCCTTGTCATGTTAATCCTGCATCAGACACAGAAACAAAATAGAGTATTGACCCAGGGCTGGAATTTTTTAAATTTAGTTTTAAAAATTGCATTAATGGATGGGGGTGCACACCACAGCATGCACAGGACAGTGAAGACAACTTGTGGGGTCAGAGCTCTCCTTCCACAATGTGGGCCCTGGAGATCAAGTCTGGATCATCGTGTTTGGCAAAAAGTGCCTTTAACCACCAAGTAGTCTCACCAGCCCAAGTGGTAAGATGTTTGTTTGTTTTTAAAGCAGACAAAGTAGAAGGCTAGAAAGTCAGAACTTGAAAGCTGCGGAAACTGGCAGCCCAGAGTATCCAGGTTTGTTCTTTTACTCATGGATAAGAGAATCAAAGACCTGTGGCTTTAGCCATCTCCCAGAGGAGAAGCCATCGTCCTCCCATTGAGCAACCTGCGCTCACCATTGAGCTCTCTGAGCTCCCCCTTACTTTCAGAAAAGAAAACACAACTGGAGAGATACAGTAATGACTACAGTGTGGGAAGAGGGAAATGCTAAAAGTTGATGCCACCACCCCCTGGGTCCGTAACACTTGAGAACTTCAGGTTTTCTTTTACATTTTACATACCCCGCCTCCTGCCTCCAGGCTTTCTAGGCAAACATTTGCAGGCAGAAAAACTATACTCGGTTCCCTTAACTAAAGCGTGGTCCTCTCTGCCAGGGGGTGTCTGGATGCCACCAATGCACTGGCAGAGCAAAGTCCTGGACAAGAAGTGCATAGTCCCTTTAGGGTGGCAAACCTGTCTGTATGGCAGATCGAGGAGGGTGAAGCGGAAGCTGGGACAGATAGATTCCACAGGGCTCCAGTCTGGCGGGGG